>NC_135804.1:79106772-79406772 GCF_964213995.1 Mustelus asterias | reverse complement strand
TCACAATCGCTGGCCTCCTTCCCTTTGTCACTCAGCCCAAATGCATATTGGCAGCTGGACCCCCCAGCCCCACCAATCACCCCTCAGAGGCCCCGCCCCATTCGGCCCTACCCTCTTGGCACTGCCCCATGCCCAATAGGCAGTGCCAAGGTGCCCCCTAGGCATTACCACTTTGCACCTTGGGCAGTGTCAAGGGTCCAGGCTGGCACTGCCAAGGTGGCAACGCCCAGGGGGCAACCCCGGCACCCAACCCTCTGTGGGGCCTCGATTGCATCCCCCCTTCACTCCAGTAGTATCAGGCTGCCAGCTCCCTACAAGTGGGGAGCTATATGAAACCCATTGGAGTGAAACACACTTGGCGGGGTGGGTTGACAGCGTGGGGAATCCGATGCTGGGAGCTTCATGGCGGATCAAAAACAGCGCAGCGGGATGTGAGAATCGCCCCTATCATCTCCACTCATTTCCTCGGTGATGTCTTCAAGATTCAGGACTCCCGCTAAATTTTTTCAACTATTCTAGGCCACCATCATCAGTCCCGAAACCATTGATTCTCTCCATGGGATTGAGTCTCTTTCTACTATCCAGAGCCAGGAATATTTGGAAAATGAAGAAGTGGGAAATGAAAAAGAAGAGGATAGATTGAGATCTGATAGCAGAATGAAAGGCATGGCTAACAGAAGTAACAGTCCAACCTGGACATTATTAAACTACATTCCAATATCTCAGGGTCACAATTGTCCACACACAAAATGATTTTTTATATATATATATATATATTATATTATATACACATATCATTCACACTTGATATACATACTTGCATCAACACACACACACACACACTTAAGATATATATATATATGATATGTGCGAAAACATACACACTTGATATATATATATATATATATATATACTACACGAACATACACTCTATATATGTGCGTGAACACATGAACACTTGATATATACACACACATGCACAAACACATTTGATATATATACTGGAATACACACACTATATATAATATATATATATATATATCACACACACACAAACACACTTGATATATATACATACATGCACAAACACACGGCATATATAAACCGGAACACACACACTCTTGATGTATATACATGACCATTTACCATAGTCAATCCACCTAACCTACACATCTTTGGACTATGGAGGAAACCAGAGCACCCAGAGAAAACCCACGCAGACACGGGGAGAATGTGCAAACTCCACACAGACAGCCACCCACAAATGCATTGAACGTGGGTCCCTGGCTCTGTGAGGCATTAGTGCTAACCACTGTGTCACCGCACCAACCCTATGCACACATATTTTATATATACAATTCATTAATTATACACAGAGACACACTCAATATTCCCACCCACTCTGTTCTAACAGACAGGTGCTAAAAGGTTAAACCCAAATTATTTCCTTGAAACAAACAGCTGATGGAAATCACATTAATAAAGAATTAATAAAGAGCTAATTCTGTTGCGTTGCATATTAATGTACCTTGGATCCGCATAAGTCTGCTCCTCACAAAAGAAATCGGCAAATTCAGAGGGATGAAGTGCTCATGATTGCAGACTATTTGCAGGAATTCCAGTTTGTATTCAGTGAGTGCCTGTTGGGAGTGAGATGGTGACAAATGAATATTAAAGAGTGAATGAATCCATTAATAGCCTGGTTTTAAAAGATGACACAGTTGGTTAAAGTTAACAGCCCTGCATTTATCGAGTGGATAAAATGATTCATTCAACAGAAAGGGGGCAGAGAGAGGAAAAGACGGGAATACAAAAAGAAAAAGAAGTGTGTATGCTGCCTGAGCAGCGATTTTGGCTGCAGTTGCTGTGTAAATGTTCTCTTGTCTCAGGGTTGAGAATGAGGGGATTGAGCTAGAAAGACCCTGGTCAGGATTTTCCGACTGCGGTTGCCTTAAAACCAGAAAATCCCACCCGAAGTCAACGGACCTTTGAATGGTCTGCCTCCTCTCCGCTACGATTCCCATGAGGGGCAGGACAGGAAAGTCCCCCCTCCCCCCATCTTGTCTCTCGGGCAGAGAGAAAAGAATCAAGGGCACTGTTCAGAAAGGGGTAGGGAAACTACTCCTGGTGTTGTGGCCAATATTCATCCCTCAATCATCACAAAAAACAGGTGACCTGATCCATTATCACTGTTTGTGGAATCTTGTGTCTATAAATTGGGTGGTATGTTTCCTACATTACAATGCTAATCATATTTTAAAAATGCTTCATTGAATGTAGAGCACATTGAAGAGGCAAAACTTTTTTCTTTTAATGGACTGAATGCAAAAACGGCTTGACTTACTATTTTATTGATAAAGATAATGGAAATGAAGGGAACGTTTCACCTTTGCGTCTTTGGGTGAGAAACAGCTGATGTAGTCATTTATTAGGTTGAAGATAAATCCTCTGTTCATCAATGTTAAACTTCGCTGTTGAATTAAGAACATATAAATCAGCAAGACATGTGAACATCTACTTAGATTTGCACTATCTGATTTACTACTTCGCATGAACCTTGGACCAATAGCGTTGAGATGTGGCAGCAGGTGGACCCACCATGCTCATGTTTCCTCTGAGCTCTCTGTACTTCCTTGCTGGCCCTGTGAAGGGACTCTACTTCAAAGGATCAAGCAGCCCAAGGCTAAACTTGCAGCATCGCTTCAACATTTTGTTATTTTGGACATTTAACAACTTTGCAAAACCATCCAGAATTGGACTTGCTAGTCTACATGTGCTCAACAAAGAGACACAGGATCAAACCTGTCGGACCGATGTCACAAGGTCAAATCAGGCCAGCAGCCATTGAGACATGGAATGGGCACTCAGCGATAGAGGCCGAGGAGAAAACACTAGAAACATTCCAAATCTGCGACCTCTACCACCTCAAAGGCCAAGGAGAGCAGATGCATGGAACACCAACAATCTCAAGTTCCTCTCCATCCTGACTTGGAATTATATCGTCATTTCTTTACTGTTGCTGGGTCCTGGAACCCTGGAGCTCCCTCCCAAGCAGCATTGTGGGTATGCCTACATCACAAGGGTTGCAGTCGTTCAAGAAGACAGCTAACCACAAGCTTCTCAAGGGCAATAAATGATGGGAAATAAAAGTGCGGGCCTAGCCAGTGATGCTCACATCCCATGAAATAATAAAAATAAAGAATTCAATGAATCAACGGGGAAAAGGAGTGATGAGCATAATATTGATCCAGATGGATCAATGAAGATGGGCTGAAATTTATTTATTTCTCTAAGTATCTTCGGATTTTGTAGCAAGTAAGCGGAGATAACGAACTAGCCAGCATGCAAGTTCAGCAGGTAATAGGGAAGGCGAATGGAATATTGGCCTTTATTTCAAAGGGAATGGAGTATAAAAATAGGGAAGCCTTGATAAAACTATACAAGGCACTAGTTATATCACACCTGTAAAGCTGTGAACAGTTTTGTTCCCCTTATCTAAGGAAAAATAGACTGGCATTGGAGGCCATCCAGAGGCTGACTAGGTTGATCCTGGGTTTGGAGGGATTTCCTTGTGAGGACAGGTTGAGTAGGTTACTCATGTTAACCTACTCATTGGAGTTTAGAAGAATGAGAGCTGACCTTATTGAGACATATTGGATTCTCAGGGGGCTTGACAGGGTAGATGCTGAGAGGTTGTTTCCCCTTGTGGGAGAGTCTCGGACCAGAGGGCATAATCTGAGAGTAAAGGGTAACTCATTTAAGACAGAGATGAGGAGGAATTTCTGCTCTGAGGGTAGTGAATCTGTGGAATTCTTTACTGCAGAGCGCTGTAGATGCTGGCTCATTAAGTATGTTCAAGGCAGAGATAGACAGATTTTTAATCAGGAAGGGAATCAAGAATTATAGGGATAAGGCGGGAAAGTGGGGTTGAGGATTATATCATATCCCATTGCATGGCAGAGCAAACTTGATGGGCCAAATGGGCTACTGATGTTTCTATGTATAATGGTCTTAACAAATGATGATATATTCAAACAAAAGTGTACTCAACGGTACAAAGTGGAAACCTATTAGTAGTGCCAATATTAAAGAAAGGACAGTGTAAGCTTTAGTTCCAGGAACATCTTCATTGACAGGCACTTGTATACAGTTCAGTTATGTTCAATGTTAGTCAGCTACAACTAAAACAAGTTTCTCTCTACTGACCTTCATGAAATGAGCCCAGCTGATGTTCACACTCCTGGATTCCTCGGGAATTTCAGCATACCTCAGGTTAACATGAGGAATTATTGCAAGGAGCAGCGAATACACAGTGTGCTGGTAGCAATCCGGGAATCTCTGGGCTCTGGGGAGCTGTAAACAGATCACACGATTTGCAGCGAGACAATAGAACACCCATGGGCAAAGGAAGGCAACCAAAGCTTGGTTCGCGGGAAACAGAAAGAATTAAAGATAAATTACTCAGACATTTAAAATTATTCCTTCATCTATTTTTAATCACACAAAAGTATTGTTACACTTATGGGGTTTTATAAGATTATATTTTGGGACTATACTATTAAATTTAGAGTAAAATAAAGGGGAATCATGAGAACTGTTGTGAATTCTGAAGTGTTGGTGTTTTGATTGTTAAAGATTATAAGGGCCCAAGTAATTTTACTGGGAGGAAGATGCAAGGCGTTCCACACTTGTGGACAATGGCAAAAGCATCCATGCTAACAGTAGATCGACTGTTAGTCTCCAAGTCCCAGAGAAGTGTTGCGAATGTCATGTTGCAAATAGCTATACTTTAAACTAGGTACTTAAATCCAAGATAGAATCAGAGTCCAAAGGTTAGCAAATCAGCATTTCTACCTGGATACATGAACCATGTGATTCACAGTGCCATAGAGATGGGCTTTGAAAGGAGAAGTGTTCATAGAAAATCATTTGTGGCTTGGGTTACATGCTTTCCAGATGAACATACAGACATTCAAATTAGGAACAGGGTTCCTCAAGCTTGCTCTGCCATTCGATAAGATCTTGGCTGACTGGATTGCAACCTCAACTACAAATTCCCACCTTCCCCCGGTTACCTATCACCCCCTTGCTCATCAAGAAACTATCTAGCTCAGCCTTAAAAATGTTCACCACCTATTGAGGAAGAGAGTTCCAAAGACTCACTACTTTCTGAGAGAAAAATAAATCTCATCTCTGTCCTGAATGGGTGGCCCCTTATTTTTAGTGACATCTAGTTCTGAATTCTCCAACAAGAGGAATCACCTTCTTCACATCCACCCAGTCAAGACACCTCAGGATTTAATATGTTTCAATCAAGTTACCGCTTACTCTACATAGCTCCAGCGGATACAAACCTAACCAACCTTTCCTCAAAAGACAGCCACCCATTCCAGGTATTAGCCGAGTAAACCTTCTCTCAACTGCTTCCACATATTTAAATCCTTCTTTAAATAAGGAGATGAGTACTGTACACAATACTCCAGATGTGGTCTCCAAAAGATATTTTTTAAGAGCTGACCCTGAAACACATACAAGACAGCCAGCAAGGATTTGAGAGCGAGTGAGCAAGGGGGCGGGAGAGAGAGGGGAGAGGGGAAGGGAGGGAGTGAGCGAGCGGGAGAGGGGGGTGGTGCGAGCGAAGGCGAGGGCGAGGGCGAGGGCGAGGGGGAGGAGGGCGAGGGCGAGGGCGAGGGGGAGGGGGAGGGGGAGGGGGAGGGCGAGGGGGGAGGGGGGAGGGGGAGGGGGAGGGCGAGGGGAGGGCGAGGGCGAGGGCGAGGGCGAGGGGGAGGGGAGGGGGAGGGGGGAGGGGGGAGGGGGGAGGGGGAGGGGGAGGGGGAGGGGGAGGGGGAGGGGGAGGGGGAGGGGGAGGGGGGAGGGGGGAGGGGGGAGGGGGAGGGGGAGGGGGAGGGCGAGGGCGAGGGCGAGGGCGAGGGCGAGGGGGAGGGCGAGGGGGAGGGCGAGGGGGAGGGGGAGGGCGAGGGGGAGGGGGAGGGGGAGGGGGAGGGGGAGGGCGAGGGCGAGGGGGAGGGCGAGGGCGAGGGCGAGGGCGAGGGCGAGGGGGAGGGCGAGGGGGAGGGCGAGGGGGAGGGGGAGGGGGAGGGGGAGGGGGAGGGCGAGGGGGAGGGCGAGGGGGAGGGCGAGGGGGAGGGCGAGGGGGAGGGCGAGGGGGAGGGCGAGGGGGAGGGCGAGGGGGAGGGCGAGGGGGAGGGCGAGGGGGAGGGCGAGGGGGAGGGCGAGGGGGAGGGCGAGGGGGAGGGCGAGGGGGAGGGGGAGGGGGAGGGGGAGGGCGAGGGGGAGGGCGAGGGGGAGGGCGAGGGGGGGAGCGAGGGGGGGAGGGCGAGGGGGAGGGCGAGGGCGAGGGCGAGGGCGAGGGCGAGGGGGAGGGCGAGGGGGAGGGCGAGGGGGAGGGCGAGGGGGAGGGCGAGGGAGAGGGCGAGGGGGAGGGGGAGGGCGAGGGGTAGGGCGAGGGCGAGGGCGAGGGCGAGGGCGAGGGCGAGGGCGAGGGCGAGGGGGAGGGCGAGGGGGAGGGCGAGGGGAAGGGCGAGGGGAAGGGCGAGGGGGAGGGCGAGGGGGAGGGCGAGGGGGAGGGCGAGGGGGAGGGCGAGGGGGAGGGCGAGGGGGAGGGCGAGGGGGAGGGCGAGGGGGAGGGCGAGGGGGAGGGCGAGGGGGAGGGCGAGGGGGAGGGCGAGGGGGAGGGCGAGGGGGAGGGCGAGGGGGAGGGCGAGGGGGAGGGCGAGGGGGAGGGCGAGGGGGAGGGCGAGGGGGAGGGCGAGGGGGAGGGCGAGGGGGAGGGCGAGGGGGAGGGCGAGGGGGAGGGCGAGGGGGAGGGCGAGGGGGAGGGCGAGGGGGAGGGCGAGGGGGAGGGCGAGGGGGAGGGCGAGGGGGAGGGCGAGGGCGAGGGGAGGGCGAGGGGGAGGGCGAGGGGGAGGGCGAGGGGGAGGGCGAGGGGGAGGGCGAGGGGGAGGGCGAGGGGGAGGGCGAGGGGGAGGGCGAGGGGGAGGGCGAGGGGGAGGGCGAGGGGGAGGGCGAGGGGGAGGGCGAGGGGGAGGGCGAGGGGGAGGGCGAGGGGGAGGGCGAGGGGGAGGGCGAGGGGGAGGGCGAGGGGGAGGGCGAGGGGGAGGGCGAGGGGGAGGGCGAGGGGGAGGGGGAGGGCGAGGGGGAGGGCGAGGGGGAGGGCGAGGGGGAGGGCGAGGGGGAGGGCGAGGGGGAGGGCGAGGGGGAGGGCGAGGGGGAGGGCGAGGGGGAGGGCGAGGGGGAGGGCGAGGGGGAGGGCGAGGGGGAGGGCGAGGGGGAGGGCGAGGGGGAGGGCGAGGGGGAGGGCGAGGGGAGGGCGAGGGGGAGGGCGAGGGGGAGGGCGAGGGGGAGGGCGAGGGGGAGGGCGAGGGGGAGGGCGAGGGGGAGGGCGAGGGGGAGGGCGAGGGGGAGGGCGAGGGGGAGGGCGAGGGGGAGGGCGAGGGGGAGGGCGAGGGGGAGGGCGAGGGGGAGGGGAGCGAGCCGGAGGGGAGCGAGCCGGAGGGGGAGGGCGAGGGCGAGGGCGAGGGGAACGAGCCGGAGGGGGGAGGGCGAGCCGGAGGGGGAGTGCGAGGGCGAGCCAGAGGGGGAGTGCGAGGGCGAGCCAGAGGGGGAGTGCGAGGGCGAGCCAGAGGGGGAGAGCAAGCGAGCCGGAGGGGGACAGCGAGGGGGAGGGGGAGGAGGGGGAGGGCGAGCGAGGTCGAGGGGGAGAGGGAGGGGGAGGGGGAGGGGAGCGAGCCGGAGGCTGAGGGCGAGGGCAAGGGGGAGGGGGTGGGTGAGCCGGAGGGAGAGGGCAAGGGGGAGGGGGAGGAAGAGCGAGCCGGAGCCGGAGGGGGGGGGGAGCGGGCCGGAGAGGGGGCGGGCCGGAGAGGGGGCGGGCCGGGCCGGACGGGGCGGCCCGCAGGGGGGGGGCGGGGCGGGCCGGAGGGGGGGGGGGACGGGGCGGGCCGGAGGGGGGGGGGCAGGGCGGGCGGAGGGGGGGGGGGGCGGGGCGGGCCGGGGCGGGCCGGAGGGGGGGGGGGCGGGGCGGGCAGGGGGGGGGGGGCGCGGCGGGTCGGAGGGGGGGGGGGCGGGGCGGGCCGGAGGGGGGGGGGGCGGGGCGGGCCGGAGGGGGGGGGGGCGGGGCGGGCCGGAGGGGGGGGGCGGGGCGGGCCGGAGGGGGGGGGGGGGGCGGGGCGGGCCGGAGGGGTGGGGCGGGGCGGGCCAGAGGGGGGGGGGCGGGGCGGGCCAGAGGGGGGGGGGCGGGGCGGGCCAGAGGGGGGGGGGGGGGCGGGGCGGGCCAGAGGGGAGGAGGGGCGGGGCGGGCCAGAGGGGGGGGGGGCGGGGCGGGCCAGAGGGGGGGGGGGGCGGGGCGGGCCAGAGGGGGTGGGCGCGGGGCGGGCCAGAGGGGGGGGGGGGGGGGCGGGCCAGAGGGGGGGGGGGGGGCGGGCCAGAGGGGGGGGCGGGGCGGGCCAGAGGGGGGGGGGCGGGGCGGGCCAGGGGGGGGGGCGGGGCGGGCCAGAGGGGGGGGCGGGGCGGGCCAGAGGGGGGGGGCGGGGCGGGCCAGAGGGGGGGGGCGGGGCGGGCCAGAGGGGGGGGCGGGGCGGGCCAGAGGGGGGGGGCGGGGCGGGCCAGAGGGGGGGGGGGGCGGGGCGGGCCAGAGGGGGGGGGGGGGCGGGGCGGGCCAGAGGGGGGGGGGCGGGGCGGGCCAGAGGGGGGGGGGGCGGGGCGGGCCAGAGGGGGGGGGGGCGGGGCGGGCCAGAGGGGGGGGGGGCGGGCCAGAGGGGGGGGGGGGCGGGCCAGAGGGGGGGGGGGCGGGGCGGGCCAGAGGGGGGGGGGCGGGCGAGCCGGGGGGGGGGGCGGGGCGGGCCAGAGGGGGGGGGCGGGGCGGGCCAGAGGGGGGGGCGGGGCGGGCCAGAGGGGGGGGCGGGGCGGGCCAGAGGGGGGGGCGGGGCGGGCCAGGGGGGGGGGCGGGGCGGGCCAGAGGGGGGGGGGGCGGGGCGGGCCAGAGGGGGGGGGGGCGGGGTGGGCCAGAGGGGGGGGGGGGCGGGGTGGGCCAGAGGGGGGGGGGGCGGGCCAGAGGGGGGAGGGGCGGGCCAGGGGGGGGGGGCGGGCCAGAGGGGGGGGGGGCGGGCCAGAGGGGGGGGGCGGGCCAGAGGGGGGGGGGGGCGGGCCAGAGGGGGGGGGCGGGCCAGAGGGGGGGGGAGGCGGGCCAGAGGGGGGGGGGGGCGGGCCAGAGGGGGGGGGGCGGGCCAGAGGAGGGGGGGCGGGCCAGAGGGGGGGGGCGGGCCAGAGGAGGGGAGGGCGGGCCAGAGGGGGGGAGGGCGGGCCAGAGGGGGGGGGCGGGCCAGAGGGGGAGGGGGCGGGCCAGAGGGGGAGGGGGCGGGCCAGAGGGGGAGGGGGCGGGCCAGAGGGGGGGGGCGGGCCAGAGGGGGTGGGCGGGCCAGAGGGAGGGGGCCCCGGGCCAGAGTGGGGGGGGCGCGGGCCAGAGGGGGGGGCGGGCCAGAGGGGGGGGCGGGCCAGAGGGGGGGCGGGCCAGAGGGGGGGGCGGGCAGAGGGGGGGCGGGCCAGAGGGGGGGCGGGCCAGAGGGGGGGGCGGGCCAGAGGGGGGGGCGGGCCAGAGGGGGGGCGGGCCAGAGGGGGGGGCGGGCCAGAGGGGGGGGCGGGCCAGAGGGGGGGCGGGCCAGAGGGGGGGGCGGGCCAGAGGGGGGGGCGGGCCAGAGGGGGGGGCGGGCCAGAGGGGTGGGCGGGCCAGAGGGGGGGGCGGGCCAGAGGGGGGGGCGGGCCAGAGGGGGGGGCGGGCCAGAGGGGGGGGCGGGCCAGAGGGGGGGGCGGGCCAGAGGGGGGGGCGGGCCAGAGGGGAGGGGGGCGGGCCAGAGGGGGGGGCGGGCCAGAGGGGGGGGCGGGCCAGAGGGGGGGGCGGGCCAGAGGGGGGGGCGGGCCAGAGGGGGGGGCGGGCCAGAGGGGGGGCGGGCCAGAGGGGGGGGCGGGCCAGAGGGGGGGCGGGCCAGAGGGGGGGGCGGGCCAGAGGGGGGGGCGGGCCAGAGGGGGGGGCGGGCCAGAGGGGGGGCGGGCCAGAGGGGGGGGCGGGCCAGAGGGGGGGCGGGCCAGAGGGGGGGGCGGGCCAGAGGGGGGGGCGGGCCAGAGGGGGGGGCGGGCCAGAGGGGGGGGCGGGCCAGAGGGGGGGCGGGCCAGAGGGGGGGCGGGCCAGAGGGGGGGCGGGCCAGAGGGCCAAGGGGGGGGCGGGCCAGAGGGGGGGGCGGGCCAGAGGGGGGGGGCGGGCCAGAGGGGGGGGGGCGGGCCAGAGGGGGGGGGCGGGCCAGAGGGGGGGGGCGGGCCAGAGGGGGGGGGCGGGCCAGAGGGGGGGGGGCGGGCCAGAGGGGGGGGCGGGCCAGAGGGGGGGGCGGGCCAGAGGGGGGGGCGGGCCAGAGGGGGGGGCGGGCCAGAGGGGGGGGCGGGCCAGAGGGGGGGGCGGGCCAGAGGGGGGGGTGGGCCAGAGGGGGGGTGGGCCAGAGGGGGGGCGAGGAAGAGAGTGCGCGAGGAAGGGAGAGAGAGAGAGATAGGAAAGTAACGAAATGGAAGTAATCCCTCAGGAGCTAACAGTGACTTTAGACTAGTTCTGGGAAAATTAAGGTACCAGTGTAAAGTGTAACTGCAAATTCAAATTTTCAGCTATGTCAAATCAAAAAATTGAACGTTCTGATCTGTAGTTTAAAACATAAGTTGTCTATAAAAGCATTGTTTCATCAATGTTGCTTTTGATTTGTTTGTTACAATAAAAGTGAATCTTGTTACAGCATCCTTTCTGCTATTCCTTGGTAGTTCAAAATTTTTTTCAGTTATTGGTCTCTCTCGCGGTTCATAATATCTCAGATGATCAACATCTCTTGCTGCCAATTTCCTTTATTATACCAGTGCCAACATTCAGAAGTACTTCACAGTGCTTTTGGATGTCCTGAAAGTTGTTATAGAAATGGAAGCCTTTCTCTTCTGTACTTTACCTATTTATGTACAAAATCTCTTTTTGGCAGTAAATCCTACTTATCTCCAGTATCTCCTTGTAAATCTACATTGTGCCTCTTCATTGGTTCCAATATCAATGCAATTATGAGACGTCTCAAAAATGTACATCAGTACTCCAACTGACTTATTCAAAATCTCGTATAAATTCATACTTCATTGTATTTATTGCTCCTTTATATTAAACCCAAACTCTCCTTGGCCCCCTTCAGTTGTAACCCAAGTTCATGAATGTATCAAAATGCACTTTCTGTACCACAAAACACAATTTCCTCAAAGTGGGAGTTACTGATATTAACAGGAAAACATGCAACATTAGAATGTTACAATTATCATAAGAACATTTCCAACATTATATTTTCCATCATTTGAGGAAACAGCTGAGGATCCCAAATATCTCTCTTGCCTCAAGATATGAGGCAATGTGTCATTAACTTTAGAGTGAAAAACTGAAGAGACCTGACTCACCTTCATTTTGTTCTTCTCAATCAGATACTGGACCATTGACTTGATCAACATTTCAAAGAAAAACCACGAATGCTGGAAGTTAAAACAAAAAAGTAAAATAAATACTCAGCAAAGTGTTCTCTCCAATTGGAGATCTGATTTCACACATCATTTCCTCCCTCTCTCAACCCATCCTAGTCCCACGTCATGTGGTTGATCCTTGGCATCTTGGGGGACCTGAGGTTGGGCAATAAATGAGGTCCTGCCAGTGTTACCGTGCATTCTGAGAATGAATACAAAGGGTACAGAGATCCTTCATATTGCTTGAAAAGATCATTAACTGGGCAATCTTTGCAACTAAAGCACACAAGGAAAGGAGTTTTGAAACATTGCAATACTGTAGTTGTTACAAGTGATCAAGAAATGCAGCAAGAAAATGGCAGTTGACATGGTTTCCAAAAGATAAGCAAGAATAGAAAAAAAGTGTTAAGAATATTTCAGAATGTACTCTCAGAGTGATGCCATTGCATTAATATTTCAGAATCACTGATGTTTTCCATCCAAGTGGTTATTTTTCATCTCGACTATATTCTAAATTAGCTGTGTTACTATTTGCTTCAAAACAATGAAAAAAATCATTTAGGTTGCGTCCTTCCTGTTCGACATTCCAGAAAAAAATTACAATGCGACAGAAACGTTGTCAAATTCATCAGCAAGGCCAACCAAGTCAGGTTTCACTGTTTCCCGACAACGCAAGTATTACGGATTGCCAGAATGTCCCACAGAGTCACAATTGATTGTAACCATATCAATCTTGGGCTAAGTAGTAGTTTCATGCCTCTGAGTGAGAAGGTCATGGGTTTAACTCTGACTCCACAGAGCACTAAATCCACTCTCAGGGCTCTCACTGCAAGAGTGCTACACCACGGATGCTATCATTTGATGAAGTACAAACTTAGCTTCTGTTTTCCCATGTAGATAGATGTAAAATATCGCACTCCCACAGGTGGCACAGTGGTTAGCACTGCTGCCTCACAGTGCCAGGGACCCGGGTTCGATTCCCGGCTTGGGTCACTGTCTGTGTGGAGTTTACACATTCTCCCCGTGTCTACGTGGGTTTCCTCCGGGTGCTCCAGTTTCCTCCAACAGTCCAAAGTTGTGTGGGTTAGGTGGATTGGCCATGCTAAATTGCCCCTTAGGTGTCAGGGGACAACCTCGGGTAAATGCAGGAGGTTATGGGGATAGGACCTAGGTGGGAATGTGGTCAGTGCAGACCCGATGGACCAAATGGCCTCCTTTTGCACTGTAGGATTCTATGATTCTATGTGAAGAACCGCAGGTGAATTCTGGTAGCTTATCTCCCTGCTTTATGTGGGATCTTGCTGTGCACTGCTTGGTTGCCAGATTAAACAGTGCCTGTACTTCAAAAGTACTTCAATGACTGTGATGTGCTTCGTGATCTCCTGAGGTTGGGACAGGTGCTATATAAATGCAATCTCATATTATTGGGAGGAAACAGGATAGCAAATGGGAATCTTTACTCTGCTTGAATTGGACCATAGAATGTACTCAACTGTACCATCATGACGTACACGACAGACATTTGTGAAAGGAGGATGGAAGAAACATTGCCTGTGAGCCAATAGAGGGTGCAGGAGAGACTGGCACTACTACCTAAACCAAACAGGCCATTCAGCCCCTTTGTTAGGGACCAGATCAGAAACTCCATGGTATATTATGAAGTTAGACTAGAGGATAAGGTGTTTCATTCCAGGTGTGATTCTACTTACCTACTAGGAAGCTTTTATTAAAACAAATTTTATCTAACAATATAGTTTAACATAACAAGACTTAGTGTAACTTGTACTAATTCAAATATTTAAACATGACAAAACACAATTCTTAACTGCTCATCTATCTCTATTAGTTCCAATTTAAACAATAGTCCTCTTAGCCTGAAACTCCTCTTCAGAATCAGTTGGCAAAAACATGCAGGCTTACGTAGGTTGCCAGCCCTCAAGTCTTTTAACGCCTCTGGAGAGCGGCACCTATTTTCTAGTAGGTCATATACTTCAGTCTCCAGAGAGAGAATGAGAAGAGCTGCTGCTCCTTGTAAAATCCAAATACTGAATTGAATACAGGAGTTAGGACGTCTTGCTGAAGTTGTACAAGACATTGGTAAGGCCACACTTGGAATACGGTGTACAGTTCTGGTCACCCTATTATAGAAAGGGTATTATTAAACTAGAAAGAGTGCAGAAAAGATTTACTAGGATGCTACCGGTTCTTGATGGTCTGAATTATAAGGAGAGGCTGAATAGACTGGGACTTTTTTCTCTCGAGCGTAGAAGGCTGAGGGGTGACCTGATAGAGGCCTATAAAATAATGAGGGGCATAGATCAGCCAGATAGTCAATATCTTTTCCCAAAGGTAGGAGAATCTAAAACTAGAGGGCATAGATGTAAGGTGAGAGGGGAGAGATCAAAAGGGTCCAGAGGGTGGCAAGTGTCTGGAACAAGCTGCCAGAGGTAGTAGTAGAGGCGGGTACAATTTTGTCTTTTAAAAAGCATTTAGACAGTTACATGGGTAAAATGGGTATAGAGGGATATGGGCCAAATGAGGGCAATTGGGACTAGCTTAGGGATTTTAAAAAAAAAGGCGGCATGGACAAGTTGGGCCGAAGGGCCTATTCCCATGCTGTAAAACTCTGACTCTAAATAGAAACTGCCTGCTTTTTTCCCTCTGTGAGCCTAGCTCCTCCCTTTAGCACATGATGCACTCATGTTAATCAACCTAGTTAAACTCTACTCTGAAACCCCAGGGGACAACCCAAAAAAACTACATTAATTCAGGTTAAATCAAACACCCCAATAACTAAGAGCAATTATTCTTCTGCATTCTCAGCAGGTGGGCTGCCTGGAGCAGACAAATTGGCACAGTAATCAGAGCTAAAGTTTAAAATATTCGCTTCACAAAAAATATGATGTAAATCCAGTTCTTAAAGGCACAGTATTGTCACACTTTAAAGGGGTAACATGACAAAGGCCCCTTCTCAACCACTGCTCAGCAATGAATAAATTACACCATATGATAATTGTTAATTTTGGACATTATTTATTTCTTTGTTTAAAGGAAGGCAATAAAATGGCTGAAAGGCTGTATCTGCAGTTCTGACAAAGACAGCACTAACCTTCAGCAGTTTGTTGATGGTGAGAAAATCTGCAGATTGTTTCAGGATTACAATAATAGACTTTGCGAGCTCTTCATGTGTTGTCTTGTTTTCTGCAGTCGTGTATTGGCCCATCCTGAAAACATACTGAAGTGCAGAATAAGTCAGTGGAAAGATTCAGTTAGCCCTCTGAGACCCTCGAACCTGCCGTGGAATAACTTAGTCAACAGTGCAAAGTCATCAACCCAAGATATTGGGCAGAATTTGATCCAGCTAATCATGGAAGGAAACATCATGGCTGGGCTCAACCAGATGCGGCACGTCAGTCTAGTGGTTGGTGGAAACATTAATGGACTAGCAATTAGATGGCCTGGGCTGATGCTCTAGGGACATGGGTTCAAATCCCACCACAGCAGCTAATGGAATTTAAATTCAACTAATAATTATGGAATTAAAAGCTAGTCAAAGATAGGGGAGTCTAAAACTAGAGGGCATAGGTTTAAGGTGAGAGATACAAAAGTGTCCAGAGGGGCAATATTTTCACACAGAGGGTGGTGAGTGTCTGGAATAAGCTGCCAGAGGTAGAAGTGGAGGTGGGTACAATTTTGTCTTTTAAAAAGCATTTAGATAGTTACATGGGTAAGATGGGTATAGAGAAATATGGGCCAAATGCAGGCAATTGGGATTAGCTTTGGGGTTTTAAAAAAAAGGGCGGCATGGACAAGTTGGGCAGAGGGCCTGTTTCCATGCTGTAAACCTCTATGACTCATGGTGACCATGAAACCCTTGTCCATTGTCAATTGTCATAAATACCCATCCAGTTCCATCTGGTTAAGGAAGGAAATCTAGTGTCCTAACTTGGTCTGGCCTAGTGTGACTCCAGGCCTACAGCAATGTGGTTCATAGAGTCATAGAGGTTTACAGCATGGCCCAACTTGTCCAAGCCACCCTTTTTTTTTTAAACCCCTAAGCTAGTCCCAATTGTCTGCATTTGGCCCATATCCCTGTATACCCATCTTACCCATGTAACTGTCTAAATGCTTTTTAAAAGACAAAATTGTACCCGCCTCTACTACTACATCTGGCAGCTTGTTCCAGACACTCACCACCCTCTGCGTGAAAAAATTGCCCCTCTGGACCCTTTTGTATCTCTCCCCTCTCACCTAAACCTATGCCCTCTAGTTTTAGACTCCCCTACCTTTAGGAAAAGATATTGACTATCTAGCTGATTTATGCCCGTCATTATTTTGTAGACCTCTATAAGATCACCCCTCAGCCTTCTACGCTCGAGAGAAGAAAGTCCCAGTCTATCCAGCCTCTCCTTATAACTCAAACCATCAAGTCCCGGTAACATCCTAGTAAATCTCTTCTGCACTTTTTCTACTTTAAGAATATCCTGGTCCCCTGGTTGTGTCTTTAATGCTCTCTAAAATAGCCCAGCAAACCACTTGATGTATCAAACCAGTACAAAGACAAAAAGGTATGAAACTAGATGGACCACCCACTGTCAACCTAAGCATCGGAAATGACACCGGCAAATCCAGCCCTGTTGACCCCGAAAAGACCTCTTTCGAACCTCTGGGAGCTTGTTCCAGAATTGGGAGAGCTGTCTCACAGGTTAGTTAAGCAACAGCCTCACATAGTCATATTCACAGAAACCGATTTTACAGATAATGTCCCAGATGCCACCATCATCTTCCCTGGGTATGTCCACTAGCAGGATAGACCCATCAGAGGTGGAGGCACTGTGGTATAGCGTCAAGAGGGAGTTGCCAACATGCAACTCTATACCCGGTTGTGCCTCATAGCATCATGTCAATTATAGAATCATTGAATTATAGAATACCTACAATGCAGAAGGGGGCCATTTGGCCCATCGAGCTTGCACCAACAACAATCCCACCCAGGCCTAATCCTCGTAACCCCACGTATTTACCCCCTGCTAATCCTCTGACACTAAGGGTCAATTTAGCATGGCCAATCCACCTAACCTGCACATCTTTGGAGTGTGGAAGGAAACTGGAGCACCTGGAGGAAACCCACGCAGGCACAGGGAGAACAAGGAAATTTCGCACAGTCAACCGGAGCCGGAATTGAATCCAGGTCCCTGGCGCTGTGGGGCAGCAGTGCTAACCACTGTGCAAACATGCCACCCCAAATATAGGAAAGGAAACCACTTGATGACTGCCAACTACCAGCGCAGATGAGTTATTACAGGAGGGAGGATATTAGATTCCTGGATCACTGGGACTGTTTCTGGGGAAGGTGGGGACTGTACAAGTAGGATGATCTTCATCTGAACCAGAGCAGGACTAACATCCTTACAGGACATTTTACTAGTGCTGTTGGGAGGAGTTTAAACTAATTTGGAAGGAGGAAGGGACACAGACTGTTAGCAGAATACATAATACATTAAACATAATACATTAAAAGAATCAAGTCAGAGGGAGTACAGCTATATTAAGTTTCAAGGGAGTATGGCCAGCCTGGATGGCCTCTATTTTAATACCAGGAATATTGCAGGTAAAACGGATGAGTTAAGGGTGATGATTGATATGTGGAAGTGTGATATAGTAGCCATCACAAACACATGGCTGAGGGAGGAACAGGACTGGCAACTCAATATTCCAGGATATAGAATCTTCAGTCAAAACAGGGGAGGGGGTAAAAGAAAAGGAAGCATTACATTATTAGTTAAGGAGTTAGTTACTGCAGTGAGAAAAGATGAAATCTTGGAGGAGCATCAAATGAAGCTCTGTGGTAGAGCTTAAGAATAAGAAAGGTGCAACCACATTGCTAGGTATTTATTATAAAGCCCCAGATAGTCAGCAGGAAATTGCAGAATATGTGCACAATTCACGGAGATGTGTAAAATCAATAAAAATATTAGGTGATTTCAACTTTCCCAACATTAATTGGAATAGACATAATGTTAAGGGCTTGGATGGAGTGGATTTTTCGAAATGTGAAAAGGAGAACCTTTTAAGCCAGTATGTAGAGGGTCCAACAAAGGAAACAGCGGTGCTGGACCAAATTCTGGGGCATGAAACTGGACAGGTAGTTGAGTTGGTGGTGAGGGAGCATTTTAGTGATAGTGATCACAACATGGTACAATTTAAGTTTGTTATGGATGAAGAAATAGACAAGTTGCAAAAAAATGTTTTGGATAAGGAGAGAGCAGATTTTGGGTGGAGCCAGAGGACATCGGTAGAGTGTTGAACGAATACTTCACACCTGCCTTTACCCAATAGAATGAGGATGAAGGTATTGAACTCAGTGAGAGAGATTGCAAGGTTCTTGAGCAAATTGGCATAGGGAGTGACAAGGTATTTGAGGGGTTGGCAGGCTTAAAAGTGGACAAATCTCTAGGTCCGAATGAAATTGTCCCAGGCTGTTGTGGGGGCAAGGAAGGAATTTGTAGGGGCTCTGCCCCAAATTTCTAATTCCTCTCTGGCCATAGGGTTGTCACAGTAAGAAGTCTCACAACACCAGGTTAAAGTCCAACAGGTTTATTTGGTAGTCCAACGCCGGCATCTCCACATCATAGGGGTGGTGCCAGAGGACTGAAGAACAGCTAATGTGGTTCCACTATTTAAGAAAGGTTGTAGAGACAAGCCAGGGAACTACTGACCAGTGAGTTTCACATCAATGGTAGGGAAGCTCTTGGAGAAAATTCTGAAGGAGAGAATCTATCTCCACTCAGAGTGGCAAGGCTTGATCAGGGATAGTCAGCATAGCTTCAGCAGAGGGAGGTTATGCATAACAAATTTGACTGATTTGTTTTGAGGAGGTGAGCAGCTGTGTGGTTGAGAGTAGTGCAGTTGATGACGTTTATATGGATTTTAGCAAAGCCTTTGACAAGGTCCCACAGAGGATACTTATAAAGAAGGTAAATGCACATGAGAAAGAGGGTAATTTGATACAATGGATTCAAATTTGGCTTCATTGTAGGAGCTTGAGAATGATGACAGAAGGCTCTTTCAGGACTGGAAGCCAGGGTCCAGTTGTGTTCTGCATGGGTCTGTGCTGGGTCCCCTATTATCCATCATTTATATAACGACATAGATGACTATGTGGTGGATGGGATTAATAAGCTTGCAGGTGACACAAAGATTGGTTGGGTGATTAACAGTGAAGTTATAGGAAGATATAGATGGGATGGTCAAATGGGCAGATAAATGGCAGATGGAACTTAACCTGATAAGTCTAAGGTGATAGATACACATTGGAAAGAATAATTTGACAAGGAAGTACTCAATGTACTCAACACTGAGATGTTCTGAGGGACAAAGGGATCTTGGCATGTTTGTCCACAGATCTCTGCAAGTGGAAGGGCATGTTAGTAGGGTGGTG
The DNA here is from genome assembly GCF_964213995.1 of Mustelus asterias. Classification (NCBI taxonomy): domain Eukaryota; kingdom Metazoa; phylum Chordata; class Chondrichthyes; order Carcharhiniformes; family Triakidae; genus Mustelus; species Mustelus asterias. The sequence goes on along the minus strand of NC_135804.1, from coordinate 79,387,793 downwards.
ATAAAGGCATATGGGACACTTGCCTTTATCAATCAAGGCACAGATTACAAAAGCGGAGAAGTCCTGTTGGCGTTGTCTAGAACTTTGGTAAGGCCACAGCTGGTCCCAATGCTATCAGGAGGATGTGATTGTACTGGAGGGGGTGCAGAGGAGATTCACCAGGATTCTGCCTGGGATGGAACATTTAAGTTATGAAGAAAGACGTGGGTTGTTTTCGTTGGAGCAGAGAAGACTGAAGCGCGACCTGATTAAAGTGTACAAGGTAATGAGGGTCATGGGCAGGGTGGATAGGGTACAGCTGTTCCCCTTACAAGTTCAAGATGAGAGGCAGGAGGTTTAGTGGGGATATGAGGAAAAACCTTTTTAACCCAGACGGTGGTGCCATTCTGGAATGTGCTGCCTGGGAGGGTGGTGGAAGCAGGTTGCCTCACATCCTTTAAAAAGTACCTGGATGAGCACTTGGCATGTCATAACATTCAAAGCTATGGTCCAAGTGCTGGTAAATGGGATTAGGTGGGTAGGTTAGGTGGTTCTCATGTATTGGTGCAGACTTGATGAGCTGAAGGACCTCTTCTGCACTGCATGATTCTGTGATTGTGATACTGCCAACCCCATCCCACGGCTGATGAATCATTAGTTCTCTATCTTGAACATCAATTGGAGGAAACACTGAGGGTGACAACAATATACTCTGTGTGGGGCACTTCAAAGTCCATTTTGAACAAGAACAAAGAACAATAGAGCACAGGAACAGGCCCTTTGGCCCTCCAAGCCCGCACCGCTCCCTGGTCCAAACTAGACCATTCTTTTGTATCCCTCCATTCCCACTCCATTCATGTGGCTATCTAGATAAGTCTTAAACGTACCCAGTGTACCCGCCTCCACCACCTTGCCCGGCAGCACATTCCAGGCCCCCACCACCCTCTGTGTAAAATACGTCCTTCTGATATCCATGTTAAACCTCCCCCCCCTCACCTTGAACCTATGACCGCTCGTGAACGTCACCACCGACCTGGGAAAAAGCTTCCCACCGTTCACCCTATCTATGCCTTTCATAATTTTATACACCTCTGTTAGGTCACCCCTCATCCTCTGTCTTTCCAGTGAGAACAACCCTAGTTTACCTAATCTCTCCTCATAACTAAGCCCTTCCATACCAGGCAGCATCCTGGTAAACCTCCTTTGCACTCTCTCCAAAGCCTTCACGTCCTTCTGGCAGTGTGGCAACCAGAACTGGACACAGTATCCCAAATGCGGCCGAACCAACGTTCTATACATCTGCAACATCAGACCCCAACTGAAGAGTGGCTCAGTAGCAACAAGACTGACTGAGATGCTCGTGTCCTGAAAGGTATATCTGCCAGACTGGGCCTACTACAGGTGGTGAGGAAAACAACAAATGGTCAATAGCAATGCATCAACCAGAGTCCACTTGCCAATCAATCAGCACCCTCATGCAATAGAAATTGATGTTCCCTTTGAAATTTGGTATTCTTGCATCTGTCTTGATGAGTGCATGATCAAAAACTTCAACAGAATATCTCCTTCTCCCTATGTACCCTATGAATGGTGTGCTTTGTCTGTATAGCGCACAAGAAACAATACTTTTCACTGTATCCCAATACATGTGACGATAATAAATCAAATCAAAATAAATTCTAGTGTCCACAATTACAGCAATGCCAATCTCTGAAAAACTTGATGCCTCCTTAAGAAATAAAATACCTTGATATACGATCGAGGATAATGGTCCAGACCCTCTTCATGACATCTGGACACAATATGTATTATTACCCTGAAAGAGAAACATGGAAAACAGTGTTCACGGATTGCACAGGTTAAAACATGAGCCCTGTAAACAAATCAGCAGGAGCTGGCCCTCTGCCAGTGGAGGCTCATTACTCAAAACAGACACAAAACTTAATATTTCACTTTTTACCAGTACTTCACACACACAGGCACACCTCATACACAGGCAGATAGTAGCATAACACACACTCAGAAATACACAAAACCACAGAACAACACACACACACACACAGATGACAACACACACTTGTACAAAGCAATACACACACTGCTAAAGTCACTGAAATCTTCACTTCACAAGTAACCTTTCCTTTCTGATTGGATGGGGTAATGGAGAATTGAAATAGAAAGGGAGGGAGAGGGACTGATAGGGCAATGGACAGAAAGGATGCATGGAAATGATTTACCTGGTAGAATTTACTGCAACATCACTCTGGCTGGTTTTGGTGAGGATTGTGAGAAGCTGGTTTAGGATTGTTGGAAGGAAATTGACCATCACACAGGTGTCCATGGCATGCAAGCACTGCAAGAAAATGTTAACTCAAGTTACTCTCATTTAAAGATGAGCACTCTGCTTTCCGATCTAGGACTCATCTGAAAATGTACTAGTTTGCATAATAAACACAACACTTCACACAGTAATGGAACTGCACAGAACCCCCTCGAGTTGTATGACTCACAATGAATGTATACAGCAAATATTACACGTATCACAATTGTATGGAAGCACCTCAGAGTGCAACTTGATCAACGTCGACAACTGAAATACCTTTGCACTGTTTGTAATGACCATTTTGAAATGTCTGTAACATTTCTTTGACTGAACTGAAGCACCTCAGAGAGTAAAGTTGTATAGAAGGACCTCAGACTGTATTGAAGCACCTCAGAGAGTAAAATGGTGTATGTAAAGATCATGAATATTATTGCATTTTGTGTGATGGCCATTTTGAAATGTTTATAACATTCTTTCAGATATTTTATGAATAAAGAGTATTTTTGCAAAAAAAAAGACCCTGGCTGAGAAGCCAAGTGTTGCTACTCTAGCAGGACTGATTGGTTGCTTTAGTTCACAATTAGTTTAAGTTCATTGTGAAACTCAAGTTTCAAAATGCACAAGCTTAATTTTGCCGATTTGAAAAAAATATAAAAATTGCCTTCAGTAAATATCTGCAAAATCAAACACACCCAAAATCCTGTAAACATCGACACAGCCCTGAGAATTTCCTGTAATTACTGACACACTTCCCTGGACTCCTCATAAATACTAACACACTCCCAGAGACCTCCTGTAAACAGTGATATATCCGCAGGTATGCCATAGAAATAATGACACTTTCCTCAGGATATTCTGTTAGACAGTGACACATTCCATGGAACTGCCATCAACTGTGACATATTAATGACTACCTACGATTCAGATCTTCATATTATTAACAGAATAAAAAGGCATAGGAGAGGATGCAATCAGACATCCATGCACATGACTATCAGGAGAAAATGAACAGGCAGGGTGTCCTCTCTCTCGCAAAAAGATTGAGGGGCGATCTAGTAGTGACCTTTAAAATAATGAACGGTTTTGATGGAGTGGGTACAGAGAGAATGTTTCCTCTTGCGGGGAAGAGCAAAACTGGAGACCATCAATATAAGATAGTCACCGAGAAATCAAGTCGCGAATTGAGAAGAAATCTTTTACCCAAGGAGTGGCAACACTGTGGAACACACTAACCACAGGTAGTGGTTGAAGTGAATTGTATAGATGCATTTCAGGGGAGGTTAGGTAAGCACAGGAGGGAGAAGGGAATAGAGTGTCATGATGATAAATTCAAATGAGGAAAGATGGAAGGAGGTCCAAGTGGAATCCAAGCGGGAAATAATTTCAGCCACCAACAAAACAAAAAGGTACAGCAGATGCAATCAGACAGTGATGGTTAAAAGGAAATGTTACCAATGTGGAGGTAACCACACTCTTGAATCATGTTGGTTAAGGAGGCTGAGAGTTCTTATCACAAAACAGGACACTGGATAAAGTAGTGCAGAGATCAATCAAGATGGCTAAGCAATCGATCAACCAAAGATGTTACTGCTGCAATGTGAGAAACATGGTAGCAAATGTGATAATAGCCAGATAAATCTGTTTTATTAATGTTGGTGAAGGATAAATATTGGCCTAGGACACTGGCGAGGTTCTCTCTACTTCTTTGACATAAAACTGCAGGGATCTTTTAAATCTTGAGAGGCCTGATGGATCCTCGGTTTAATGTCTTATCAGAAAGATGGCTCCTCTGGCAGTGCAGCACTCCTTCAGCAGCAGTCCGAGAATGTCAGTGCAAATTTTGTGCTCAAGTCTCTGCAGTGGGACTTGAATCCATGACCGGAGGAAAAGATTCAGGAAGATTTATACTTGGTCTCCACTGTGCCAACTTGTTCTGAACTGTGCAAGCTATTGCCAAAACCCAGTGTTTCTCCTTACACAATCCCTCTAAGCTCAATCTTGTTATTTATAACTCGGGTTAAGACAGCTCTATGCAATTAGACAGAATCTAAGCGGCAGTTTCTTTATAGTCTGATAGTGTACATTAGAGGGCAGCAGAACAGAAGCTGAAACTTAGAGCTCGCCCATTCAGGAGTAATGTCAGGCAGCACCTCTTCACACGCAGTGCTTTGTTGAAAGCAGTTTTATAGCAGGACAGCTACTATAACCTACTTGCATAGTCTTTTAGTTTTCAGTTTTATTTGAATTAGATATGAGACATAGTGACTTACATGAGCAAGCATGAGCTGAATTTTGTTGCTGCATCTGTACGAACTTTCTCTTCACAAATTTCCACTCCAAATTTGGGCAGAATCTCTGGTGTGCAATGTTCTCAGGCAGATTTTATTTTAAGCTCACATTCACTCACTGAAAACCCCAATGATCCATTGGAAAACAGGGATCAGAGGGAGTTTGGGAGTTTGAAAGAATTTCTGTGGACAAATTCCATAAGGTTTTTCGAATGTGGTCCCCCGAGACGGTGGATGATCTATAAGAGGGTTACAACTCTTCCAGGTTGTTCTGGAATTCAAGATTAATCTCCCAGACACTTGCAAATTAACCTGAGAGATTAATGTGTCTAATAACATCGTGCGGCAGGTGGGGATTTGGAAGTCTCCTGCCTGTTGAGGTGGGAAGGTCACAAGGTGAAAGTGTCAGGATACAACTTGCTGCCCTATTTTTGCTGACACCATCATCTCCAAGGCCTACCTCCAGGTGGCTGCAGTGTTGCCTGAATCAGGCGTAGGCCTTCTCAATGCACAAATTAGAGATCTAAGATGTACAGAGGACCTGCGTGCTATCTTCACTTAATTGCTTCAACCAACCCACTGAGACTGGGATTTTTCACTCCTTTCACATTGGGTCGGCTTACCAAACGGGATGTGCAAAGTCATGTTGTACGTCAGCGTAAAAGCTTGCTGAAACCGTCCCCTCTGCCCCTTCAGTGGCAGGCCACCTTTACCACCGTTGAATGTCAGGAACCTCTTTGGAACACATTCGTATCTCATTATCGGGACCAGATGTCGGAATCACACCCCCATGTCAAATAATCCATCCACGGCAATGTGGTGTCAGGACAGCGCGAACCACGCCTGACTTCATAAAGTGTGCACCTGGTGATTAGACCTCCAAGGGGAGCTTGGGTGTGAATGCAGCACTCGTGAAGTGGCTCCGCGCATTCAGGAGGGGGAGGGGTATTGGAGTTTGACTCAGGGGTCACCAGGCTTGACTCTGAGGGAGGCTGGGGCAAGGCTCGAGGGAGTCTGGGGGCATTGACTGCAGGGTTCCGGGGTGTTGGGGTGGGGGGGTGGGGGGTGTTGGCTGCAGGGTTCCAGGGCAGGTAGTCAGGTGAGATTAGTGTGGGGGTGTGGTGGTGGGTGACTGTCAAGTGTGAACAGCTCCATTCGTGAAAATGCTTTCTGTTGCTGACCCATGAGTTTCTCAGAAGGGCGTCGCAGAGGGAAGATAAGTGGCTGAACTGTTGCCTGAATGGATAAGCTACAATACTCCTTTAGAAAGTTAGCAATGGCACACTGCCCGAGGAAAGTGCTCCTAATCCTTGTCAATATGAACCTCAGCACACAACCAAGTGCCCCCTAGAGACCAGGTTGAACACAAGGTGTTCGAGTGAAGCTCTGGACAGTGACCAAAGCTGTGGTCACACGGTCATGTGGTATGCAGCAAGGTTAGTGTGGGGTTCCCAAAGCAGAAGTGAAGTCAAGACTGGGTGTCAATGTGATGATTGGAATGTGAGTCAGTGGGCTTTGAGAAGTTGCTTCAGATGATGAATGAGCAAAGAGAGGTCCATAGAAGACGAATGCTAACCATCAAGCCTCTGAGGACAATGTACAGAACATGGAGCCTGATTTCACTTAGATAAAAGCAAAATGCTGCGGATGCTAGAATCTGAAACAAAAACAGAAAATGCTGGAAAGTCTCAGTAGATCTGACAGCATCTGTGGAGAGAGAATAGAGCCAATGCTTCAAGACTGGATACCCCTTGTCAGAGCTCAAAGGATCATCCAGAATCAAAACGTTAGCTCTATTCTCTCTCCACAGATGAGATTTTCCAGCATTTTCTGGTTTTGTTGCTGCCGATTTCACTGTCATTCTTCTCACTCATAGGCAGGAGAGAAGATGATTTTGACAGAGTCACCTAGCTTGCCAAAGGCAGGAGCAGAACCGTGATGAGGAAAGGGTGGCAGGACCTGTTCCGCATGCAGAGGATGAACTCCCCGGAACTGTCGCTCCAAGGCACCTCGCTAGACCCAGGGTCTACAGACGGCATCTAACATACCGACAGATATCCGAGAACCAGTGTCGCCAAAGACTACATAAGTTCAAGAAAATGATTGGTCACATCTGCCACCTTCTGCAGGATTTGGCACCATAGGGATTTGGAAGGAAAAATGAAAGAGATCATTCATCTTCTTGTAGCACTGAATGGCTATCCTCTCCTGCAAGGTGTTAGCACTCATCACTGATGCTACCACTTCCTGTGCTGGATTGGTGATCTTGCTGACAGGTCTTTGCCCAGAGCACAGGTATAGCACATCGCGGGGAGCCTCCACTGCATCCAGTAGCTGTTCCAGTGAGATGCCAGTGAATTTCAAGGCAATATGCTTCTTCACTTTCACAGCTGTGGCTTCCCATCAGCAAGTGTGCTGGCTGTTTGCAGGGACAACTATTAAATGTGGTGCACTGATCACCAAAGCATGAGGTGATTGCAGGGTGGGTGAATCAGAGGCTACCCATCAGCAAACGGGTGTGGAACTCATGCCCGCAATCTGTTTCTTCAAAGTACCGCACTTAGAAAAAGTGCCCATTGCTGATAGCACGCTCAACACCACTTCTCTTGCCTGACGTTGATCTTTGCCAACATCAGAGAAAATCTCACCTTAAGTATTTTAAGCACGACTTAAGCCCACCTATTTTCTGATCTCCCACATCCATATATCCAGCAGGAAATAAAGAATGCAAATAAGGCAACAGAAACAGAGTGGAGGAAGGCAAGAGCGAGAATCATAGCCAGGGACAAGGATTTTCAATTCACCAGACAGAGGGCGATGGCATCATTGAAATAACAAATCATTAAAATGTCTAATTACTTTGGACCATTGACTGGATGTAGTGGTCACAACAAAATCAAAGCGTGCATTGAGGAAGCAGCAGACACATCTGCTGACTGTGCTGAGGTTCACCCTGAAGCAGCCATTGACCAATGTTAGCTTCTGTAGAATAAAACAGGGAGAGGGCAGTGCTGAGTGACACTAATCATTCTGTCTGGGTGAGCGAGCCAGGCAGATAGAACTCTCAAATATGGTCGACAGAATACTCAAAATGCCCACTCTCTAAGTTCAGATGAAAGGGCAAACAATCAATCCTATTAAACACCATATATGAATTTTAACCAGTCGTCTTTGTCATCTAATGCTGAATTTCATATTCACTTCTTTTCAGAACCACCAAAACCACACAGTTGGTCCATTCATGTGAGTCAGCTGGAAATGTTTATTTCTGCTGTGTGTTGCATGTTGGGTGGTGGTTGTGTGAATTTATATGAGTGAGCGTACTGGGGTCTTCAACTGCTGGGATGTGCACTTTTATTGTGTGTGTCTGTAACAATGCTTGCCTGAGTGCGTGCATGTGTAACGTTTGCCTGAGTGTGCGTGTGTGTAACAATGCTTGCCTGGGTGTGTAGCAATGCTTGCCTGGGTGTGTAGCAATGCTTGCCTGGGTGTGTAGCAATGCTTGCCTGGGTGTGTGTGTGTGTAACAATGCATGCCTGTGTGCGCACATGTGTAACAATGCTTGCCTGACTGTATGCGTGTGTGTGCAGCAGTGCTTGCCTGAGTGTGCGCATGTGTAAGAATACTTGCCTGAGTGTGTGCATGTGCAACAATACTTTCCTGTGTACATGAGTAACAATGCTTGTCTGAGTGTATACGTGTGTAACAATGTTTGCCTCTGTGTGCATGTGTAACAATTATTGCCTGAGTGTGCTTGTGTGTAACAATGCTTGCCTGTGTGTGCGTAGCAATGCTTGCGTGTGTGTCGCAATGCTTGCCTGTGTGTGTATGTAACAATGCTTGCCTGAAAGTGCGCATGTGTAACAATGCTTGCATTTGTGCGCACGTGTGTCACAGTGCTTGCCTGTGCGCGTATGTCGCAATACTTGCCTGTGTGCGTGTGCAGCAATGCTTGCCTGAGTATTTGCATGTGTAACAATGCCTGCCTGTGGGTGCGTGGCAATGCTTGTCTGAGTGTGTGCGTGTTTAACAATGCTTACCTATGTGCGCATGTCTAACAATGCTTGCCTCAGTGTGTGCGTGTAACAATGCTTGCCTCAGTGTGTGCGTGTAACAATGCTTGCCTCAGTGTGTGCGTGTAACAATGCTTGCCTGACTGTATTTGTGTTAGCAATGCTTGCCTGAGTCTATGCGTGCGTTTGTAACAATACTTTCCTGTGTGCTTGTGTGTAACAGTGCTTGCCTTTGTGCGCATGTGTGTAACAATGCTTGCCTGAGTGTATGTGCATGTGTAACAATGTCTGCCTGTGTGCACGTGTGTTACAGTGCTTGCCCTTGTGCACGTGTGTAACAATACTTCCCTGAGTGTATGTGTGTTTAACAATGCTTGCCTGAGTGTGTTCATTTGTAACAATGCTTGCCGGTGTTGTGTCTGTAACAATGCTTGCCTGTATGTGCGTGTGTAACAATGCTTGCCTGTGTGTGCATGTATAACAATGTTTGCCTGAGTGTGCGCATGAGTAACAACGCTTGCCTGAGTGAGTGCACGTGTAACATTGCTTGTCTGTGTGCGCATGTGTAACAGTGCTTGCCTTTGTGCGCGCGTGCCACAGTGCTTGCCTGCGCGCGTGTGTGTGCAGCAATGCTTGCCTGAGTATTTGTGTATGTAACAATGCTTGCCTGTGTGTGTGTAACAATGCTTGCCTGTGTGTGTGTGTGCGTGTGTGTGTAAAACAATGCATGCCTGAGTGTGTGCATGTGTATCAATGGGTGCCTTAGTGTGTGTGTGTGTGTGTAACAGTGCTTACCTGTGTGTGCGCAGGTGTAGCAATGCTTGCCTGAGTGTGTGCATGAGTAACAACGTTGCCCGAGTGTGTGTGTGTGTAACAATGCTTGCCTGTGTGTGTGTGTGCGCGTGTGTGTATGTAACAGTGCTTGCCTGCGTGTATGTTATAATGCTTGCCTGAGTGTGCGCATGTGTAACAATGCTTGCCTGAGTTATGGGCGTGTGTGACAATGAACAAAGAACAAAGAACAGTACAGCACAGGAAACAGGCCCTTCAGCCCTCCAAGCCTGTGCCGCTCCTTGGTCCAACTATACCAATCGTTTGTATCCCTCCATTCCCAGGCTGCTCATGTGACTATCCAGGTGAGTCTTAAACGATGTCAGCGTGCCTGCCTCCACCACCCTACTTGGCAGCGCATTCCAGGCCCCCACCACCCTCTGTGTAAAAAACATCCCTCTAATATCTGAGTTATACTTCGCCCCTCTCACCTTGAGCCCGTGACCCCTCGTGAACGTCACTTCTGATCTGGGAAAAAGCTTCCCACCGTCCACCCTATCTATCCCCTTCATAATCTTGTACACTTCTATTAGATCTCCCCTCATTCTCCGTCTTTCCAGGGAGAACAACCCCAGTTTACCCAATCTCTCCTCATAGCTAAGACCCTCCATACCAGGCAACATCCTGGTAAACCTTCTCTGCACTCTCTCTAACGCCTCCACGTCCTTCTGGTAGTGCGGCGACCAGAACTGGACGCAGTACTTCAAATGTGGCCTAACCAGCGTTCTATACAGCTGCATCATCAGACTCCAGCTTTTATACTCTATACCCCGTCCTATAAAGGCAAGCATACCATATGCCTTCTTCACCACCTTCTTCACCTGTGTTGCCACCTTCAAGGATTTGTGGACTTGCACACCTAGGTCCCTCTGTGTTTCTATACTCCTGATGACTCTGCCATTTATTGTATAACTCCCTACATTATTTCTTCCAAAATGCATCACTTCGCATTTATCCGGATTAAACTCCATCTGCCACCTCTCCGCCCAATTTTCCAGCCTATCTATATCCTGCTGTATTGCCCGACAATGCTCTTCGCTATCCGCAAGTCCAGCCTGTATGTGCTTGTTTAACAATGCTTGCCTGAGTGTGTGCGTGAGTAACAATGTTTGTCTGCGTGTATGCATGATTAACAATGTTTGTCTGCGTGTGTGTGTGTGTTTAACAATGCTTGACTGTGTGTGCATGGGTAACATTGCTTGCTTGAGTGTGTGCATGTAACAATGCTTGCCTGTGTGTGTGTAACAGTGCTTGTCTGTGTGTGTGTGTGCGTGTGCAACAATGCATGCCTGAGTGTGTGCATGTGTATCAATGGTTGCCTGAGTGTGTGCGTGTGTAACAATGCTTGCCTGTGTGTGTGTGTATGTAATAATGCTTGCCTGTGTGTGTGTCTGTGTGCATAACAATGCTTGCCTTTGTGTGTGTGTGTGTATGCAACAATGCTTGCCTGCGTGTATGTAATAATGCTTGCCTGAGTGTGTGTGTGTGTAACAATGCTTGCCTGAGTGTGTGTGTGTGTGTGTAACAATGCTTGCCTGAGTGTGCGCATGTGTAACAATGCTTGCCTGAGTTATGGGCGTGTGCGACAATGCTTGCCTGTATGTGCATGTTTAACAATGCTTGCCTGAGAGTGTGTGCGCGTGTAACAATGATTCCCTGTGTGTATGCATGATTAACAATGATTCCCTGTGTGTGTGTGTGTGTTTAACAATGCTTGACTGTGTGCGCGTGGGGAACAATTGCTTGCCTATGTGTGTGAGTGTGTGAGAGTGTGTGTGTGTGTGTGTGTGTAACAATGCATGCCTGAGTGTGTGCATGTGTATCAATGGTTGCCTTAGTGTGTGTGTGTAACAGTGCTTGCCAGTGTGCGCGCAGGTGTAGCAAAGGTTGCCTGAGTGTATGCATGTGTAACAATGCTTTCTTGAGTGCGTGTGTAACAATGCTTGCCTGAGTGTGAGCGAGTGCGACAATGCTTGCCTGTATGTGCGTGTGTAACAATGCTTGCCTGAGAGTGTGTGTGTGTGTAACAATGCTTGCTTGAGTGCATGTGTAATAATGCTTGCCTGAGTGTGTGCGTGGGTAACATTGCTTACCGAGTGTGTGCGTGTGTAACAATGCTTGTCTGTGTGCGCGTGTGTAACAGTGCTTGCCTTTGTGCGTGCGTGTGTCACAGTGCTTGCCTGTGCACATGTCGCAATGCTTGCCAGTGTGCGTGTGTGTGTGCAGCAATGATTGCCTGACTATTTGCATGTGTAACAATGCTTGCCTGTGTGTGTGTCGCAATGCTTGCCTGTGTGTGTGTGTGTAACAATGCTTGCCTGAGTGTGTGTGTAACAATGCTTGCCTGTGTGTGTGTGTGTATGTAATAATGCTTGCCTGTGTGTGTGTCTGTGTGCATAACAATGCTTGCCTTTGTGTGTGTGTGTGTGTATGCAACAATGCTTGCCTGCGTGTATGTAATAATGCTTGCCTGAGTGTATGTGTGTGTAACAATGCTTGCCTGAGTGTGTGTGTGTGTAACAATGCTTGCCTGAGTGTGCGCATGCGTAACAATGCTTGCCTGAGTTATGGGCGTGTGCGACAATGCTTGCCTGTATGTGCATGTTTAACAATGCTTGCCTGAGAGTGTGTGCGTGTGTAACAATGATTCCCTGTGTGTATGCATGATTAACAATGATTCCCTGTGTGTGTGTGTGTGTGTTTAACAATGCTTGACTGTGTGCGCGTGGGGAACAATTGCTTGCCTGTGTGTGAGTGTGTGAGAGTGTGTGTGTGTGTGTGTAACAATGCATGCCTGAGTGTGTGCATGTGTATCAATGGTTGCCTTAGTGTGTGTGTGTAACAGTGCTTGCCAGTGTGCGCGCAGGTGTAGCAAAGCTTGCCTGAGTGTATGCATGTGTAACAATGCTTTCCTGAGTGCGTGTGTAACAATGCTTGCCTGAGTGTGAGCGAGTGCGACAATGCTTGCCTGTATGTGCGTGTGTAACAATGCTTGCCTGAGTATTTGCATCTGTCACAATGCTTGCCTGTGTGTGCGTAGCAATGCTTGCGTGTGTGTGTGTGTAACAATGCTTGCCTGAGTTTGTGCGAGTGCAACAATGCTTTCCTGAGTGTGTGTGTGTGTGTGTGTGTGTAACATTGCTTGCCTGAGTGTGTGCGTGGGTAACAATGTTTGCCTGTGTGTACCTGTGTAACATTGCCTGCCTGTGTGTGTGTAACAATGCTTGCCTGAGTTTGCATATGTGTAGCAATGCTTGCCTGAGTGCGTGTGCAACAATGCTTGCCTGTGTGTGCGTGTGCAACAATGCTTGCCTGTGTGCATGTGTGTGCAACAATGCTTGCCTGTGTGCACGTGTGTGACAATGCTTGCCTGTGTGTGTGTGCGTGCGTGTGTAACAATGCATGCCTGAGTGTGTGCATGTGTATCAATGGTTGCCTTAGTGTGTGCGTGTGTGTAACATTGCTTGCCTGTGTGTGCTTGTGTAACAATGTTTGCCTGAATGTGCGCAGGTGTAGCAATGCTTGCCTGAGTGTGTGCGTGTGTGTAACAATGCTTGCTGTGTGTGCGTGTGTAACAATGCTTGCTGTGTGTGCGTGTGTAACAATGCTTGCTGTGTGTGCGTGTGTAACAATGCTTGCCTGTGTGTGCATGTGTAACAATGCTTGCCTGTGTGCGCGTGTGTAACAATGCTTGCTGTGTGTGCGTGTGTAACAATGCTTGCCTGTGTGCGCGTGTGTAACAATGCTTGCTGTGTGTGCGTGTGTAACAATGCTTGCCCGTGTGTGCGTTGTAACAATGCTTGCCTGTGTGCGCGTTGTAACAATGCTTGCCTGTGTGTGTGTTGTAACATTGCTTGCCTGTGTGTGCCTGTGCAACAATGCTTGCCTGTGTGTGCGTGTGCAACAATGCTTGCCTGTGTGTGCGTGTGTGACAATGCTTGCCTGTGTGTGTGTGTATATGTGTGTGTGTGTGCATGTGTAACAATGCATGCCTGAGTGTGTGCATGTGTATCAATGGTTGCCTTAGTGTGTGCGTGTGTGTAACATTGCTTGCCTGTGTGTGCGTGTGTAACAATGTTTGCCTGAATGTGCGCAGGTGTAGCAATGCTTGCCTGAGTGTGTGCGTGTGTAACAATGCTTGCCTGAGTGTACCCGTGTGTAGCAATGCTTGCCTGAGTGTGTGCGTGTGTAACAATGCTAGCCTGTGTGTGCAAGTGTGTAATGCTTGCCTGAGTGTGTGCGTGTGTAGCAATGCTTGCCTGAGTGTGTGCGTGTGTAACAATGCTAGCCTGTGTGTGCCAGTGTGTAATGCTTGCCTGAGTGTGTGCATGTGTAACAATGCTTGCCTGAGTGTGTGCGTGTGTAACAATGCTAGCCTGTGTGTGCCAGTGTGTAATGCTTGCCTGAGTGTGTGCGTGTGTAGCAATGCTTGCCTGAGTGTGTGCGTGTGTAACAATGCTAGCCTGTGTGTGCAAGTGTGTAATGCTTGCCTGAGTGTGTGCGTGTGTAGCAATGCTTGCCTGAGTGTGTGCGTGTGTAACAATGCTAGCCTGTGTGTGCAAGTGTGTAATGCTTGCCTGAGTGTGTGCGTGTGTAGCAATGCTTGCCTGAGTGTGTGCGTGTGTAACAATGCTTGCCTGAGTGTGTGCGTGTGTAACAATGCTTGCCTGAGTGTGTGCATGTGTAACAATGTTTGTTTGCGTGTGTAACAATGATTCCCTTTGTGTGTGTAACAATGCATGCCTGAGTATGTGCATGTGTAATAATGCTTGCCTGTGTGGTGTGTGTATGTGTGTGTGTAACAATGCTTGCTTGAGTGTAAGCATTTGCAACAATGCTTTCCTGAGTGCATGCGTGTGTAACAATGTTTTTCTAGTGTGTGCGTGTGTAACAATGTTTTTCTAGTGTGTGCGTGTGTAACATTGCTTGCCTGAGTGCGTGTATAACAATGCTTGCCTATGTGTGTGTGTAACAATGCTTGCCTGAGTGTGTGCGTGTATAACAACGCTTGCCTTAATCTGTGTGTATGTAACCATGCTTGCCTGTGTGTGTGTAATAATGCCTGCCTGTGTGCACACATGTGTAACAATGCTTGCCTGAGTATGTGCATGTGACAATGCTTGTCTGTGTGTGCATGTGTAACAATGCTTGCCTCGGTGTGCGTCTGTAACAATGCTTGCCTGAGTGTGTGCATGTGTAACAATGTTTGTCTGCCTGTGTAACAATGATTCAATGTGTGTGTGTGTATATAACAATGCTTGACTGTGTGTGCTTGTGTAACAATGCTTGCCTGTGTGTGTGCGTGTGCATGTAGCAATGCATGCCTGAGTGTGTGCATGTGTAACAATGCTTGCCTGTGTGTGGGTAACAATGCTTGCCTGAGTGTGTTCATGTGTAGCAATGTTTGCTGAGTGTATGCATGTGTAACAATGCTTTCCTGAGGGTGTGTGTGTAACAATGTTTGCCTGAGTGTATGCATGTTCAACAATGCTTTCCTGAGTGCATGCGTGCGTAACAATGTTTTTCTGTGTGTGTGCGTGTGTAACAATGTTTGCCTGAGTGTGTGCATGTGTAACAATGCTTGCCTGTGTGCGTGTAACAATGCTTGCCTGAGTTTGCATATGTGTAGCAATGCTTGCCTGAGTGTATGCATGTGCAACAATGCTTGCCTGTGTGTGCGTGTGCAACAATGCTTGCCTGTGTGCATGTGTGTGCAACAATGCTTGCCTGTGTGCACGTGTGTGACAATGCTTGCCTGTGTGTGTGTGTGTGTGTGCGTGCGTGTGTAACAATGCATGCCTGAGTGTGTGCATGTGTATCAATGGTTGCCTGAGTGTGTGCGTGTGGGTAACAATGCTTGCCTGTGTGTGCGTGTGTAACAATGCTTGCTGTGTGTGCGTGTGTAACAATGCTTGCTGTGTGTGCGTGTGTAACAATGCTTGCCTGTGTGTGCATGTGTAACAATGCTTGCCTGTGTGCGCGTGTGTAACAATGCTTGCTGTGTGTGCGTGTGTAACAATGCTTGCCTGTGTATGCGTGTGTAACAATGCTTGCCCGTGTGTGCGTTGTAACAATGCTTGCCTGTGTGTGTGTTGTAACATTGCTTGCCTGTGTGTGCCTGTGCAACAATGCTTGCCTGTGTGTGCGTGTGCAACAATGCTTGCCTGTGTGTGCCAATGCTTGCCTGTGTGTGTGTGTATATGTGTGTGTGTGCATGTGTAACAATGGTTGCCTGAGTATGTGCGTGTGTAACATTGCTTGCCTGTGTGTGCATGTGTAACAATGTTTGCCTGAATGTGCGCAGGTGTAGCAATGCTTGCCTGAGTGTATGCATGTGTAACAATGCTTGCCTGTGTGCGTGGGTATATAGCAATGCTTGCCTGTGTGTGTGCGTGTGTAACAATGCTAGCCTGTGTGTGCAAGTGTGTAATGCTTGCCTGAGTGTGTGCGTGTGTAGCAATGCTTGCCTGAGTGTGTGCGTGTGTATATAGCAATGCTTGCCTGAGTGTGTGCGTGTGTAACAATGCTAGCCTGTGTGTGCAAGTGTGTAATGCTTGCCTGAGTGTGTGCGTGTGTAGCAATGCTTGCCTGAGTGTGTGCATGTGTAACAATGCTAGCCTGTGTGTGCAAGTGTGTAATGCTTGCCTGAGTGTGTGCATGTGTAGCAATGCTTGCCTGAGTGTGTGCGTGTGTAACAATGCTAGCCTGTGTGTGCAAGTGTGTAATGCTTGCCTGAGTGTGTGCGTGTGTAGCAATGCTTGCCTGAGTAACAATGCTAGCCTGTGTGTGCAAGTGTGTAATGCTTGCCTGAGTGTGTGCGTGTGTAACAATGCTAGAGTGTGTGTGCAAGTGTGTAATGCTTGCCTGAGTGTGTGCATGTGTATCAATGCTTGCCTGAGTGTGTGCGTGTGTAACAATGCTAGCCTGTGTGTGCAAGTGTGTAATGCTTGCCTGAGTGTGTGCGTGTGTAACAGTGCTTGCCTGAGTGTGTGCGTGTGTTGCAATGCTTGCCTGAGTGCATGTGTAACAATGTTTGTTTGCGTGTGTGCGTGTGTAACAATGATTCCCTGTGTGTGTAACAATGCATGCCTGAGTATGTGCATGTGTAATAATGCTTGCCTGTGTGGTGTGTGTATGTGTGTGTGTGTGTGTAACAATGCTTGCTTGAGTGTAAGCATTTGCAACAATGCTTTCCTGAGTGCATGCGTGTGTAACAATGTTTTTCTAGTGTGTGCGTGTGTAACATTGCTTGCCTGAGTGCGTGTATAACAATGCTTGCCTATGTGTGTGTGTAACAATGCTTGCCTGAGTGTGTGTGTGTATAACAACGCTTGCCTTAATCTGTGTGTATGTAACCATGCTTGCCTGTGTGTGTGTAATAATGCCTGCCTGTGTGCACGCATGTGTAACAATGCTTGTCTGAGTATGTGCATGTGACAATGTTTGTCTGTGTGTGCATGTGTAACAATGCTTGCCTCGGTGTGCGTCTGTAACAATGCTTGCCTCGGTGTGCGTCTGTAACAATGCTTGCCTCGGTGTGCGTCTGTAACAATGCTTGCCTCGGTGTGCGTCTGTAACAATGCTTGCCTGAGTGTGTGCATGTGTAACAATGTTTGTCTGCCTGCGTAACAATGATTCAATGTGTGTGTGTGTATATAACAATGCTTGACTGTGTGTGCTTGTGTAACAATGCTTGCCTGTGTGTGTGCGTGTGCATGTAGCAATGCATGCCTGAGCGTGTGCATGTGTAACAATGCTTGCCTGTGTGTGGGTAACAATGCTTGCCTGAGTGTGTTCATGTGTAGCAATGTTTGCTGAGTGTATGCATGTGTAACAATGCTTTCCTGAGGGTGTGTGTGTAACAATGTTTGCCTGAGTGTATGCATGTTCAACAATGCTTTCCTGAGTGCATGCATGCGTAACAATGTTTTTCTGAGTGTGTGCGTGTGTAACAATGTTTGCCTGAGTGTGTGCATGTGTAACAATGCTTGCCTGTGTGCGTGTAACAATGCTTGCCTGAGTTTGCATATGTGTAGCAATGCTTGCCTGAGTGTATGCATGTGTAACAATGCTTTCCTGAGTGTGCATGTGTAACAATGCTTGCCTGTGTGTGCGTGTGCAACAATGCTTGCCTGTGTGCATGTGTGTGCAACAATGCTTGCCTGTGTGCACGTGTGTGACAATGCTTGCCTGTGTGTGTGTGTGTGTGTGTGTGTGTGTGTGCGTGTGCAACAATGCTTGCCTGTGTGCAACAATGCTTGCCTGTGTGCACGTGTGTGACAATGCTTGCCTGTGTGTGTGTGTGTGTGTGTGTGTGCGTGTGCAACAATGCTTGCCTGTGTGCAACAATGCTTGCCTGTGTGCACGTGTGTGACAATGCTTGCCTGTGTGTGTGTGTGTGTGTGTGCGCGTGTGCAACAATGCTTGCCTGTGTGCAACAATGCTTGCCTGTGTGCACCTGTGTGACAATGCTTGCCTGTGTGTGTGTGTGTGTGTGTGCGTGCGTGTGTAACAATGCATGCCTGAGTGTGTGCATGTGTATCAATGGTTGCCTTAGTGTGTGCGTGTGTGTAACATTGCTTGCCTGTGTGTGCGTGTGTAACAATGTTTGCCTGAATGTGCGCAGGTGTAGCAATGCTTGCCTGAGTGTGTGCGTGTGGGTAACAATGCTTGCCTGAGTGTGTGCATGTGTAGCAATGTTTGCTGAGTGTATGCATGTTCAACAATGCTTTCCTGAGTGCATGCGTGCGTAACAATGTTTTTCTGAGTGTGTGCGTGTGTAACAATGTTTGCCTGAGTGTGTGCATGTGTAACAATGCTTGCCTGTGTGCGTGTAACAATGCTTGCCTGAGTTTGCATATGTGTAGCAATGCTTGCCTGAGTGTATGCATGTTCAACAATGCTTTCCTGAGTGCATGCGTGCGTAACAATGTTTTTCTGAGTGTGTGCGTGTGTAACAATGTTTGCCTGAGTGTGTGCATGTGTAACAATGCTTGCCTGTGTGCGTGTAACAATGCTTGCCTGAGTTTGCATATGTGTAGCAATGCTTGCCTGAGGGTGTGTGTGTAACAATGTTTGCCTGAGTGTATGCATGTTCAACAATGCTTTCCTGAGTGCATGCGTGCGTAACAATGTTTTTCTGAGTGTGTGCGTGTGTAACAATGTTTGCCTGAGTGTGTGCATGTGTAACAATGCTTGCCTGTGTGCGTGTAACAATGCTTGCCTGAGTTTGCATATGTGTAGCAATGCTTGCCTGAGTGTATGCATGTGTAACAATGCTTGCCTGTGTGTGCGTGTGCAACAATGCTTGCCTGTGTGCAACAATGCTTGCCTGTGTGCACGTGTGAGACAATGCTTGCCTGTGTGTGTGTGTGTGTGTGTGTGTGTGCGTGCGTGTGTAACAATGCATGCCTGAGTGTGTGCGTGTGTAACAATGCATGCCTGAGTGTGTGCATGTGTATCAATGGTTGCCTTAGTGTGTGCGTGTGTGTAACATTGCTTGCCTGTGTGTGCATGTGTAACAATGTTTGCCTGAATGTGCGCAGGTGTAGCAATGCTTGCCTGAGTGTGTGCGTGTGGGTAACAATGCTTGCCTGTGTGTGCGTGTGTAACAATGCTTGCTGTGTGTGCGTGTGTAACAATGCTTGCTGTGTGTGCGTGTGTAACAATGCTTGCCTGTGTGTGCATGTGTAACAATGCTTGCCTGTGTGTGCATGTGTAACAATGCTTGCTGTGTGCGCGTGTGTAACAATGCTTGCCTGTGTGTGCGTGTGTAACAATGCTTGCCTGTGTATGCGTGTGTAACAATGCTTGCCCGTGTGTGCGTTGTAACAATGCTTGCCTGTGTGTGTGTTGTAACATTGCTTGCTTGTGTGTGCCTGTGCAACAATGCTTGCCTGTGTGTGCGTGTGCAACAATGCTTGCCTGTGTGTGCGTGTGTGACAATGCTTGCCTATGTGTGTGTGTATATGTGTGTGTGTGTGTGCATGTGTAACAATGCATGCCTGAGTGTGTGCATGTGTATCAATGGTTGCCTGAGTATGTGCGTGTGTAACATTGCTTGCCTGTGTGTGCGTGTGTAACAATGTTTGCCTGAATGTGCGCAGGTGTAGCAATGCTTGCCTGAGTGTGTGCGTGTGGGTAACAATGCTTGCCTGAGTGTGTGCGTGTGGGTAACAATGCTTGCCTGAGTGTGTGCATGTGTAGCAATGTTTGCTGAGTGTATGCATGTGTAACAATGCTTTCCTGAGGGTGTGTGTGTAACAGTGTTTGCCTGAGTGTATGCATGCTCAACAATGCTTTCCTGAGTGCATGCGTGCGTAACAATGTTTTTCTGAGTGTGTGCGTGTGTAACAATGCTTGCCTGAGTGTGTGCATGTGTAACAATGCTTGCCTGACTGTGTGTGTAACAATGCTTGCCTGAGTTTGCATATGTGTAGCAATGCTTTCCTGAGTGCGTGCGTGGGTAACAATGCTTTCCTCAGTGTGTGCGTGTGTAAAATTGCTTGCCTGAGTGTGTGCGTGTGTAGCAATGCTTACCTGAGTGTATGGGCCTGAGTTTACCATTTCGAGACCAAGTGCCGGGTGCGGGTGCCAAATAGATCCGAGCCCGGAGGCCACGCTCCAGCGCGCCCATACGCGTTTTTCCGGCGCCGGTCCAGTGGGCGGGACTTAGTGCTGCCTGAACAATGCTTGCCTGTGTGGGCGTGTGTGTAGCAATGCTTGCCTTTGTGTGAGTGTAACGATGCATGCCTGTGTGGATGTAACAATACTTGCGTGAGTGCGCACGTGTGTAGCAATGCTTGCCTGAGTGTGTGCATGTGTAACAATGCTTGCCTGAGTGTGCGCGTGTTTGATAATGCTTGCCTGTGCGTGTGTGTAGCAATGCTTGCCTGAGTATTTGCATGTGTGACAATGCTTGTCTGAGTGCGTGCATGTGTAATAATGATTCAGTGTGTGTGTGTAACAATATTTGACCGTGTGTAACAATATTTGACCGTGTGTGCGTGTATAACAATGCTTGCCTGTCTGTGCGTGTGCAACAATGCTTGCCTGTGTGCATGTGTGTAACAATGTTTGCCTGTGTATGTGTAACAATGCATGCCTGAGTGTGTGCATGTGTAGCAATGCATGGCTGAATATGTGCATGTGTAACAATGCTTGCCTGACTGTGTGTGTGTAACAATGCTTGCCTGAGTGTGTACCTGTGTAACATTGCCTGCCTGTGTGCATGTGTGTGACAATGCTTGCCTGAGTGTGCATGTGTAGCAATGCTTGCCTCAGTGTATGCATAACAATGCTTTCCTGAGTGTGCATGTGTAACAATGCTTTCCTGTGTGTGCATGTGTAGCAATGCTTTCCTGTGTGTGCATGTGTAGCAATGCTTGCCTCAGTGTATGCATAACAATGCTTTCCTGAGTGCATGCGTGTGTAACAATGCTAGCCTGTGTGTGCATGTGTATTGTAATGCTTGCCTGAGTGTGTGCATGTGTAACAATGCTTGCCTGAGTGTATGTGTGTGTAACAATGCTTGCCTGAGTGTATGTGTGTGTAACAATGCTTGCCTGAGTGTATGTGTGTGTGCAGCAATGCTTGCCTGAGTGTGTGCGTATGTAACAATGCTTGCCTGTGTCTGTAATAATGTTTGCATGTGTGTGTGTGTGTGTGTGTGTGTGTATAACAATGCTTGTCTGAGTGTGTCCGTGTGTAACAATGCTTGCCTGAGTGTGTGTGTGTGTGTAACAATGCTTGCCTGTGTGTGCATGTGCTACATTGCTTGCCTGTGTGTGTGCGTGTAACAATGCTTGCCTGAGTCTGCATGTGTGTAACAATGCTTGCCTTTGTTTGTGCATGTGTAACAATCCTTGCCTTAGTGTGTGTGTATGTGTAGCAATCCTTGTGTGTGTGTGTGTGTGTGTAAGAATGCTTGCCTGTGTGTGTGTAACAATGCTTGCCTTAGTGTGTGTGTATGTGTAGCAATCCTTGTTTGTGTGTGTGTGTGTGTGTGTGTGTGTAACAATGCTTGCCTGAGTGTGCGCATGTAGTGCATGTTGACACGTGTGGAAGAACACATTTGGATTTTTTTGTGCTTTTCACAATGTCCCAATTCACTTCACAACCAATGAAATACTAACAGAATAGTTCAGTCGGTATGTGTTGGAATGGCTGCCTGTTGGGCATGGTGGGCTCGCAAAGTGTTCTCCATTGGGTGGTCCACCAGAGTTGGGGTTTAACTCTTGACCCCTTGCATGCTAACCCAGATAGGGTGACAAATGAAGTCAGAGCTTTCTTTCAAACAAAAACTGGTTGTAACGATGAGTGAAATCATCATAGATGCATAGAATATGCCCACAGAGAAGCAATGGCCTAGTGGTATTGTCGCTAGACTATTAATCCAGAAACTCAGGTAATATTAGGAACCTGGGTTTGAATCCCACCGCAGCAGATGGTGGTATTTGAATTCAATAAAAATTATCCGGAATTAAAAATCTACTGATGATCATGAAACCATTGTCAACTGTCGGAAAAATCCATCTCGTTCACTAATGTCCTTTTGGGAAGTAAATCTGCTCCTTAACTGGTCTGGCCTATATGTGACTCCAGAGCCATAGCAATGGGGTTGACTCTCAACTGCTCTCTGAAATGGCCTAACAATCCCCTCAGTTCAATGGGCAACTAGAGATGGGCAATAAATGCTGGCCAGCCAGCGATGCCTATGTCCCATGAATGAATTTTTAAAAATTATAAAGAATCACTACTATGCACATTCTCCTCGTGTCTGCGTGGGTTTCCTCCGGGTGCTCCGGTTTCCTCCCACAGTCCAAAGATATGTAGGTTAGGTTGATTGGCCATGCTAAAATTGCCCATTAGTGTCCTGAGATGCGTAGGTTAGAGGGATTAGTGGGTAAATATGTAGGGATATGGGGGTAGGGCCAGGGTGGAATTGTGGTCGGTGCAGACTTGATGGGCCAAATGGCCTCTTTCTGCACTGTAGGGTTTCTATAATTTCTATGCCGAAGGAGGCCATTCAGCCCGTTGCACCCACACTGACAACAATCCCACCCAGGCACTATCCGCATAACCCCACATATTTACCCTGTTAATCTGGTTTCCTCCCAGTCCAAAGATGTGCAGGTTAGGTTCTTCGGTCATGCTAAATTGACCTGAGTGTCAGGGGGATTAGCAGAGTAAATGCGTAGGGTTGTGGGAATAGGGCCTGGGTGGGATTGTGTTCGGTGCAGGCTTTATGGGCCGAATGGCCTCTTTCTGCACTGAAGGGATTCTATGGATTCTATGCGAGTGACTTGGAGGGGGACCTCCAGGTGGTCATTGCCAGATATCTGCTGCTCTTGTCCTTCTAGATGGTAGTGGTCATGGGTTTGGAAGATGCTGCCTAACGAACGTTTGAGTTCCTGCAGCAAATTTTGTAGATAGTACACATGGCTGTCAGTTAGCTCAGTTGGCTAGGCAGCTGGTTAGTAATGCAGAGCGGCGCCAACAGCACAGGTTCAATTCCGCTACCGGCTGAGGTTCTTCATGAAGGCCTCATCTTCTCAACTTTGCCCCTTGCCTGAGGTGGGGTGACCCTCAGATCAAATCATTGCTAGTCAGCTTTCCCTCTCAAAGGGGAGAGCAGCCAATGGTCATCTGGGACTATGGCAACTACCTTGTAAACATGGCTGCCACTGTTCATCGTGGTGGAGGGAT
The DNA here is from genome assembly GCF_964213995.1 of Mustelus asterias. NCBI lineage: Eukaryota > Metazoa > Chordata > Chondrichthyes > Carcharhiniformes > Triakidae > Mustelus > Mustelus asterias. Next base: position 79,364,652 of record NC_135804.1, on the reverse strand, counting down.
TGAATGTTTGTGGAATGGGTAGCAAACAAATGGGCTGTTTTGTTCTGGATAATGTCAAAGTTCTTGAGTATTGTTGGAGCTGCACTCATCCAGGCAAGTGGAGAATATTCCATCACACTCCTGACTTGTGCCTTGTAGATGGTGGACAGGCTTTGGGGAGTAGGGAGGTGAGTTACTCACCGCAAGATTCCCCGCCTTTGACCTGATCTGGTAGCCACAGTATTTATATGGCTAGCACAGTTAAATTTCTGGTCAATGGTAACCCCGAGGATGTTAATAGTTGGGGATTCAGCAATGGCAATGCAATTAAACATCAAGAGGTTGAGGTAGACCTTACTGAATGATGGAGCAGAATGGTGTACACCTTTCGCTTATGTTATGCTGCAGGCAATTTGCACACATCAAGTTGCCACAAACAGTAATGAGATGAATTAGAAGAGTAAGTGAGTGCATGAAGCCAACTTGAAACCAGTCAACAATCACATAATTCCTGAGACTGGACTGGTCCCATTGCAGCATGTCGTGACTGATCTTCACCTTCCTCCAAGACACCTTTCATTATTTGTTCTTCGAGAAAAATAGTTTTACATTTTAAAAATAGAACAACATTTTCTTGAATGGAGCAAGATTATGTGGAACATCTGCAATTCTCTGACAAGTTAAAAATGTTTCACCTTCCAAGGAATATATGTAGTGGAGGGGCATTCCGTTTTACAACAAGCGTACAAAAGAATCGAATGGCTTACTGCTTTCCATTAGCAACATAATCTGAGTGATGCCTTAACCCGTTTCGAGTCACATTGTTTCACATCAATATTCTGGACTTAACCAGCTTCACATCTAACTGACAGAGATCAGTTTACTACATATTAACCCCATAGAGCAGAGGATCAGCTACCTTCAGGTATTTCACAAGGTCACCACTCATCTCTGGTGTTGCTGATTGACTAGTCTGGCAATGGTGGAAGAAACTGTGTAAGTACTGGTCCTGAGAACAAAGCAGAAATCACACAAGTAGTGATAGAACATAGAACAGTAGATCACAGTACAGGCCCTTTGGCCCTCGATGTTGTGCCGAGCTTTGTCCGAAACCAAATCAAGCTATCCCACTCCCTATCATTCTGGTGTGCTCCATGTGCCTATCCAATAACCGCTTGAAAGTTCCTAAAGTGTCCAGCTCCACTATCACAGCAGGCAGTCCATTCCACACCCCAACCACTCTCTGAGTAAAGAACCTACCTCGGACATCCCTCCTATATCTCCCACCATGAAACTTATAGTTATGCCCCCTAGTAACAGCTACATCCACCCGAGGAAATAGTCTCTGAACGTCCACTCTATCTATCCCCCTCATCATCTTATAAACCTCTATTAAGTCGCCTCTCATCCTCCTCCGCTCCAAAGAGAAAAGCCCCAGCTCCCTCAACCTTTCCTCATAAGACTTACCCTCCAAACCAGGCAGCATCCTGGTAAATCTCCTCTGCACTCTCTCCAATGCTTCCACATCCTTCTTATAGTGAGGTGACCATAACTGCATACAATATTCCAAATGTGGTCTCACCAAGGTCCTGTACAGTTGCAGCATAATCCCACGGCTCTTAAACTCAAACCCTTTGTTAATAAACGCTAACACACTATAGGCCTTCTTCACGGCTCTATCCACTTGAGTGGCAACCTTCAGAGATCTGTGGATATGAACCCCAAGATCTCTCTGTTCCTCCACATTCCTCAGAACCCTGCCATTGACCCTGTAATCCGCATTCAAATTTGTTCTACCAAAATGAATCACCTCGCACTTATCAGGGTTAAACTCCATTTGCCATTTTTCGGCCCAGCTCTGCATCCTATCAATGTTGCTTTGCAGCCTACAACAGCCCTCCACCTCATCCACTACTCCACCAATCTTGGTGTCATCAGCAAATTTACTGACCCACCCTTCAGCCCCCTCCTCCAAGTCATTGATAAAGATCACAAATAGCAGAGGGACCAGCACTGATCGCTGTGGTACACCGCTGGTGACTGGTCTCCAGTCTGAAAATTTTCCATCCACCACCACCCTCTGTCTTCTATGCGATAGCCAATTACTTATCCAATCAGCCAAATTTCCCTCTATCCCACACCTCCTTACTTTCTTCATGAGCCGACCATGGGGAACCTTATCAAACGCCTTACTAAAATCCATGTATACGACATCAACTGCTCTACCTTCATCTTCACACTTAGTTACCTCCTCAAAGAATTCAATCAAATTTGTGAGGCAAGACTTACCCTTCACGAATCCATGTTGACTATCCCGGATTAAGCTGTATCTTTCCAAATGGTCATAAATCCTATCCCTCAAGACCTTTTCCAGTAACTTACCGACCACCAAAGTAAGACTTACCGGCCTATAATTACCAGGGTCATTCCTATTTCCTTTCTTGAACAGAGGAACAACATTCGCCACTCTCCTGTCCTCTGGCACTATCCCCGTGGACAGTGAGGACCCAAAGATCAAAGCCAAAGGCTCTGCAATCTCATCCCTTGCCTCCCAAAGAATCCTAGGATATATCCCATCCGGCCCAGGGGACTTATTGACCCTTAGGTTCTTCAAAATTGCTAATACATCTTCCCTCAGAACATCTACCTCCTCCAGCCTATCAGCCTGTATCACACTCTCATCCTCAAAAACATGGCCCCTCTCCTTGGTGAACACTGAAGAAAAGTATTCATTCACCGCCTCTCATTAGAATCATGTGATCATTAGAATTGAACAGATTGTCACTGGAACAGCACATGACAGTACGTAATCTTTACGTGTAGACACACGCAATCTTTACAATGCAGAAGGGGGCCATTTGTCCCATCCTGTCTGCACTGGTTCTCTGAAAGCGCATTCCTGACTTACCTCCCTTGTAAATTCTTTTTAATATAATATTTCATTCCTTTTCAATATCTTGATCAATCCCGCCTTCACCACTCTTTCAGGAAGATCATTCCAAAATCCAACCACCCTCTGGGTTAAAACTATTTTCCTTACATTACCCCTACTCCTTTTGCCCCTTATTGTGAATCTGTGCCCTCAAGTTCTTGATCAAGAGATTCTGCCACTCTTTCATTCCCTTTTGAATGTCGCCATTAAGTCTCCCCTCAGCCTTCTTTGCTCCAAGGAAAACAACCCGACCTCTCTAATCTTTCGTCATGATTGTGCACAATATTTATATGCCAACAGATGTTGGTATATGACATTTATATGCTTACACAGGGATCTGTATTTTGAAATATACTTTCACACTGAAGTGACTTACCTCAGTGTAAATTGTGGATACCAAGTGATTTTTAACTTTCAGTAATGGCTTTCCTCCATCTACCCATTTAATATCGGGAATTGTATGCTGCAGAATTAAAGAAAAACATAGTGAGATAAATATTTGAATAGTGCCTTAGAACATTCCAAGTGCATTGAGTACAATGGATTAGGATAAAGTTGCAGGCACTATTGCTATCTGGGAATGACAGTCACTCTGCACAGAAATAGTTGCCCTACCAGTAGTGAGATGAATGATCAACTCATCTGTTTTTATTGGTAGTACTTGAGGGAAGAATGTTGGTCAGGATGCAGGAATCCAAACACACAAGCCAGAGGGCAAATTTGCCCTCGAGAGTCCCAAAGCAATCCACAAAAGACCAAAGAAAAAGTTCAGAGAGTTGGGAGGGACAGAAGGAGAGATTCCCTGACTTCCCTGCAGTGTGGTTCTTGGTGGTTCGAGGTGACACACCATTGATGGCGACTGGATCTTCTGTTTTTCCCATTAAGTTCACCGCACGCTGCTGGGAAACCAACAGCAGCAGCGCGCCGTGAACAGCCGGAAGATTTTGCCCAGAGTCTGAAGACTTGTCCCATCAATCACAGGTCTGTCTCTCCTATGGCCGCTGCTCCAGCTCCTCCAATCACAGGCTCTCTCCATCCCGCTCTTGCTGCTCTATGATTCTGACTGGGGGTCGAGGACTGGTTTCACTGTCACCGTAAGAAGTTTAACAACACCAGGTTAAAGTCCAACAGGTTTATTTGGTAGCAAAAGCCACACAAGCTTTCAGAGCTGCAAGCCCCTTCTTCAGGTGAGTGGGAATTCTGTTCACAAACAGAACATGTAAAGACACAAACTCAATTTACATGAATAATGGTTGGAATGCGAATACTTACAACTAATCAAGTCTTTAAGAAACAAAACAATGTGAGTGGAGAGAGCATCAAGACAGGCTAAAAAGATGTGTATTGTCTCCAGACAAGACAGCCAGTGAAACTCTGTGGGGGTTACAAATAGTGTGCCATGAACCCAATATCCCGGTTGAGGCCATCCTCGTGTGTGCGGAACTTGGCTATCAGTTTCTGCTCAGCGACTCTGCGCCGTCGTGTGTCGCGAAGGCCGCCTTGGAGAACGCTTACCCGAATATCAGAGGCCGAATGCCCGTGACCGCTGAAGTGCTCCCCAACAGGAAGAGAACAGTCTTGCCTGGTGATTGTCGAGCGATGTTCATTCATCCGTTGTCGCAGCGTCTGCATAGTTTCCCCAATGTACCATGCCTCGGGACATCCTTTCTTGCAGCGTATCAGGTAGACAACGTTGGCCAACATTTTGTTTCTTAAAGACTTGATTAGCTGTAAGTATTCGCATTCCAACCATTATTCATGTAAATTGAGTCTGTGTCTTTATATGCCCTGTTTGTGAACAGAATTCCCACTCACCTGAAGAAGGGGCTTGCAGCTCCGAAAGCTTGTGTGGCTTTTGCTACCAAATAAACCTGTTGGACTTTAACCTGGTGTTGTTAAACTTCTTACTGTGTTTACCCCAGTCCAACGCCGGCATCTCCACATCTTCACTGTCACCATGCAGGAGACTTGCAGCTTTGAAATCGCCATTCCAGGAAACCAAGCAGGACAAACAGAGGAAGAAAATAAAAGGCTGGAAATGCAGTGACATGGCCAAGAGCAGGTCAAGGGAGTCACCTGTACTGAGAAAGTTTTCATGGGCTGTGCAGCCAGCTTCGATTCCCAACCCTGCCAATTTAGTTGCACAGATGAAAGATATTTTACAAATGGCTTCAGTGCTACTGGATCCAAGAACTGACAGAAAAAAAACACTGGCAGTTCAACCCCGTTGGAGTGAGGGGAAGCCCCCCGAGGGGTTTGGGGATAAGGAGGGTGCCCCCTGGTCATTGCCAGCCTCGCAGTCCCAGATTGGTGCCCTGGCACTGCCCAAGGGGCAAAATGGTAATGCCAAAAGAGCACGGTGGCACTGCCCACCAGGCATGGGCAGTGCCAAGGGGCGAGATCTTTTAGGGGGGGCGCTGTCTGTCGGGGGAGGGAAATCGGTGAGGGTGGGGTGTCTTGCTGCCACTCTGCAGTCGGGCCCGCGGGCAGAGGGAGGGAAGGGGCTGATTGGGCTGACCATCGGGGTAGGGACTGCTGGGAGGAGGCGCTGCAAGTCAGTGATGCCATGTTGGTCAGCAGCCGGTAACCTTTCACCCCTTGTTCATCAAGAATCTATTGAGCTCTGCCTTAAAAATATTAAAAGACTTTGCTTTCACTGTCATTTGAGGAAGACAGTCCCAAAGAGTCACATTCCTCAGAGAGAAAAATTCTCCTCATATCTGTCTTAATTTAGCAACTCATTTTTTAAATGACCCCTAGTTCTAGATTATCTGACAAGAGGAAACATCCTCTCCACATCCATCCAGTTTTCAATCAAGGCACCTCTTACTCTTCACCACAGTTCACCTCTCCAAATTTTCATTGTCAGATAGCCCGTCCATTCCTGGTATTAGTTCATAAATCCATGAGTTATTCTGGCTAAGATTTCCACACTTAGCCCCAGTCGGAAATTGCCCAGGAGACACTCACTGGCCATGAATAATGAACCCCTTGATAAGGAGCCACAGGAAAAGCTCAATCTAAACTTGAGAAGGACTTGTCCTTTTTGGGATGACAGACAAGGCAACAGAATTGGTGAGCAGAAAGAAACAGAACACCATTACGCTGCAGAGTGGCATTCCAGCTGAAAAGGGGTATGCCCGTTTTACTCTGCTGATTAGAGCTAGACAAATCATTCTTGCCCTGGGCACCAAAGCTAACAGCCGCAATCTGATCATATCTGAACTGGCACACGCTGCAGACCCCAGCTCCATGGGGCAACAACCACATCAACTGAGCAAGATGACTCATACACCCTGGACAGAAGCCATGCCAAACCCACATGGTGTGAATACAGGTCTGTGACTTAATACTAGATGTTTACTGTTACATTCGATGGTAAAAAGTTATACTTCTGCTACTCTGAGTACAAACACAGGTGTCTGAGAAGCAGTTGATTTCAGTAATCTGCCAGGTCTCAGATCAGCAGCGGTTTATGCAATAACTGATGTGAATCTTGAGTTTAGAGTTCTTCTCATCGAGTCTGCAGTTTGAGAAATTGAGGCTCCTGAAAAAGGCAAAGCCAGGTTTCAAACAGCACAGAAAGAACTGCACAACTTTGGAACTGTTTAACTTGTATGTATAATCAAATTATCATCATTAGTCAATGGAGTATCAGTGCTCTCTGGGAACAGCAAAATTGAGAAAGGCACTATTTTTCGTGATAGCCAAACTAATGATGACCTTGGCTGATTTCATCACAAGCTTGTACAATTGTTCCTTTTTCACATGACACAATAATGACTGTAAGATTGGCAATAAAAGTCAACCTGAAACTCAAGGAAGAAAACTGACTAGGAATATGAACACTCAGTGGAGATGCACTTGGAACAATTAAAGACTAATTTGGGATTAGGTGTGGTCTGCTGATGCTGCACTTGGTAGTGGTCATTGGGTCAGATTATAAGCTTCATATGAAGCAATTTTCAAAAGCGGTATCTCGGCCTTTTGGCTAAGATGCAAATGAGATCAAGTCTTGGAGGAGGAATTCTCCGCCTGCTCCAATCAGCTTGGCTCATGTAGATCAGGCCCAAGACAGGGTAGAGGATTGCATGCCCTGTCTTGTCAGCCTGGATCGGAAATGTCTCAACTTGTTGAGACTCTCAATTGGGCTTGGTTGAATTGGAAAAGTATAAAAAGAAAATTAAAGACTAGCTCACAAACAAGCACCAAGACCTGGCTTGGCTGGTGGTGAGAAGGGCACTCCCCGTCAGATCCTTTATGCACGCCCGAGGGCTCGACCTCACCGCACGCTGCCCTCGAAGCGGCTGCGGGGCTGATGAGACGGTCACACACCTCCTTGTGGAATGTGCCTTTGCAAAGAAGGTCTGGAGTGAGATGCAGTGGTATTTGTTGCGGTTCGTCCCGGGCAGCTCGGTGATGCAGGACTCTGTGCTCTACGGGCTGTTTCCGGGGACGCACACCGAGACAAATATCAACTGCTGCTGGAGGGTCATCAACTCGGTGAAGGACGTGCTTTGGTCCGCCCGAAACTTGCTGATCTCCCAGCTGAAAGAATTGTCCTCAACCAAGTGTTGCAGACTGGCACATTCCAAGGTCCAGGACTACGTGCTCAGGGACGCGCTCAAGCTTGGGGCAGCCGCCGCCAAGGCACAATGGGGAAAGGCCACCGTGTAAAGCATCTCAACTGAGGCAGACCGAGGGCCGGGTAACTGCAGAATACCCTCGGCCTGCGTAACTGTGTGCCAATCTGATGAATACTCTGATGATGTACATAGTTTTAAGGAATGAAATGTAATGAATGTAATGTTTTGTAAATAAGCACTGTGTTGTAGGGTAAAAATGATTCATTTTTTGCACTGTTTGTAACTTTTGGATCGGTCGTTTGCAATGTCTTATTTGAGAGTTTTTTTTAATGAATAAAGTATATTTTTGAAATTAAAAAAAATTAAAGACTAACTCGGCCTTTTGGCTAAGATCAAGTGTGGTCTGGACTTGGTTGAGGCCATTGGGTTGCAGTTAAGCTTCATTTTCATATGAAGCAATTTTTAAAAGCGGCATCTCAGCCTTTTGGCTAAGATGCAAATGAGATCAAGCCTTGGGGGCGGAGACGTCTGCCTACTCCAATCAGCTTGGCTCATGTAGATCAGGCCCAAGACAGGGTAAATGGTCGCATACCCTGTCTTGTCAGCCTGGATCGGAAATGCCTCAACTTGTTGAGACTCTGAATTGGACTTGATTTGATTGAATTGGAAAAGTATTTTAAAAAAATTAAAGACTAACATGGTCCCTGGCTTTTACAGCATGAATGAAATACTGGAACATTGCTATCGTGTGACAGAAGTCAGCAAGAGCTTTGGGTCATTTACTGGACGAGAAAGATTTAATACATCCAACCACTACAATTCAATTTACAACAGTACAGCCTTTCAATTCCACTGCCTGTGAGACTAAACAATGTTGCTTGATGAATACTCACTGTTTGCACACAGCAAGGTCTCCCAAACTAGTGGGCAGTTACCTAGGAACATAGAAAATAGGAGGAGAAGTAGGCCATTTGGCCCTTCGAGCCTGCTCCGCCATTCATTATGATCATGGCTGATTATCCAACTCAATAACTCTCCTTTGATCCCCTTCATCCCAAGAGCTATATCTAACTCCTTCTTAAAAACATATATTTTGGCCTCAATTGCTTGCTATGCTAGTGAATTCCAGACTTACCATTCTGGTTGAAGAAATTTCTCCTCATCTCAGCCCTAAAAGGTTTACCCTGTATCCTTAGACTGTGACCGTGATTCTAGGCACTGACACCATCAGGAGCATCCTTCCTGCATCTACCCTGCCTGGTCCTGATAGAATTTTATAGGTTTCGATGAGACCTCCCCTCATTCTTGTGAACTCCAGCAAATATAATCCTAATCGACTCAATCTTTCTTCATCCATCAGTCCCGCGATCTCAGAATCAGTACTTATTTAGCAGCAGTATTGATTGAGGGATGAACATTGAGCAGAAACCTTCCTTAGTTTTATTTGACCTAAATAGATAGGGTGCTAGCTTTATACCTCACTCAAAAAAAGGATACCTCTACAATGTAGTGGAGATGCCGGCGTTGGACTGGGGTAGGCACAGTAAGTAGTCTCACAACACCAGGTTAAAGTCCAACAGGTTTATTTGGTAGCACAAGCTTTCAGAACATTGCCCCTTCATCAGGTGAGTGAAGAGTTCGGTTCACAAACAGGGCATCTATAGACACAAACTCAATTACAAGATAATGGTTAAAATGCGAGTCTTAACGGGTAATCAAGTTTTTACCGGTGCAGACAATGTGAGTGGTGAGAGGGTTAAGCACAGGTTAAAGAGGTGTGAATTGTCTCCAGCCAGCCAGTTAGTGAGATTTTGCAAGCCCAGGCAAGTCGTGGGGGTTACAGATAGTGTGACATGAACCCAAGATCCCGGTTGAGGCCGTCCTCGTGTGCGGAACTTGGCTATCAATTTCTGCTCAGCGATTCTGCGTTATCATCATGTGTTGTGAAGGCTGCCTTGGAGAACGCTTACCTGAAGATCAGAGGCTGAATGCCCTTGACTGCTGAAGTGTTCCCCAACAGGAAGGGAACATTCCTACGGCCAAGCTCTCCGTATACACAGGATCTGTTCAGGTGAGGAGGAATGCAACAGATACCTACAGACGCTGAAAGACACCCTCGTAAGAACAGAAATTGGCGCTCAATTCATCAATCGACAGTTCTGATGCACCACAGTGAAAAACCGCACCAACCTTCTCAGAAGACAAACACGGGACACGGCGGACAGAGTATCCTTCATCATCCAGTACTTCCCCGGAGCGGAGAAGCTACGACATCTTCTCCGGAGCATTCAACATGTCATCGATGAAGATGAACATCTCGCCAAGGCCATCCTCACATCTCCACTACTTGCTTTCAAACAACTGCCCAACCTCAAACAGACCATTGTCCGCAGCAAACTATCCAGCCTTCAGAAGAAGTGACCACGACACACAACCCTGCCACAGCAACCTCTGCAAGACATGCCAGATCATCGACATGAATGCCATCATCTCACTTTAGAACACCATCTACCAGGTACACGGTACATACTCTTGTGACTTGGCCAACGTTGTCTACCTGATACGCTGCAGGAAAGGATGTCCCGAGGCATGGTACATTGGTGAGACCATGCAGATGCTACGATAATGGATGAATGGACACCGCTCGACAATCACCAGGCAGGACTGTTCCCTTCCTGTCGGGAAACACTTCAGCAGTCATGGGCATTCAGCCTCTGATCTTCGGGTAAGTGTTCTCCAAGGCGGCCTTCACGACACATGACAATGCAGAATCGCTGAGCAGAAACTGATAGCCAAGTTCCGCACACATGAGGACAGCCTCAACCGGGATCTTGGGTTCCTGTCACTCTATCTGTAACCCCCATGACTTGCCTGGGCTTGCAAAATCTCACTAACTGTCCTGGCTGGAGACAATTCACACCTCTAACCTGTGCTTAACCCTCTCTCCACTCACATTGTCTGCACCTGTAAAGACTTGATTACCTGTTAAGACTTGCATTCCAACAATTATCTTGTAATTGAGTTTGTGTTCATATATGCCCTGTTTGTGAACCGAACTCCTCACTCATCTGATGAAGGGGCAATGCTCCGAAAGCTTGTGCTACCAAATAAACCTGTTGGACTTTAGCCTGGTGTTGTGAGGCTACTTACTGTGCCTACTCTCGGTGCTTCAACAGAGGGCCTGATTTTACCAAAGCTTCGCACCGTTTTTGGGTGCGAAATCGCGGTAAAGTTGGGCGTCGGACCTATACCGCGATCTGCAACTGATTCCAAGCAGATCGCGGCTTTACCGACACCCGATTCGGGCGTGGGTCCAGCCCGCACCCGAATCGGGCGGCCCGACGATTTAAATCGACTTAATGAACCACACCCCCAACTCTACCGCCAAATCCCACTTTACCGTCTTCTGGCCCGATCTGCGTCCGCGCTGTTACCGACCTGCAAAATAAAAGTCTGAAGTCGCCGCTGCAGCCTCCGAAGAGCGCGGTCAGAGACTGCAACGGCTCTCTGACCCAGGTCATCCTCTGGTCGGGGCTGGAGGGGGGTGGGAGGGGAGGGGGTGTGACCTATCATCCCCTGGGGGTGAGGGGGGGGGGGGGCGGGGTGGAGAGGGGGTGCGACCGATCATCCCCTGAAGGGGGGGTGCGGTGGAGAGGGGGTGTGACGTCTCACCCTCTGGTCGGGGGGGGTTCCGCTGCCTGTCTGCGGCCGATCCCTCTTGGCACCATCACTGGTTCACTACCAGCCACAGATTACTCTTCCCTGCAGGTGCGAGAGAGTGGGAGAGATGGCTGTGGCTGGTAGTGTACCAGTGATGGTGCCGGGAGGGATCGGCCACAGACAGGCAGCGGAACCCCCCCAACCAGAGGATGAGACGTCACACCCCCTCTCCACCGCCCCCCCCCCCCCCCCCCCACCCCCAGGGTATGATCGGTCCACACCCCCCCCCACCCCCGCAACCAGAGGATGAACGTCAGAGAGCCACTCTCTCCGCTTTCTGCTTTTTTTTTCGCGCCTGGGCGCGCTGTCAGATTTTTTTCAAACTGCGCATGCGCAGTTCAGAGCTCCGATCGGTCCGCCAGCGCTAAGCCCCGCCCACAGCGCGGATCGGACCGGAGCCGGCAAAACGCGTATGGGCGCGCTGCAAAGAGGATTCCAGGCGCGGCTCTATTTGACCCCCAGATCCGGCACTTAGACTCAAAATGGTAAAATTCCCCCAGACTGTCATCTCAGACTAGATGCTCCATACAAATATTACACAGTGGGGCCATTGATGTCGATTGACCCATGTATCTCATGGATCTCCGTGAGCTAAAAATATACGTAGAAATATAATATTATACTGTACATAGTGAGATGAATGGCACAAAACGTCAATGTTTCACATTTGAACTTATTTGCTGGTGTTGCTCAAGTAGACTATTGAAGTCAAAAGCAACATCGTAAAGTTAAAACAGTGTCAATTTATAAATGTCATAAATCGTAAAGTGACTACATCTCTCCGCATCTCACCTTCTTGTTGTCTGAAATCATGATGGCCTAGGTATCCGGGAGGAAGGTTCGACGATACAAGCAACTGCTGCTCAGATGTAACCACTCGATTATCTTTCATCAATGGCTGCCAAGCATAGCCGACTAAACAGGATACAAAAGAGCTTGATCACAAGGAACACGGCATTCAGACACTGGATTTTATGTTATAATGTACTAAAATCGATACACTACAAAATCTAAATCACCCTCTTACACTGGGCTCTGATTGAAAACCAAATGTCAAAAATCACTTGATAACATCCACGTGGCCAAAATAAAATATGAGTATGTGGACTTTCCCTTCATTTTCAGACTATTGAGCAGTGTAAATATTACAGAGCAGTTTCGTAGAACTGAGCCAATCTGATTACCCTAGAATAAAGATGATGCAAAGTCTTTAGTTATGCTGCAGGCCTGAAGGTTAGATTTGAAACTGTAAATGGTAATGAATTTGCAAAGAAAATAAAATGTAAAAATTGCATCCCTCTTTCCCAATCTGTGGGTTAATATTGACTGCACAAATGTAACCTCATTCTGAATTTGTAAAACCTCTATTTATTTCCCACTATCAGCTTCATTTGTATGAGTCTTACTGAAAAAATGTACAAGAAAGAAAAAGGACAACTTAGACCATTCTAAAACTTTGCTCACTTGTTCCAAACCCCAGGGGACCTATAACACTGTACAATCAGCAACTAGTAAGCATAATGAGCAACAATGAATGGACAATAAATTACTGCCTTCCCATGAACAAATAAAACAAAGTCTACATTAAATTACAACAAAATAACCCAAAACATTAAGTAGTAGCAAAATCACTGATTTACAGAGAGGTGTACTGAACTCTACGATCCCTCAGAGGATCACTGTGCTTCAGTTCTTTATTTACTTCATTGGATGGTGTTTTCAAATTATGTTTTGGACTCATTGCATTTCTATAGTGCCTTTCCCAATCTCAGGATGCCTCAAAGCATCTTTCAGTCAATTAAATAATTTTGAAGCAAAAACAGAAAATGCTGGAGAAACTCAGCAGGTCTGGCAGCATCTGTGGAGAGAGAATAGAGCCAACATTTCAAGTCAGGATGACCCTTCCCTGTAGCCCTGTAAATGTTTTCACTAATTATCAGATTACCCAGGGAAGGGTAACTACTGTCAGCCAGTAGTGAGCACATTGTGTTTTAAACAACACCACAGTAGTTTTGAGGATCAATGCCAGATTCACCGGTCCAGATGTTACCCGATTTCCCTGAATTACAATTTCACTACTCAAGCTCAATCTCTGGCCCAATGAGCTAACAAAACCGTAGTATATAAAACAAAGTTAGTAACACCCTTAATATGGTGGTGGGGGGGGGGGGGGGGGGGGGGGTGGGGGGGAGGGGGTGGAATTCTCATTGTGGGTTTCTCCAGTGACAGGATGGGGGGTGGCGGTGGATTCTCCATGCGTGTTTCCCAGTGGCAGGAGGGGACTCACTCTTGGTCGGTGGTGGGATCTATTGGTCCTGCCATTGTCAAATGGATTTCCCATGATTCCACCCTCACCTCTCTCTTCCACTCCCCCCCCCCCCCCCCCCCCCCCCCCCCCGCCCCCCTTCCGCCACCAGGAAACCCGCAGCAAGGGTTTGCCATGGGTGGGGCCAGGAAGATCCTGCCAGCGGGAAGAGCCAGAAAACCATCTCCACAGTTACATTGCTCAGGAGAATGTGGCCACTATGCATCAGTCTGTTACTTGTGTCTAATGATTGCCTGCACACTTACCCTGTGACTCAATATTTTCACGTTTCTTGGTTGTGCCTTTGGTGTTTATGTCACAGCTGATGTGGTAAAATGTGAACAATAGGTGATGCTTCTCATGGAGATGTACAGGCAGCTCAATTTTAATCTATAAGAATATCAAAATACCAAACAATAGGAAATGCAACATTAAAAGTTATGGTGAAGCTACTAACTCACTTTCTAAGCAGAAAATAAAGCCTGAGTTGATTTACCTCATTGTAGAATTCTGGACACTGTTGATGATGTAAAACTGTGGCACAAGCTTTGGTCGTGAACACATGATCGCCTGGCTTTCCATAGATACACTGAGAGGAATTGTTAACTGGTTAGTGCTCCAATTCCCAGTTTGGGTCTTTTTAATACATACTACAACAATAAACACCCCAAACAACATGTGGCACGTTAAGAATTGATTGAATGCACGCCAACAATATAATACATTCAATCAACAATTCAACTTGAAATGTTCTCGGTGTGGGATTCAAAACTGAAATAGTAAACCTTGTTCTGTCCCACACTGCCAACTCAGGGGACAGTATAAACTACCCAAAATACCAGCAGCGGGGGAGGCCATTCAGCCCCTGGAGTCTGTTCCATCATTTAATTAGATCATGGTTGTTCTGTACCCTCAATTTCATTTACTCATATTACCTTTATAATCACTGAAACCCTTTTCCAACAACAATCTATTTGATCTTAATCTTGAAAGCCCCAAATGTCCTCCAGAAATCACAGTCTTTTGGAAGAAGAACATTCTATATTTCTCTGACTGTTTGAAAAAATGTTTCCCAATTTCATGCCTACATGAATTAGCTCCAATTTCAGGGTCAGTCCCCTTGTTCTAGATTTGTTCATCAACTGAAAAACAATCAAAACCTAAAATATTTCTCTTTTGTAAGCCAGGATCTTGCACTAGTTTGGCATTTGAGGCAGTATTTATTGAAAGTGATGAGGGTCTCGTTTGTCAGCTGGAGAACTGGCTTTTAGATCAGTCTGCGCATTAAGTGCCACTTTGGAACCCAACTGGGCAGCAGCATGCCTTCCCTGGGATTGAGGACCATGAGGTCAGAGTTCCTGCCTGCTGAGAGCTGTGGCCAACCAGCAGCTCTATTGAAGAGAACCACCACTGGGCAGGAAGTGGGTGCTGTCAATACGATACCCACGAGGCCTAGGGTCATCATGGACCTAAGCCAGAAGGTAAGTAATGCTGGGGTGGAAGTCACAAAGGAAATTCTGGGAGGCCATTTAAACGGGCGCGAAGTTTTGGTAAAGTCTGGCCCTATGTGAAGGGCATGGACAGATTGGATAGTCAGAAGCTTTTTCAGAGAGTGGAAGAGTCAATTACTAGGGGGCATAGCTTTAAGGTGCAAGGGGCAAGGTTTAAAGGAGATGTATGAGGCAAGTTTTTTTTTACACAAGGGTGGTGGGTGCCTGGAACTCGCTGCTGAGGGAGGTAGTGGAAGCAGATATGATAGTGGCTTTTAAGGGGCGCCTGGAAAAATACAAATACAGGGCGGCACGGTAGCACAGTGGTTAACACCGCTGCTTCACAGCTCCAGGGACCTGGGTTCGATTCCCGGCTTGGGGGTCACTATCTGTGTGGAGTTTGCACATTCTCCTCGTGTCTGCGTGGGTTTCCTCCGGGTGCTCCGGTTTCCTCCCACAGTCCAAAGATGTGCGGGTTAGGTTGATTGGCTATGCTAAAATTGCCCGTTAGTGTCCTGAGATGCGTAGGTTAGAGGGATTAGTGGGTAAATATGGGGGTAGGGCCTGGGTGGGATTGTGGTCGGTGCAGACTCGATGGGCCGAATGGCCTCTTTCTGTACAGTAGGGTTTCTATGAATGAATAGGATGGGTATACAGGGATATGGTCCCCAGAAGGCTAGGGGGTTTTAGTTGAGACGGGCAGCATGGTCGGTGCAAGCTTGGCAGGCCGAAGGGCCAGTTCCTGTGCTGTAATTTCCTTTGTTCTAAAGCATATTCATTGTCATACATTAATGAGCTCAGGGAAACAGGTTTTACTGGACATTCAGTCATGGTATTAATATATGTAGAGTAGAACAGATTTGGAGCACCTGACAATTATTTGGTCAAATGTGGAGCAAAAGCTTTGAAAAATAATTAATGTATTTGATTTGTTCCAAATTTAGGATGTTACAGAACCAGAGTTTTGCTGATCATACTCCACAGTTCTATCCATTTAGTTAGTGAATTATCATAAGCTAATAATGGGCTCCAAAAAGCAAACTTCATCCTTATTGCCTGGTGCTGACAGGACTGGTGTTTTGGAGATCAACATTCCTTAATCCCATTTGCTACCATCAGCGATCTCCTTTAATCTGACTCACCCACTCCGTCCACAAAGCCTCTGATTCAGCCACCTGAATCAGAGGCTTTGAATATGACAAACTTGTACAGTGCTTAGTAGCCACAGACTCACTTACCTTCAATGGACGTGATTTTTCTCCATCTGAATCTCTGACCTCCACATAGACAGCAATGTTCCTTGCCTGGATAGAGAGAGAGGAACATCGACAGTCAGCTGAGTACATTGGTATTTCCCTACCCGAAAATGTTGACATCATTTGTTCTCGAATATTCATTTGTATTCATTTGGAATTAATTGTGCTCAAAAGCAATCACTTCGTTATTAGTTGACATATTAGTATACTCAAAAGCAATTATTTGGACATTAGTGAGAAGGCTTTGGTCTTTAAATAAAAAAGCTAAGAATTGTTTGTCCCACAGTACCTTAGCAAAAGTCTTTTGGTTGTCATATTTCAGCTGAAGGGGATAAACATACAGGTGGTTCTTGAAGCTTGTGAAGGGATACATATATTTTGCGATATCTGGAACAAATTCTTCAACTTCAAATGATACACAGCTGCAGCTGCTCTCCTCAAATGGTTTCACAGGGATGTAGGACGATGTTACACAATCTAAATAAGCCAAGAGAGTTGGATTTTATCACTACATGGCTTTCAGAAGTTGTCAAAGGTTTGGTCCCACAGTTCAAAATGGAACCAGGCACAATACTCACTGGAAATGTCTGGAGGAACACATTCAATAGTAGCGTCAAAATTTCCTGGAATGACCTGAAGTTTGGACATCTTCTCTGCCCTATGTCAATAAAGAGCAACATATAAATGTATGTAACTACAACTACATATTATCCATAAATAATCCAAATTGATAGCAACTGATCACAACTGAGTGACAGGAAAGGCCATTTCAGAGGGCAACAACAGTGTGGGGTATTTAGGTCAGTGTTGGTAGGGTGACAGCTTCTCTTCCTGAAGTATATACATACTGAACCCAATATGTTTTAAACAATTAAACAATCATTTACAAAGTCATTGACAGGTTCCTCAGGGTAACTAGGCCCAACCATCTTCAGCTGTGCCATTAATGACCTTCTTGCCATTATGAAGTCAGAAGTAGGCATGTTCACTGATGATTTTTCAATTTTTTAGCACCATTCACAACTTCTCAGATACTGAAGCAGTCCATGTCCAAATGCAGTGAGACCTGGACAATATCCAAGCTTGGGCTGACAAGTGGCAAGTAACATACAAGCCACACAAATGCCAGGCAATGACCATCTCCAACAAGAGAGAATCTAACCATCATTCCTTGATATTCAATAGCATTAATTTGCTGAATCCCCCACTATCAACATCCTGGGGGTTACCATTGATCAGAAACTGAACTGGATTCTCCATATAAATACTGTGGCTATAAGAGTCGGTCAAAGGCTAAGAATCCTGCAGCGAGTAATGCACCTCTGACATCCCAAAGTCTGTCCACCAAGGCACAAGTCAGGCGTGTGATGGAATCCTCTGTACTTGTCTAGTGAGTACACCTCCAACACTCAAGAAACTTGACACCATCCAGGGTAAAGCAGCCCACTTAATTGGCAGTCCATCCATGATTTTCAACATATTTGCACAGTGGTAGCCGTGTGTACCATCTACAAGATGCACTGCGGGAACTCACCAAGGCTCCTGAGACAGCACCTTCCAAACCCATGACCACCACCATCTAGAAGAACAGGGGCAGCAAATACATGGGAGCACCACCACCTGGAAGTTTCCTTCCCAGCCACTCATCCTGACTTGGAAATATATCGCCGTACCTTCACTGTTGCTGGGATAAAATCCTGGAACTCCCTCCCTAACAGCTCTGTGGATGTACCTACACCACAGAGGCCATAGCGGTTCAAGAAAAGACAGCTCACCACTACCTTCCCAAGGGCAAGTAGGGATGGGCAATAAATACTGGCCTAGCCAGCATCACCCACATCCCAAGAATGAATAATTAAAAAAATGCTGTTTTTGGAAGCAGTTGTGCTTCCTACATTACAACAGCGAATACATTTTAAAAGTATTTTGTTGGCTGCAAACACCTTGAGGTACTCTGTGGGCATGTTCTGTGCTGCAGAAAGTCAATTTGATTCTTCATCGAATTTGATATGAGAAATGCCGTGAGATTCGAACTTCCAGCCATTGGTTTCCTAGTCCGACACCATAAACACATTTCTGTATATTTTGCCAAATAAAACAGCATCTCGCTAACAGCTGCATCTTCAATGAAAGTAAATGCTATATGTTATTAAAATCAATTCCTCTTTGAAGGCTTCAGTAAATCTGAATAGGTTGATGCCTGACTGCAAACATCTCTGAGATCTCAGTCAGTTTAATACATGTGCCTGGGGGGGACGATATGACTTGCCCAGCTGGAACTGGCCTCTCATTGTGTGTTTGATGTGAGTTGTGAAGAAGTCACCCACTTAAAGAAAGGAGAATGTGAGGCAGTGAGTTGTCAGAAAGATTATAGAAGGTAGAATTGGCCTGTGCCTGGAGGATGATGTTGATAAAGGTAGTCTATCATGCAAGTGGTTAGGGCCAATATGAGACAGAAAGCTCTGAATGAAGTCTGTTGAACAGGAAACGGACCAAGAGGCCAGTGCATAAGTCACCCGCTCAATGTTCATGATCAATGCCACAGAACGGTCACAGTGCAGGCTAGAGTATAGCTAGATCATTCCAATATAAAAGTATGTCCAGTTTTGGTCACGTTTTTGATATAGAACCCTCGGAATAGGTTTCAAAGGTAAAAAAGTGTCACATCTCTTAGAAACACCCTTAGTTATTACAATGGGCTCAGAGAGCTTTATCTTTTCATCTGGAAAAGGGTAGAATATAGAGAAATTTGATTGAGATAGTTAAAATAATGAAGAATTTTTAAAGTATTTGTTCCTGTGATGAGTGTCACTGGCATGTTCCAGACTTTTTTGCCCATCCCTAATTGTCCTTGAGAAGGTGGTGGTGAGCTCCTTTCTTAATCCGCTGTAGTCCATGGGGTGTAGGTACACCCACAGTGCTGCTAGTGAGCAAGTCCACAATTTTGACCCAACGGTGATATATTTCCAAGTCAGGATTGTCAGCGACTTGCAGATGGCAGTGTTCCCATGTGTCTGCTGCCTTGTCTTTCTAGATGGTTGTGGTCGTAGGTTTTGAAGATGCTGTCTGAGGAACCTTAGTGAGTTGTTGCAGAGTGACTGTGCGTGTAGACAAACTGTAGAATGAGAGGGTTTAGGTGAACGAAGGGCCAGGCATATAAGTTGCATAAGAATGGAAGTGGGATGGATGCTGTAAGGTTCTTTCTCTACAAAGGGTCATCCACCTTTGTGCCAAGTTGCTGACTCGTGCAATGGGTGATAGCCCACGAGTCAGATAAGAGACTGAACCGATTCCTGGTTGAGGCTAACATCAGTGTGGAAAAGATGGGACACCCTGTAATTTGCCTCATGGTCAGAAATTTCCTTCTGAGATCAGAGAGAACTTTCATAAATTCTTTGCTTATGTATCAACCCTGTTTTCTTTTTTGCCTCATTCAGTGTGGCTGTTGGCATATGAGGACTATTGCAGATGGGAGGGAAATGGTGATGATGCTTGATTGCAAAATAACTCTTGGATACATTCCATGGACTAGCTGATCTTTCCCTCTTTGCCATGTTAATATACGATACACACAAGGCATTAATATATTTCAGAGGCTTATTTCACTGATCTGCCAGATATTGTTAAGCTTTATGAAGACACTTATCTTTGTACTCTTCAGTGTCTACCAACAATTACCATTTTGCTCTTACATACTGCAGGATGGATGCTGTCTGGAAAATTAAACACATCGCAAACCATTCATATTCACATTATCACTGAAGCTAATGATACAGAATTACAACAAGGGATAAGAGACTATCATTGTAGAGTAAAGGGTAATGGTTTACGTTAATGATAATATAAACATGACATCAAGTCAGATGACCAAAAGGCTTCAGGAGAGCAAGATATAGAATAAACCGTTTCCATGTCTGAAAGGCCATGCACTTACTATGAGATCTTTGTAAGTAATTCTAAGAAAAAACATATGCTGACTGTCTCAAGTTACTTGTAGAATAAGCAAAAATTCATCCAAGCAACTCAAAACACTACCTAAGTGTAAAACAGTGACCAGAGCTGACAGACACATCAACAGCAGTACTAAGATAAAAAGGATCCCATCCTGCTTCTGGGATGGAGGGGAGAGGGTGAGAGCAGTGGCGGGGGAGATGGTCGGACACAGTTGAGAGCCCTGTCAATCACAGTGGATGGAAAACCATGATTTAAGGAAGACATATCAGCAGCGCCATTACAGCAGTACTAATGTTATGTGCTATGATATTTTAACATAGTAACCACTGGTGAAGTAGCCAGAGGTCACATCAATATCACCAACATAACAATGTTCAGATATTTCTACACACCTTAAGCTAGATAAAACATTCCAAGAATCTTTGCAGAGGTGTGGAGAAAACCAGGCAAGTAACAAAACATCAAAAGGAACAATCTGCAGTAAAATATTTCACCTGAAAAACCACTTAAGAGTTAACTAAATTGGTTAACGTGGGCAAGAAAGCAAATATAATCGACTTAGATTTTCAGCAGATATTTGATCAGGGGCCAGAAGGGTGGTTCAAAGAAGATTAAAACTCAAGTAATTAGTGGCAAACAAACTAATTGGTTTTGGGAACATTCGGACTTAGCAGTGGAAAGGAATTGAGAAAAAAAATTGAAATGCTTTGCCAGGATTGAGCAGTCCCTAGGCTGCTTCCAGAAGAATCTATTCCACATCAATTTACTGTTATTACTTATTATGAGATAAATAAGATTGAGAGGAGACATGACCTGAGTCTGTTCATTCCTTTCAGTGATTTATAGAGAAAATGTAGCCGATTTACTTGAATTGTCTGTGTGTGGACTTTCAAATGGACAGACTTCAGTTTGGAAAGAACTCCTTTCTCAGACCTCTGTTTAATTCTGGGTCAATAAGTTCATTTGAAAAACAAGACCAGCAGTTGGGTTGAAAACTAAAGGACATGGATTTAAAATAAGGCATAAAAAATACAGGGAAGGATGAGGAGAAATTTGTATACACAGCAAGTTAGAATGGTTTGGAATGCACTGCCTAAAAGAATCAGGAGGATCTTTTGAAGGAGAACTGGGTACACACTCAAAAAGAAATAAAAGTACAGGGCTATGGGGGAAGAGCAGGTAAGTTGGACAATGAGAAAGTTCTTCAAAAAAGCTGGTGTAGGCACAATGGGCCATGCGTTACTTATAATTCCATTAATCAAAGAACTGGACAAATGAAAGGCTACCTTTCCTCAAAAGATTCTATGAGTTAGTCCAAGAAAAACCTTAGGGTGAAATTCCTAGGGCAGCACGGTGGCACAGTGGTTAGCACTGCTGCCTCACAGCTCCAGGGACCTGGGTTCGATTCCTGACTTGGGTCACTGTTTATGGAGCTTGCACATTCTCCCCGTGTCTGCGTGGGTTTCCCCGGGTGCTCCGGTTTCCTCCCACAGTCCAAAGATGTGACGGTTAGGTTGATTGGCCATACTAAATTGCCCCGAGTGTTCGGAGGATTAGCAGGGTAAATGAGTGGGGTGACAGGAATAGGGTGGGATTGTGGTCTATACAGACTCGATGGGCTGAATGGCCTCCTTCTGTACTGTAGGGATTCTATGATTCTCCCAATTTAAAACTAGATCCCGTGCTGGGTGTGGGAACATGGAGTGTTTCCTGCTGCAGCGGCCGGCGGGAAAAGGTGCCAAACCTTCTGGCCTTGACTTCAGTAATTACGCACCCAGGTGTTTCACACTGTATTCTGTAGCGGTGGAGGCCGGGATGGCGCATAATCCTTGAAAAGGCACCCAACACCACTGATGCACTATTGAAGAAAGAAGATTGACCTCCTTAGAATGAAGGTGAATCTCCAGGTTCACTCCCGTCAGACCAGTGCAAGTATCGCCCTAACAGAGTCATTGGCACCACTAGCTGTCCCCCAGTTTGATGATGCCAATTCAGGGTCACAAATCTCTGTCATGGGTCTTCTCCACGATCATCTTCAACACCAGTGCCCCACAAGGCTGTGTCCTCAGCCCTCTACTATACTCCTTATACACCTATGACTGTGTGATCAAATTCCACACAAACTCGATTTTCAAGTTTGCTGATGACAACACCATGGTGGATCGGATCTCATACAATGATTACACGGAGTACAGGAAAGAGATAAAGAATCTGGTGAAATGGTCGAGAGCTTCAAGTTTCCAGATGTTCAAATCACCAACAACCTGTCCTGGTCCCTCCATGCCGACGCTATAGTTAAGAAAGCCCACCAATTACTTTACTTCCTCAGGAGGCTAAGGAAATTCGACATGTCCGCTTCAACTCACACCAACTTTTACAGATGCACCATAGAAAGCATTCTTTCTGGTTGCATCACAGCTTGTTATGGCTCCTGTTCTGCCCGAGACTGCAAGAAACTGCAAAGGGTCGTGAATGAAGCCCAGTCCATCCCACAAAACAGCTTCCCACCCATTGACTCTGTCTATACTTTCTGCTGCCTCGGAAAAGCAGCCAGCATAATCAAGGACACCATGCACCCCAGACATACTCTCTTCCACTTTCTTCCATTGGGAAAAAGATACAAAACTCTGAGGTCACGTACCAACTGACTCAAGAACAGCTTCTTCCCTGCTGCCATCAGACTTTTGAACGGACCTACCTCACAGTATGTTGATCTTTCTCTACACCCTCGCTGTGACTGTAACACTATATTCTGCATCCTCTCCTTTTCTTCTGTATGTACAGTATGCTTTGTCTGTATACCACGCAAGAAACAATACTTTTCCCTGTATATTAATTCATGTGGCAATAATAAATCAAATCATATCATGTGACTGAGCAGACCTAATTTCAGATCTTTGAACACATGATGCAGGACATCCCATGAGGTAGTGGAACCCAGAGTTCAGGATTACATAAGAACATAAGAACATAAGAAATAGGAGCAGGAGTAGGCCATCTAGCCCCTCGAGCCTGCCCCGCCATTCAATAAGATCATGGCTGATCTGACGTGGATCAGTACCACTTACCCGCCTGATCCCCATAACCCTTAATTCCCTTACCGCTCAGGAATCCATCCATCCGCGCTTTAAACATATTCAGCGAGGTAGCCTCCACCACCTCAGTGGGCAGAGAATTCCAGAGATTCACCACCCTCTGGGAGAAGAAGTTCCTCCTCAACTCTGTCTTAAACCGACCCCCCTTTATTTTGAGGCTGTGTCCTCTAGTTTTAACTTCCTTACTAAGTGGAAAGAATCTCTCCGCCTCCACCCTATCCAGCCCCCGCATTATCTTATAAGTCTCCATAAGATCCCCCCTCATCCTTCTAAACTCCAACGAGTACAAACCCAATCTCCTCAGCCTCTCCTCATAATCCAAACCCCTCATCTCCGGTATCAACCTGGTGAACCTTCTCTGCACTCCCTCCAATGCCAATATATCCTTCCTCATATAAGGGGACCAATACTGCACACAGTATTCCAGCTGCGGCCTCACCAATGCCCTGTACAGGTGCATCAAGACATCCCTGCTTTTATATTCTATCCCCCTCGCAATATAGGCCAACATCCCATTTGCCTTCTTGATCACCTGTTGTACCTGCAGACTGGGCTTTTGCGTCTCATGCACAAGGACCCCCAGGTCCCTTTGTACGGTAGCATGTTTTAATTTGTTTCCATTGAGATAGTAATCCCATTTGTTATTATTTCCTCCAAAGTGTATAACCTCGCATTTCTCAACGTTACACTCCATTTGCCATATCCTCGCCCACTCACTCAGCCTGTCCAAATCTCTCTGCAGATCTTCTCCGTCCTCCACACGATTCACTTTTCCACTTATCTTTGTGTCGTCTGCAAACTTCGTTACCCTACACTCCGTCCCCTCCTCCAGATCATCTATATAAATGGTAAACAGTTGCGGCCCGAGTACCGACCCCTGCGGCACGCCACTAGTTACCTTCCTCCAACCAGAAAAACACCCATTTATTCCGACTCTTTGCTTCCTGTCGGATAGCCAGTCCCCAATCCACTTTAACACACTACCCCCAACTCCGTGTGCCCTAATCTTCTTCAGCAGCCTTTTATGGGGCACCTTATCAAACGCCTTTTGGAAATCCAAAAACACCGCATCCACCGGTTCTCCTCCATCAACCGCCCTCGTCACATCTTCATAAAAATCCAACATGTTCGTCAAGCACGACTTTCCCCTCATGAATCCATGCTGCGTCTGATTGATCGAACCATTTCTATCCAGATGCCCTGCTATCTCCTCTTTAATAATGGATTCCAGCATTTTCCCTACTACAGACGTTAAGCTGACCGGCCTATAGTTACCCGCCTTTTGTCTCCTTCCTTTTTTAAACAGCGGCGTAACATTAGCCGTTTTCCAATCAACCGGCACTACCCCAGAATGCAACGAGTTTTGATAAATAATCACTAACGCATCCACTATTACCTCTGACATTTCTTTCAATACCCTGGGATGCATTCCATCCGGACCCGGGGACTTGTCCACCTTCAGTCCCATTAGTCTACCCAGCACTGCCTCTCTGGTAACATTAATTGTATTAAGTATTTCTCCTGCTGCCAACCCTCTATCGTTAATATTTGGCAAACTATTTGTGTCCTCCACCGTGAAGACCGACACAAAAAACTTATTTAAAGACTCAGCCATATCCTCATTTCCCACTATTATCTCCCCCCTCTCGTCCTCCAAGGGTCCAACATTCACTCTAGCCACTCTATTCCTTTTTATATATTTATAAAAACTTTTACTATCATTTTTTATATTAATTGCTAGCCTAGCTTCATAGTCTATCCTTCCTTTCTTTATCACTTTCTTAGTCTCTCTTTGTTGTTTCTTAAATTTTTCCCAATCACTTGTTTCTCCACTATTTTTGGCCACTCTGTACGCAGCTGTTTTTATTTTAATACTCTCCTTTATTTCCTTCGTTATCCACGGCTGGTTCTCCCTTTTCTTACAATCCTTGTTTTTTGCTGGAATATATTTTTGCTGAGAACTGAAAAGGATCTCCTTAAAAATCCTCCACTGTTCCTCAGCTATCCTACCTGCCAGCCTACTCTCCCAGTCTACCTTAGCCAATTCATCCCTCATCCTATCATATTTCCCTCTGTTCAAACAGAGGACACTGGTTTGAGACCAAACTTTCTCCTCTTCCATGTTGGATTTGCTTGCCTTTTTTCCTTCTCTGCCATCGCTCTGTTTAATCATTATGACGTCATGACTCAAAGCATGATGCAGTTCACACCAAGTGTGGAAACACACCAGCTTTATCAGCCAGTCATCAATTCATAGAATCATAGGATCCCTACAATGCAGATGGAGGCCATTTAGCCCATCGAGCCTGCACCAACAACAATCCCACCCAGGCCTTATCCCCGTAACTCCACATATTTACCCTACAAATCTCCCTGACACTAAGGAGCAATTTAGGGTGGCCAATCAACCAAACCCGCACATTTTTGGACAAATTCTGAGCATCAAAATTAGCTTTACAGGAAACGATGGGTGGCACAGTGGTTAGCACTGCTGCCTCACAGCACCAGAGTTCGATTCCCAGCTTGGGTCACTGTCTGTGTGGAGTTTGCACATTCTCCCCGTGTCTGCGTGGGTTTCCTCCGGGTGCTCCAATTTCCTCCCACAGTCCAAAGATGTGCGGGTTAGGTGCACTGGCCATCCTAAATTGTTTTTTTGGTAGCAAACGCCACCAGCTTTCGGAGCGCTGCTCCTTCGTCAGGTGAGTGGGAGTTCTGTTCACAAACAGGGCATATAAAGACACAAACTCAATTTACAGAATAATGATTGGAATGTGAGTCTTTACACCTGATCAAGTCTTAAAGGTACAGACAATGTGAGTGGAGAGAGCGTTAAGCACAGGTTAAAGAGATGTGTATTGTCTCCAGACAGGACAGTTAGTGAGATTTTGCAAGTCCAGGCAAGTTGTGGGGGTTACAGATAGTGTGACATGAACCCAAGATCCCGGCTGAGGCCGTCCTCATGTGTGCGGAACAGTGTGTGGAATGTGTTTGTGAACAGATCTCCCACTCACCTGACGAAGGAGCAGCGCTCAGAAAGCTAGTGGCGTTTGCTACCAAATAAACCTGTTGGACTTTAACCTGGTGTTGTGAGACTTCTTACTGTGTTTACCCCAGTCCAACGCCGGCATCTCCACATCATCCTAAATTGCCCATTGATGTCTCGAGATGCGTAGGTTAGAGGGATTAGTGGGGTAAATATGTGAGGTTACGGGGATAGGGTCTAGGTGGGATTGTTGTTGGTGCAGGCTTGATGGGCTCAATGACCTCCTTCTGCACTATAGGGTTTCCATGATTAGTTAAAATATATCTCCTCCCATGTGCTTAAAATGTTACCAGATTGCTCTCGTTTTAGAATGCTTGGTAGAATATTGCCGTTTACATCCTACGCAGCAACCAATAACCTAGCAACAGCTCCTCGGCTTTCACCATTTGATTTTCCACGTGACAGGAAGCAACCAATGCCTGAAGGAAATTTCTCCATTTAGTGCATGTGCAGTTTGTCAGAACGTTGTCTGAGAGCAGAGATACAAAGCTCGTGTTCTCAAAGAACCTATGCCAACATCCTGCAGGAAAATCAGTGCTCTGTCAAAAGCTACAACGTGACCCGACCTAATCCAGTGTCAGTAGATTAATGCTTTAACAGATTGCAAACTAGGTTCCAAAATACAATATCCCACAGTTATCAAATGGTTTTAAAAGGTACATTCTATTTAAAAACTGGCATTATAGACTAGGTCCCTTAGTAACATGATACCCTTCATATCAACATAAATTTCTCCCTCGGTACAGCATCATCTTTTATATTCGTACTGCTTTGAGCTTGGCAATGGCTTCACTATTTCCACTTCGTGCAATTTCATATTTTGCAGTCATAAAATTAATTCACTTAGCCTGTGAAAACCTCAATCAGTCACACATCACCAAAAAACAACCACTCCTGACATCTCTCAACTCTCAAAGTGCAGATCTATCTACTTTCACAAAGTCTACATGGATCAATAATGAGTGGAATCACAGCCAGATCAGACAATCACTATCTCAGTGGCTCTAAAAACAGACACTCTCCTAAGCTGCCAGTGTAAATATTCTACACCATAACCTACACAGGCTGCGAGAAATCATAGTGCACATCCCCCATCCAGCAAGCAAAACTCACCTCCCACATTTCTCACCGTATTTCGTAAACGCAGCAACGAGCTAAGCAGGGACAACAGCTCGGAAACTCTGCCCGTTTGCAGAGAAGGTGAGATTAAATGCGTCATTGCATGGATAATTGCAGGGATGGGTT
Source organism: Mustelus asterias (assembly GCF_964213995.1). Taxonomy (NCBI): domain Eukaryota; kingdom Metazoa; phylum Chordata; class Chondrichthyes; order Carcharhiniformes; family Triakidae; genus Mustelus; species Mustelus asterias. The sequence continues at coordinate 79,337,047 of NC_135804.1, read as the reverse complement.
AGAGATAGAGGTAAAATCCTGCAGCCTCCCGACCAAAACCTCCCCCCCCACCCCCACTTTCCTCCCATACAAATATACCCCCATCTATCGCCCCGCAGAGGAAAAAGCTAACGTGAGTAATAAAAGAAAGGAAAAGGCCCAGGAGACAAGACGACAATAAGCCACAATATAACGGCAAGGCATCACAAGGAGCAACAAGGGTTGGACATGAGCCGAACGAAAAGAGGCAGAGCAAGAAGAAAATGGGATATGTCCTCTCTCTGTCTGATCCCAAAACCCTCACTCCTTTACTGCTCTGGAGAGCTGCACAGTAAATTTACCCTCAAAGTACCTCTTCAGAATAATGAGAAGTTTCACATTCAGACACAATTCCGTTTGGCATTCTGAAAGGACTAAATACTCACTTTCTGAAATCTGCCAGCATTTTCAGTAGATCTTCATTCGATAGCTTATTGCTGTCCTGTTTGTAAAAAGGTGAAAACTTTCCATTTGTATCAATGGAGCCTTCCTTGTCCTTAAACACAGGTCTGTGAGAATGAAAAACCATACTTAAGAGCCAATTCTAGCTTTAATTTTACGTGAAACTTAAACTTAAAATATCAGATATTTACAACAATGATTATATTTCAAAAGTACTTTGTTGGTTCTGGGTAAGATGCTCTTTTGGAGAGTCGGTGCAGAATCGATGGGCCAAATGGCCTCTTTCTGCACTGTGGGGATTCTACGGAGGTTCATGATCCAAAAGGGACTTTAAGAGAGTAATTTTTCGTAATCACTAGTCAATAGCCATTTCAGAAAAAAATGTGACTGTTGTGGGAAAAATCCACTAGTAGTCAGACTTCGAGATTCAGAAAATACGATTTATTAAACGGAGCTCCGTGGAGACAAGGCACATGTCTGTAGCAAGCCTTCTCTCACTCGAATGTCAGGAGCGGTTCATTTTTATACCCTTTACATAATGGGTAAACCGGTGATTCGAACATTATCACATCGTTTAAGTGAGTACAAGCAGATATAGACATTTAACATAATATGAATGGGTACATTTCCTCATGTCTGTATCTGTCAATGGTCAGTTTCGTCTCATTCAGGTGCTAATTGGTTTCCTCGCATTCATATTTTCAAACGTTTCCCTAATGTTAATCTAAGCTCTTTGTTTCAGGTTTTCCTTATCTTAAAAGATGTTTTGACCCTTGGCTTGGCTTCCTGAGGTGTTTGTTTGCTATGAGCTACTGTCTGTGATTTGGAAATGGCTTGTCTGTTAGGTTTTAATTTAAAGTGATTTCTGAACAGCAGGAGCCTGTGTCTGCTCTTTTGGCTTCTTTCCCAGTTAACCCTTTATGTGCCAGGCAGCCATTTTAAAGTGTGCTTTCTTGTATTGCCATTTTAAAGTGTGCTCCCTTGTATTTTTCCCCTTACATGACTACATTTGAATCCAATGCATAAACACTGACCTTGCAGCCCAAGCAAAGGCCATCTTGTATCCTCCAAGTCTGCTGCATATCTGCTTGGCAGCTTTAAGCACTTTCTGAGCAACCTGTACATTGAGTAGATGGAGAGGAATATATCAATGCAATGTGATAAACTCGTCAAACTCAGGTAACCACTTGAACTCCTATAATATCTTGGACAATTTGTCCATCTCAAAGTTCTGCATCATTTGTACTTGCCTGTAATACACAGTTCATTCTAACAGACCATCAATTGCATTGCTCAGAAGTCCAATGATCAGGAGGTACCTGAGCTCAGTTGCATTCTGCTATGTAACACACAATACAAGATTGTGGAGTGAGGTCTTTCAGAGTTACATTCCTCTTCAGTCACTTCGTTTATGATGAAAGCTTCTGACAAGTTTCCAGTTGCTGGTCTGAATGCAGCATAAAATGCTTGGCTCACTGAAATTTTGCTTTCCAAAGAAATGCATGATTGCTGAAGTCGAACGGAGGCTGTCAATATTCCAAATCCTGGATCCGTGAAAGACTTTCTTGGTGGAGGGAGGGATCAATTTGATGAATGGATGTGGCTGATAGGAAGCCTCACCCCGACAGCCTTTATACTGAGAATAGCAGACAGCAAGCATCTATTCCTCCCACGTACAAGGATGGCTGTGAAGTTCTCAGATGGTGAATACTTTCTATTGATCTCAGTGTTGAACATATTCAATGACTGAGCCCACAGCCCTCTTCAGTAAAGAATTCTGAAGTTTCACACCCATTGAGTGAAGAAATTCCTCCTCATCTTAGTCCTAAATGGCCTTTCCTTATTCTGAGACTGTGCCACCTGGTTCAAGACTCCGTCAGCCAGGAGAAACATCCTTCCTACATCCACTCTGTTGAGCCCTGTAAGAATTTTTTATGTTTGAATGAGATCACCTCTCATTCTTTTAAACTTCAGAGAATAAAGGCCCAGTCTATTTACTTTTTCCTCCTAGGACAATCCCTCCATCCCAGGAATTAATCAAGTAAACCTCGCTGTATGACACGTATATCTTTGCTTAGATAAAGGAGACCAAAACTGCACACAATACTCCAGTTGTGGTCTCATCAAGGCTCTATATAATTGCAACAAGACTCCCTTACTCTCACACTCAAATCCTCTTGTGACAAAGGCCAAATTTGTCTTCTGAATTGCTTTTTTTTAAAAATAGCATTTTTAACTTAGAAAAACACCCCTAAGAATTGGCACCAAAGATATTAGTGAAAATGACCAATGTCTTGGTCAAAGAATTAAGTTTTAAGGAGCATCTTAAAGCGAGAGAGAGAGAAAAAGAGAGAGAGAGAAAGCATGAGAGAGGTAGCCAGGTGGAGAGGTTTACGGAGGGAATTCCAGAGCTTTGGGCCTTTGCAAGCAACTGAACCTGGGTTCGATTCCTGCCTTGGATCACTGTCTGTGTGGAGTTTGCACATTGTCCGGATGTCTGCGTGGGTTTCCTCCGGGTGCTCCCGTTTCCTCCCACAGTCCAAAAATATGCGGGCCAGGTTGATTGGCTATGCTAAAAATTGCCCTTAGTGTCCTGAGATGCATAGGTTAGAGGGATTAGTGGGTAAATATGTAGGGATATGGGGGTAAGGCTTGGGTGGGATTATGGTCGGTGCAAGTTTGCGGACGACACAAAGGTTGGTGGATTTGCAGACAGCGATGAGGACCATCAGAGGATACAGCAGGATAAGATGGGTAGCAAGAATAATCCAGGTAATTACAGGCCGGTGAGCCTTACATCAGTGGTAGGGAAATTATTGGAGAGGATTCTTCGAGACAGAATTTATTCCCACGTGGAAATAAGTGGACGTATTCGTGAGAAGCAACATGGTTTTGTGAAGGGGAGGTCGTGTCTCACGAACTTGATTGAGTTTTTCGAGGAAGTGACGAAGATGATGGATGAGGGTAGGGCAGTGGATGTTGTCTACATGGACTTCAGTAAGGCCTTTGAGAAGGTTCCTCATGGCAGACTGGTGCAGAAGGTGAAGTCGCTTGGGATCAGAGGTGAGCTGGCAAGGTGGATACAAAACTGGCTCGGTCAAAGAAGGCAGAGGGTAGCAGTGGAAGGGTGCATTTCTGAATGGAGGGCTGTGACAAGTGGTGTTCCTCAGGGATCAGTGCTGGGACCTTTGCTGTTTGTAATATATATATATATATATATATATATTAAATAAATGATTGAGGAAAATGTAACTGGATTCATTAGTAAGTTTGCGGACAACACAAAGGTTGGTGGATTTGCGGATAGCGATGAGGACCATCAGAGGATACAGCAGGATATAGATCAGTTGGAGACTTGGGCGGAGAGATGGCAGATGGAGTTTAATCTGGACAAATGTGAGGTAATGCATTTTGGAAGGTCTAATACAGATAGGAAATATACAGTAAGTGGCAGAACCCTTAAGAACATTGATAGGCAAAGGGATCTGGGTGCTCAGGTACACAGGTCACTGAAAGTGGCAATGCAGGTGGAGAAGGTAGTCAGGAAGGCATACGGCATGCTTGCCTTCATCAGCCGGGGTATTGAGTTTAAACATTGGCAAGTCATGTTGCAGCTTTATAGAACCTTAGTTAGGCCGGACTTGGAATATAGTGTTCAATTCTGGTCGCCACTCTACCAGAAGGATGTGGAGGCCTTGGAGAAGGTACAGAAAAGATTTACCAGGATGTTGCCTGGTATGGAGGGCATTAGCTATGAGGAGAGGTTGGAGAAGCTTGGTTTGTTCTCACTGGAGCGACGGAGGTTGAGGGGAGACCTGATAGAAGTTTCCAAGATTATGAGAGGCATGGACAGAGTGGATAGTCAGAAGCTTTTTCCCAGGGTGGAAGAGTCAATTACTAGGGGGCGTAGGTTTAAGGTGCGAGTGGCAAGTTTTAAAAGAGATGTACGAGGCAGATCTTTTACACAGAGAGTGGTGGGTGCCTGGAACTCGTTGCCGGGGGAGGTAGTGGAAGTGGTAGCGACTTGACAAGTACATGAATGAGATGGGAATAGAGGGATATGCTCCCCGGAAGCGTAGTGGGTTTTAGTTAAGTCGGGCAGCATGGTTGGTGCAGGCTTGGAGGGCCAAAGGGCCTGTTCCTGTGCTGTAATTTTCTTTGTTCTTTGACTCATTGGGCCGAATGGCCTCTTTCTGTACTGTAGGGTTTCTATGATTCTATGAACTGAAACATGACCATCAATGGTGCTGCAATTTAAACTGAGGATGCTGCAGAAGCTAGAATTGGAGGATCATGGATATTTCAGAGAAGATGACAGAGATAAACAGTGGTGAGCCTTCAGAGCGGTGAAAATTCAGATAAAAACTTGAATCACAACAATTCTCCCAGCATCCAACCTATTTGTCAGCAATGCCATGGAGCAGGCTTACTAGCTTCTTGATATATTAGATTTCCTATACTATGCCAGTGATTACATTTCAGATTTACTTAATTGGTTGTAAAGCACTTTGGGATATTCCAACATCATAAAGGGAGCTATAAAAATTAAAATCTTTCTATATCAAGGCAACATTTATAGAGCCATGTTCCAGATATGCAGATAACAACAACTTTAAACACCCAAGCAATATTAAGTGCATACTTTCCATTTAATATTTCATTCTTTTTGCTAATGTGTTCATAAAACAAGTTCAGGACATAACTAGCTCAGTCGCATCTCTGCACACATTGTGAATTTGCACAGGTTGTGAATAAACGATTGGGACACTTTACAATCCCTGAGTTAAGCACATTCCATATCAAGACCTAAAGAGACAGAAATTAGAGCAACAAGGTAACAGGCTGAGGCCATTCAGCCCCTCAAGTATCCTCTGTCTTTCAATAGGATCATGGCTGATCTGTATCTCAGCTCTATATTCCACAATATCCTTATCAAACCAAAATTCATCAAACTGAATCCTGAGAGTTACTATTGACCCATGCCATCCACAGCCTTTAGGGGAGAGAACTCCAGATTTCCGCTATCCATTGTGTAAAACTGCTCCCTGATTTCGCTGTTTCCAATTAGAAAATCTTGCTCTCAACTTTGCCCACTAGAGTAAATCATTTCTCATTACGATAGCATTAAACCCTTTTAACATTTGAAACTGTGCACTGTCTCATGGGAGGGTGAATAAATTAAGAATTAAACAATGAGCAAAAGATTTGCCTGTCTGTGGGAGGAATCAGGAACATGCAGTCTTTATAAATACCTTGCTTGCGTCCGAACTTTTTATATATGGTTCAGCACACTGAGCGATCCCTCCTTGCAACACCTTCTCCACTCGCACAACCAGAAAGATATCTGGATGAGGGGCAGTCACTGAAAAAATCCCCTGCAAAAAACACACACACACACAAAAACATTAGAACCAAAATGATGAATGGTTTCTCACTTGATTGAAATGGGAGTGCACCTCCATCATATTCAACCAGCAGATTTATTTTGTAGAATCACACAGCATAGGAGGGGGCCATTTGGTCCATGGTATCTGAACTGCATTTTGAAAGAGCTAGCCAATGAACCCGAATTCTCCATAGCCCTGCAAACAGTCCAAACATTACTGAGGTGAAGAATACAACCAATTGGGATGAATAATGCACAATGTCAACAGGGCAACTTTGTGACCAGTGGTGACACAAGGCTCTTTTCCAGTCATGTTTTAGCATTGTCTTATTCTGTGCTGTAAACTCTTGGGCAGATATTTATTTCACTTCATCGCCTATCGGTACGTCATACATCGATGGGATTGTATTCCGGGGAATAACAGAAATCCTTATATGGCTCCTGTTAGTTTACCGGTAAAATACATAAAGGCCATAACTTCACAAATAAAAATTCACTTGGTATGCTTTCTCTGATTTTTTTCAATAATTAAGTGTCGTAAATAAAAATGATTGCCAATTGCTACGGATATTGAAATAGATAGCCCACGCCCACCAACTTTCAGAAAGTTTTTCCAAGAATCCAGAGTGAATATTAATTAATTCAGCGCACATTCCCAATGTTTCCTCATCGAGTACAGGATAGGTCTGGTCCTGAATGTCCTCCCTCGGCATGGATGTTCAGAAGAAAAATGAGAAATGCATCATTAGTGGTAAAATAATTCAAGAAGTTGACAAGCTGAAAAACCAATCAGTATTTTGGATAATAAACCTGACGCCAGCGCAGGAACTCTACCTGTTTTGGGTAGCGAAGAAGTTTTTCGGCTACTCCTTTAAGTCGACTGTCATTACCGGCGACAGAGTTTGCATTTGTTGTTCCATTTCCCACTCCGTCCTCGCAGCTTCCCAACAACATTTGCCAGACAACTTGGGGATTCAAGTCCACATGAAAATCTTCCGAGATCTTGCAGTTATTTTTTGTGTCAAACAACCCGAGGGTCACAAAGAAAGGTTCAACCTGGTAATCGGACACAAGGTCACGGTGAAATCAGGAATGTGTCCTGTGAGCAACGTAAATTAATCTTTTTGATAGATTCTTTCAACAGTGTACCGTATTTTCATAAAGATAGTCTAACACTGTCCCTAGTCGAACATTACTGTACATAGACTCTTGTTCTAAAGCATCTATGGTGCAGCTAGGATTATGTTGCCTTCAATCCGTTCGTGCCTACAAGATATTGCATATCACCTGCAGGCTGTTGCCCATTACAAACTATACCAACAAACATCCACTTGCATTTATACAACTTATGTCATCTCAGGACACCACAAAAGTGCCTCACAGACAATGAAGTATATTTAAAGTGTGCGAGTATAGGGAATGAGGCAGCTATTTTGAGCACACAAAGCCATGTGATGGTGAGCAGATAATCGAATTGGCAATGTTGGTTGAGGGCTAAATAATGGCCAAGACACCAGGGAGAAGTTTCTGTTCTTCTTCTAAGCAGCTTCATGGGATCACTCAAGAAGAAAAATAGTGTCGAAATTTAATGTCTTATTGCAAGGACAATGGGCAGTATTCTCCGATGTCGGATGCCCCACCACCACTGCCAGTGAGAATGGGGAATTTGGCATTCAATCAAATTCACTGCAGTGGGACTGGAGAATCCCAGCCGCAAGCAAAGTCGGAGAATTCTGGCCAATACCTCTAACAGTGCAGCACTGCTCCTGTACTACACATGTTTTGCGTTGGCAAAGGTGGCCCACCATTAGAAAATCGCGGGATCTTCTTGTCCTGCTGCTGTCAACGAGGTTTCCCGTTGTTCATGACCTCTGCTGCCAGGGAACCCATAGCAAGGGATCACCGTCGGCGGGCCAGGAAGATCCTGCTGCATTGGAACGGCTGGAAAATCCCTCCCCTCGATCTTCTCACTCAGAGATGAAGGAGTTACCATTGAAGGCCGGGTAGGTGGACAGTACCCAATCTCCAAGATGGAAGAAACTAAAATATACCAGAAAAAGTGGGTGGGCCTGGATAAGATGGTCTTTCGGAGACTCAGTGCAACTCGATGGGTTGAATGGCCTCCTTCTGCACTGTAGGGAATGCATGATTCTATGGATCAGGTGCCACATGGGTTATTTACACAAAATTAGGACTTATAGGATATCCTCATCTACACAACTTTTTCTCAGAGTTTAATTCTTTTATCCCTAGAAAGACGAGATGGTCTGCTTTATTGTTTTAACCTCCATCTTCAGCAATCAGTTGAAAGACATTTGAAACCAAGTGTGGCTTAACCTCTCTAACATCAGCCTATGTACCTCCCCAGCCAACTGCAAAACCATTTGCTGGCTTTGAATAAGATTGCAGAATTACTATATAAAAATGGACAGTTAGTCTCAAAAACTGAAAGGTGTGCGAGTGTGAGAGAATAAAAGGGAAATGGAAATGATACAGACTGCTTGGTTTTATATTAATCCGCCTTCTCATGCAGGCAGTCATTCTTAAAATTAATGCCACCAACACAGTGGTCCTATTCTACTCAAAATTAATTGTGACGGTCTTGAAATAGTTTTCCCAACAAATGATATTGGGGGCGATTCTCCCAGCTCACTGCACTGCTCTAGCAGCACAACAGGCCAGCAGACATCAACGGATGCTGTTTAGTAGGCTCACCGATGGGCGCCACGGCCTCCCATATCCTTTGATCCCTTTCGCCCCAGAGCTATACCTAACTCCTTCTTGAAAACATACAATGTTTTGGCCTCAACTACTTTCTGTGGTAGAGAATTCCACAGGCTGACCACTCTCTGGCTAAAGAAATTTCTCCTCATTTCAGTCCTAAATGGTTTGCTCTATATCTTTAAACTGTAACCCCTGGTTCTGGACTCCCCTGCCATTGGAACATCTTTCCTGCATCGACCCTATCCAGTCCTGTTAGAATTGTATATGTTTTTATGAGATCCCCCCTCATTCTTCAGAACTCCAGTGATTACTCGGGATGGGCCAGCTCATGTCCCACGAATGAATAAATATAATCCTAACCAACTCAATCTCTCCTCATACGTCAGTCCTGCCATCCCAGGGATCAGTCTGGTAAACCTTTTCTGCACTCCTCCTTGAGCAAGAACATCCTTCCTCAGATAAGGAGCCCAAAACTGTGTGATCTCATCAAAGCCCTGTATAACAGCAGCAATACATCCCTGCTCCTGTACTCGAATCCTCTCATTATGAAGGCCAACAAGCATTTGCCTTCAAGGCACAGTCAAATGTTACCAGATTCCCCTCCTGAATGGCCTAGATCAGATCTCCAAAAGAGAAAATGCTGGAAAATCTCAGCAGGTCTGGCAACATCTGTAAGGAGAGAAAAGAGCTGACATTTTGAGTCCAGACGATCCTTTGTCAAAGCTAAAAGGCATAGAAAGTGGGAGATATTTATACTGTAGCGAGAGGGAATGAAAGATGAGTCATAGCCACAAAAACAAGGGGAAAAGCTGCTAATGGCAGTCCATAGAGAGAATAAAAGGTGTGAATGGCCAAACAGCAGAGAAGCTGAAATCAGAGGGGAAGCTGTTACAGATGAAGATGTGGGGAGAGATGGGTGGGAGAGAGGTAAAATTGACAAAAAGGGGGAGAAAGGATAGGAAAGGGGGGATAAAATAGGGGGAAAGAGTGGGGGGGAAAGAAAAATAAAGACAATAAAGAAATAAAAAGTAGAAAACAGTTAAAAATTAAAGAAATGGGAAATAAAGTGGTTGAGTTGAGGTAGAGCTAATGATCTGAAGTTGTTGACCAGAAGGCTGTAATAGGTGAGATGCTGTTCCTCCAGTTTGCATTGAGCTTCACTGGAACATCGCAGCAGACCAAGGGCAGGCATGTGGGCATGGGAGCAGGATCGTGTGTTAAAATGACAAGCAACGGGAAGGTCAGAGTCCTGATTGCGCACAGACCGAAGGTGCTCAGCAAAGCGATCACCCAGTCTATGTTTGGTCTCTCTGATATAGAGGAGACCACATTGGGAGCAGCGAATGCCATAGACCAAATTCAAAGATATGCAAGTGAAACACTGCTTAACCTGGAATGAGTGTTTTGAACCTTGGATGGTGAACATGGAAGAGGTAAAAGGGACAGGTGTTACACCTGCGATTGCATGGGAAGGTGCCATGGGTGATGGGAATGTGTTGGGTATAGTGGAGGAGTGGACTAGGTTATCCCGGAGGAAGCGTTCACTGCGGAATGCTGACAGAGGAAGTGAAGGGAAGATGGGTTTGGTGGTGGTATCACGCTGGAGAAAATGGCGGAGGATTATACTTTGCATGTGGAGGCTGGTGGGGTGAAATGTGAGAACAAGGGGGACTCTATCCTTGTTCTGGGAGGGAGGGGAGGAGGTGAGGGTCGTGGCGCGGGAGATGGACCGCACGCTGTTGAGGACCCTGTCAACAACTGTAGGTGGGAAACCACAGTTGGGGAAGAAGGAGCACATATTAGAAGCACCACTTTGGAAAGTGGCATCATCAGAACAAATATAACAGAGGTAAAGAAGCTGAGAGAAATTGATGGAATCTTTACAGGATGTAGGATGCGAAGAGCTGTAGTCCAGATAGCTGTGGGAATCAGTGGGCTTGTACTGGATATTAGTACATAGTCTATAGCCGGAAATGGAGACAGAAAGGTCAAGGAAGGGAAGGGAAGTGTCTGAGATAGACACGGTGAAGGTGATGGAAGGGTGGAATCTGGAAGCAATCTGAACTCCCTTTGTCCAGGATTTCTCCACCAGTGGAAAGAGATCCTCGATAGCCTGTTAACTGAATTCTATTATCAGTGTATTTCCCTTGAGTACTGGCCTTTTTTGATCAAGACATGAGAGAAACATTCAAAGTATGGAGGGATGAAGGAGAACAGCCACTGAGATGACGCCGGAGTTAAATAGATAGCATCTTAGCTTTGAGCAGAGGCAATGGAATGTAACAATCACTCTCAGCCTCACTAGCAGCATAAAGCAGTGTCTGACTGCTGGCAATCAGCAGTCAGCTTGGGATCCCTAACTGTCTTCATCATTGCTTACCATCACCGATTTGGAAGGGGGAGAATGAGGGAGAGGAGAACTAATTGAAGTAAATAAGGTATTTCATGGCAGTACAAGGCAGATCTTTCACATATCCTCAGCAAAATATCAAAGAGCTTGGGTTAAAACCGGTGAATGGACAATATAAGATGGTTGTCAGGATCCTAACTTGGAAAAGTCAGTCATAGAGCTCCAAAACTAAAAACCATTTGTTCATGATGCTTTCAGGTGACCTGACAGAAGGGAACTAAGATGTCATTCTAGCAGCCATTCTCAGTGACGAGACAATGCCTGCAGGATGGGGAATACATCTCAATAGGCCAGGAAAACTTTGTGATTGTATTTCTGCAGCGTTGCCAGCCTGAGTAGCTACAGGAACAAAATCTTCACAAAACAGGAGAGAGAGTAGGCCCTCTTAAGGATCAACAAGGTCATCTATGTGCGGATCCACAAGAGATGGGTGAGATCCTAAATGAATATTTCTCATCAGTATTTACTGTTGAGAAAAGCATGGATGTTAGGAAACTTGGGAAATAAATAGTATTACAGAGAAGGAGGTGCTGGAAGTCTTAAAGCGCATCAAGGTAGATAAATCTGCGGGACCTGATGAGGTATATCCCAGGACGTTGTGGGAGGCTAGGGAGGAAATTGCGGGTCCCCTAGCCGAGATATTTGAATCATCGATAGTCACGGGTGAGGTGCCTGAAGATTGGAGAGTGGCAAATGTTGTGCCTTTGTTTAAGAAGGGCTGCAGGGAAAAGCCTGGGAACTACAGGCCAGTGAGCCTCACATCTGTGGTGGGTAAATTGTTGGAAGGTATTTTGAGAGACAGGATCTACAGGCATTTAGAGATGCAAAGACTGATTACGGACAGTCAGCATGGCTTTGTGAGTGGAAAATCATGTCTCACAAATTTAATAGAGTATTTTGAAGGGGTAACCAAGAAGGTAGATGAGGGCAGTGCAGTTGATGTTGTCTACATGGACTTTAGCAAGGCTTTTGACAAGGTACCGCATGGTAGGTTGTTGCATAAAGTTAAATCTCACGGGGTCCAGGGTGAGGTATCTAAATGGATACAAAATTGGCTTCTTGACAGAAGCCAGAGGGTGGTTGTAGAGAGTTGTTTTTCAAACTGGAGACCTGTGACCAGCGGTGTGCCTCAGGGATCAGTGCTGGGCCCATTGTTATTTGTCATTTATATTAATGATTTGGATGAGAATATAGGGAGCATGGTTAGTAAGTTTGCAGATGACACCAAGATTGGTGGCATAGTGGACAGTGAAGAAAGTTATCTCCAATTGCAACAGGATCTTGATCAATTGGGCCAGTGGGCTGACGAATGGCAGATGGAGTTTAATTTAGACAAATGTGAGGTGATGCATTTTGGTAGATTGAACCAGGGCAGGACTTACTCAGTTAATGGTAGGGCGTTGGGGAGAGTTACAGAACAAAGAGATCTAGGGGTACATGTTCATAGCTCCTTGAAAGTGGAGTCACAGCTGGACAGAATGGTGAAGAAGGCATTTGGCATGCTTGGTTTCATCAGTTAGAACATTGAATACAGGAGTTGGGACGTCTTGTTAAAGTTGTACAAGACATTGGTAAGGCCGCACTTGGAATACTGTATGCAATTCTGGTCACCCTATTATAGAAAGGATATTATTAAACTAGAAAGAGTGCAGAAAAGATTTACTAGGATGCTACCGGGACTTGATGGATTGAGTTATAAGGAGAGGTTGAATAGACTGGGACTTTTTTCTCTGGAGCGTAGGAGGCTGTGGGGTGACCTTATAGAGGTCTATAAAATAATGAGGTAGATAGTCAATATCTTTTCCCAAAGGTAGGGGAGTCTAAAACTAGAGGGCATAGGTTTAAGGTGAGAGGGGAAAGATGCAAAAGTGTCCAGAGGGGCAATTTTTTCACACAGAGGGTTGTCAGTGTCTGGAACAAGCTGCCAGAGGTAGTAGTAGAGGTGGGTACAATTTTATCTTTTAAAAAGCATTTAGATAGTTACATGGGTATAGAGGGATATGGGCCAAATGCGGGCAATTGGGATTAGCTTAGGCATTTTACAAAAAAGGGCGGCATTGACAAGTTGGGCCAAAGGGCCTGTTTCCATGCTGTAAACATTTATGACTCTTATGATTCTATGATCGAATCCACCCAAAACATCACTGGCTGAAAATGGGAGTCAAATATGTTAAAACTATAATAGTTTGCAAGTATAAGTTGATACCACTGATAGAAATCCAATTGCAGCGAGGCCATCGGAATTGCTACCACACCAAACATGATAAAGCTACCCATCCTAGAATGCACAGAATCCCTACAATGCAGAAGGAGGCCATTTGGCCCATCGAGCCTGCACCAACTCTCTGAAATTTACTAGAATTCTACCAAGAATGTTGAATTTTGGTTAAGTGGAAAGACTAGGAAAGTTGCGATCAGAGAATGTAAAGGGGAGATTTTTACAATTGTAAGGATTTTTGATTATTAGTAAATCAGGAGGACTCCCAACTCTAGCAACCAATAAAAGGGTCAGTGGCCAGAGAACATAGATTTCAGAACCAGAGCGGGAGATAAGGATGTTTATTTTTAAAAGCAGTGCGTTGTAACAATTGGGAATGCTCAGCCTGAAAGGGGGGTGGAAACAAATTCAACTACTTCCAAAGGGAATTGGATTGATGGTCCTCGAAAAGGGAATATTTCCTGGTCTATTGGGTAAGAGCAGGGAAGTGAAGCTAAGTGGATAGCCCTGTCAAAGAGCATGATGGGCTGATAGGCCTCTTTATGTGCTGTAAGATTTTATAGCAGTGAAAAAAGCAGACGTTGATTATTCATCAAGTAGCTGCTAGTGGGATCTTGCTGTCTTTTCATCTACATAACAAGACTGGCAGCAGTTCAAAAGCAATCACGAGCTAAAAGGCATTCTGATGTGACAAGAAGTTACTATTTGAAAGTTATTTCTTCCAGTTATGCCCATTTACTTAAATAAGAACATTTTATATCATCACAAACTGCAATCCGCTATACATAAATAGAACTTGATATTTCTTACGTAGGAGTCCCACGTTAAGCTAAATTTTATCGACTGAAAGAGATTGATGTAAACAGGGGTACAATTCTGAAGACAACTTACATTTGTCAGTGCGCCATCTGCCTGCTCATTCACACAGCCTTGAAGAGCGAAGGTCAAGTTGTTGCATTTTACCATAAAGCGTTTGCCAAACTTTTCCTCAAATGGCCTCACATCTGGCTCAATGCCTGAAAAATCCAGCTTCTTAAAAAAAACACAAAAAAAGGTAGCTGACTTTTGCATGGAGACACTCAATCATCAAGTTAGAATGTCCCACAGTTGATTTCTTTAAAACCATGGTGCCGGTGAAATCTACTTTTCTCTTTCAGTTTAAGGCAGTACAGTTGATTTGTCACGGCTTTCCCTAAGCTGGTGTTCATACAGATGTTGGGTATAATGTAACAGACATCCTTTTCATCTTTTCTATTCTCTTGACAGTAATGACTCTTGTTGCCATGTCTACATCAACTGACATCTTAACCAGTCCAAGCCATTTACTCATCTCCAGTGCACAGCAACAATCAACTAAAGAGCTCATGTAAGAGGGGCTATTTCAAACTCTGTAGCCATGACATGAGGCATGAAGATGCTCATTAAGTGAGACACAGTTCTGGCATCGCTGGCCCTTTCTCCTCAGGATATAAACACATGGGCTGGAATTTTCAAGCCATTCCTTCTGGCGGGACCTTCCCGTCCCACCGATGGTGAACACCCGCTGCTCATTCCCTGGCAGCAGGCATGTGCAAACAACTGGAAACCCCATTGACAGCAGTGGGACCGGAAGATCTGTTGCTGTGAAACATATTGTGGAAGGTGCAGAATATCCCACCCATGGTTTTATTTTGAACTTTAATTGAGGAGTTGTTGCTTATTATGGAGCCTACCTGCACAACAATTATCAAATTCGAATAGTGAATGCAAAACACGCACAACCTCTGCTGAGTAACAAATTTTTGATTTCTTTCAATAAATTATTTTTCACATGAAGAATCGATTTCATACTTTTTCATCCTTTCCCAATCAGACCGATAGAAAATTACAGCTCAGAAACAGGCCTTTTGGCCCTTCTTGCCTGTGCCGAACCATTTTTTGCCTAGTCCCACTGACCTGCACTTGGACCATAACCCTCCACACCCCTCTCATCCATGAACCCGTCCAAGTTTTTCTTAAATGTTAAAAGTGACCCTGCATTTACCACTTTATCCGGTAGCTCATTCCACACTTCCACCACTTTCTGCGTGAAGAAGCCCCCCCTAATATTCCCTTTAAACTTTTCTCCTTTCACCCTTAACCCATGCCCTCTGGTTTTTTTCTCCCCAAGCCTCAGCAGAAAAAGCCTGCTTGCATTCACTCTATCTATACCCATCAAATCTTATACACCTCTATCAAATCTCCCCTCAATCTTCTACGCTCCAGGGAATAAAGTCCCAACCTATTCAATCTCTCTGTAACTCAGCTTCTCAAGTCCCGGCAACATCCTTGTGAACCTTCTCTGCACTCTTTCAATCTTATTTACATCCTTCCTGTAACTAGGTGACCAAAACTGTACACAATACTCCAAATTCGGCCTCACCAATGCCTTATACAACCTTACCATAACACTCCAACTTTTATACTCGATACTCCGATTTATAAAGGTCAATGTACCAAAGGCACTCTTTACGACCCTATCCACCTGTGACGTCACTTTTAGGGAATTCTGTACCTGTATTCCCAGATCCCTCTGTTCAACTGCACTCTTCAGAGTCCTACCATTTACCCTGTACATTCGTCTTTGGTTTGTCCTTCCAAAGTGCAATATCTCACACTTGTCTGCGTTAAATTCCATTTGCCATTTTTTAGTCCATTTTTCTAGTTGGTCCAAATCCCTCTGCAAGCTTTAAAGTCCACTACACCTCCAATCTTTGTATCATCAGCAAACTTGCTGATCCAATTTACCACATTATCATCCAGATCATTGATATAGATGACAAACAACAATGGACCCAACACTGATCCCTGCGGCACACCACTAGTCACAGGCCTCCACTCAGAGATGCAATCTTCCACAACTACTCTCTGGCTTCTTCCATTGATGTGGAGATGCCGGTGTTGGACTGGGGTAAACACAGTAAGAAGTTTAACAACACCAGGTTAAAGTCCAACAGGTTTATTTGGTAGCAAAAGCCACACAAGCTTTCGGAGCTCCAAGCCCCTTCTTCAGGTGAGTCCTGATCCCTTATCACACCTTCCAATAACTTGCCCACCACCGACGTCAAACTTACTGGCCGATAATTTCCCGGATTTCTTTTGGAACCTTTTTTAAACAACGGAACAACATGAGCCACCCTCCAATCATCCCGCACCTCCCCCGTGAATACTGACATTTTAAATGTGTCAGTCAGGGCCCCTGCAAGTTCAACACTAGCTTCCCTCAAGGTCCGTGGGAATACCCTGTCTGGTCCTGGGGATTTATCCACTCTGATTTGCCTCAAGACAGCGAGCACCTCTTCCCCTTTAATCCATGACCTCCCTACCTGTTTGCTCTATTTCCGTAGACTCCATGCCCATTTCCTCAGTAAATATGGATGCAAAAAAACCATTTAGTATCTCCCCCATCTCTTTTGGTTCCATACACAGTCTACCACTCTGGTCTTCAAGAGGACCAATTTTATCCCTCACTATCCTTTTGCTCCTAACATACCTATAGAAGTTCTTTGGATTTTCCTTCACTCTGTCCGCCAAAGCAACCTCATGTCTTCTTTTAGCCCTCCTGATTTCCCTCTCAAGTAGCTTCTTGCACTTTTTATACTCCTCGAGCATCTGATCTGTTCCTTGCTGCCTGTACATTTCATACAACTCTCTCTTCCTCTTAATCAGTGTTACAATCTCCCTTGAGAACCAAGGTTCCTTATTCCTATTTACTTTGCCTTTAATCCTGACAGGAACATACAAACTCTGCACTCTCAAAATTTCTCCTTTGAAGGCCTCCCACTTTCCATTTACATCCTTACCAGAGAACAGCCTGTGCCACTCCACACTTCCCAGATCCCTTCTCATTTCATCAAATTTGGCCTTTTTCCAGTTCAGAACTTCAACCCAAGGACCAGATCATTCCTTATCCATGATCAGGTTGAAACTAATGGCATTATGATCACTGGATCCAAAGTGTTCCCTCACACTCACATCCATCACCTTCCCTAACTCATTTCCCAATAGGAGATCCAATATCGCATCCTCTCTAGTTGGCACCTCTATATACTGATGTAGAAAATTCTCCTGAACACATTTTACAAACTCTACCCTGTCTAAACCTTTAACAGTATGCGAGTCCCAATCTATATGTGGAAAAATATATTTGGAAAATAGCTCATAGCACAAATGGGCTAGAATGGAAAACATTAATAAATAAATTGAATTAGCTCAATCAACAAAGACCTAATTCTTAAAAGCCTCCAGACACCCAAGTTGTGTTTCTAAAGTGGAACTTTTTCAAGGAACAAATACTGGGTGCCCTTGATAGGTATGTCCCTGTCAGGTGTTTCTAAAGTGGAACTTTTTCAAGGAACAAATACTATGTGTCCTTGATAGGTATGTTCCTGTCAGGCAGGGAGGAAATGGCAGAGTGAGGGAACCATGGTTCACGAAAGAGGTGGAATGTCTTGTGAAAAGGAAGAGGGAAGCTTATGTAGGGATGGGGAAACAAGGTTCAGATGGCTCGATTGAGGGTTACAAGTTAGCAAGGAACGAGCTGAAAAAGGGGCTTAGGAGAGCTAGGAGGGGACATGAGAAGTCCTTGGCGGGTCGGATCAAGGAAAACCCCAATGCTTTTTACTCTTATGTGAGGAATAAAAGAATGACCAGGGTGAGGTTAGGGCCGGTCAAGGACAGTAGTGGGAACTTGTGTATGGAGTCAGTAGAGATAGGCAAGGTGATGAATGAATACTTTTCTTCAGTGTTCACCAAGGAGAGGGACCATGTTTTTGAGGAAGAGAAGGTGTTACAGGCTAAAAGGCTGGAGGAAATAGATGTTCGGAGGGAGGATGTCCTGGCAGTTTTGAATAAACTGAAGGTCGATAAGTCCCCTGGGCCTGATGAAATATATCCTAGGATTCTTTGGGAGGCAAGGGATGAGATTGCAGAGCCTTTGGCTTTGATCTTTGGGTCCTCGCTGTCCACGGGGATGGTGCCACAGGACTGGAGAATGGCGAATGTTGTTCCTCTGTTTAAGAAAGGGAATAGAAATGACCCTGGTAATTATAGACCGGTTAGTCTTACTTCGGTGGTTGGTAAATTGATGGAAAAGGTCCTGAGGGATGGGATTTACGACCATTTAGAAAGATGCGGATTAATCCGGGATAGTCAGCACGGATTCGTGAAGGGCAAGTCGTGCCTCACAAAGTTGATTGAATTTTTTGAGGAGGTAACTAAGTGTGTTGATGAAGGTAGGGCAGTTGATGTCATATACATGGATTTTAGTAAGGCGTTTGATAAGGTCCCCCATGGTCGGCTTATGATGAAACTGAGGAGGTGTGGGATAGAGGGAAAGTTGGCCGATTGGATAGGTAACTGGCTGTCTGATCGAAGACAGAGGGTGGTGGTGGATGGAAAATTTTTGGATTAGAGGCAGGTTGCTAGTGGAGTGCCACAGGGATCAGTGCTTGGTCCTCTGCTCTTTGTGATTTTTATTAATGACTTAGAGGAGGGGGCTGAAGGGTGGTTCAGTAAATTTGCTGTTGACACCAACATTGGTGGAGTAGTGGATGAGGTGGAGGGCTGTTGTAGGCTGCAAAGAGACATGGATAGGATGCAAAGCTGGGCTGAAAAATGGCAAATGGAGTTTAACCCTGATAAATGTGAGGTGATTCATTTTGGTAGGACTAATTTAAATGTGGATTACAGGGTCAAAGGTAGGGTTCTGAAGACTGTGGAGGAACAGAGACTAATGTGGATTACAGGGTCAAAGGTAGAGTTCTGAAGACTGTGGAGGAACAGAGAGATCTTGGGGTCCATATCCACAGATCTCTAAAGGTTGCCACTCAAGTGGATAGAGCTGTGAAGAAGGCCTGTAGTGTGTTAGCTTTTATTAACAGGGGGTTGGAGTTTAAGAGCCGTGGGGTTATGCTGCAACTGTACAGGACCTTGGTGAGACCACATTTGGAATATTGTATGCAGTTCTGGTCACCTCACTATAAGAAGGATGTGGAAGCACTGGAAAGAGCGCAGAGGAGATTTACCAGGATGCTGCCTGGTTTGGAGGGTAGGTCTTATGAGGAAAGGTTGAGGGAGCTAGGGCTGTTCTCTCTGGAGCGGAGGAGGCGGAGGGGAGACTTAATAGAGGTTTATAAAATGATGAAGGGGATAGATAGAGTGAACGTTCAAAGACTATTTCCTCGGGTGGATGGAGCTATTACAAGGGGGCATAACTATACGGTTCGTGGTGGGAGATATAGGAAGGATATCAGAGGTAGGTTCTTTACGCAGAGAGTGGTTGGGGTGTGGAATGGACTGCCTGCAGTGATAGTGGAGTCAGACACTTTAGGAACATTTAAGCGGTTATTGGATAGGCACATGGAGCACACCAGGATGATAGGGAGTGGGATAGCTTGATCTTGGTTTCAGATAAAGCTCGGCATAACATCGTGGGCCGAAGGGCCTGTTCTGTGATCTACTGTTCTATGTTCTATGTTCTAAAAGTGTGAAGCAGATCCATTCAAATTCACTGATTTTATTTTTGTGAAACCTCACTGCAGAAAAAAAATGTTCAACTGTCAGCAAGGAATCGAAACGCGCAGCAAGAAATCACATTTCTCAAAGCTAGGATTCTAACAGAATTTCAGCAAAGGAATTGGAGAATTACAAAGCCCTCACAAATTACATGCAAATCCACTCAGCATCACTTATCCAAACAATCTTTATATGTCTCTTGCACTGGAGCAACTAAGTTGATCTAATCTTGCACAATAAAGAGCTGGATAAACCAGTTAAGCCATTATTACTTTCTCCCCTATGGGTGTGTTAAATTATGTCGAGTCCAACAATAAACACTGGAAAATTATGTGTCATAATAACAAACTAATTCTTATAAACAAAAAGATAAACCCCATCAATCAATAAACCCAAGCAAAAAAAAAAACATGCAAGCTGGTCTAGTACATTTAAACCCTACATTTTACATATTGATGATATGTGCCTTACTCTACCTGTGCCTCTGGATCTATCGCAAACAGTTTGCATCGGTCTTCACTTCTGCTGACTTTGTTGAGGTAATCCGATTCTCGGGCGTACTAAAAACAAACAAGGTGCAAAATGTTACCCTACTTGTTTATAATTAAATTCACCTCATTTCAAGGCCTTTACTTAAAGACTGTATTGGGAACGGTCAGTAATTCTTAGTGAAAAATCCTCAGACAAAGTTAAAACAAGAGAATGGTATACAAATAGATGTTGTGTTTAAAGATGGAGGAATGTTGCATTGGATGATCAGTTGACAGAATCTCTGCCATTATAACAGTCTTCGATTGGGGCTATTAGAACTACCTTTTTTAAGAGAATGATATATTCTGCCCAATGGACACCAGCTAATAAAATCTCCATTGAGTTTGATGTGTCAGCATCTTTAAAAGTATTTAATTCTGACACCCAAGCTCTTCCAAGGGCCGATGACAGTGTAAAGGGTCAATAATCATGTGACTTATTAGCTCCTTTCAATTCACCCAAACTCCCAGTGACTTTTGCTGTGACTATTGTTTGAACATTTTCCCTCCCTCCTTCACTATCTTCAAACCCACCAATAAATACGCTTTTCATTCTGTCGTGTGCTTCAATGAAGAGCAACTCCCAGATTGTCCCTAACCTGCTTATTTTCCTGAAGAAGGTAGCCAACCTGCTGTATGATGCCACCATTTTCTGACCCAAATTCAGATTCTCAATGCTTTTCAGTTACACCAATGTAAAATCTACACTGCGACAGGGAGAAAGTTCAAATTTGGCAGCAGTGCAAATTGGCAGTGGCAGATTGGCAAGTTGCTGTAAACCCACCTATTCACAGGGAGAAGAATCAGGTGGCACAGGCACGATGCCCCCTCCCCCCTCCCGACTCCCTCCCGTAGAGATTCCTTTACTGGTTCCCTTCTCCAACCAATTTGTATGGGGAGCTATGATCTGATAATGTAGCTTCAACCTGAAGATCTACCCCAACAATTCTTGGCAGCACAAGGTGATCATTTGCACCAGTAATAATCAGAGCACATTCCTGATGGAACCAGGTAAAGGATTAAAACTGAGAATACCTTCATTAACTCAGGATGCATGCTTTTCTCTAAACTCTCCATCATACTTTCGGACTTCCCTTGGCTGAAGGACTCTTCATCTGGAAATCAAACACAAGTTTTTAGGAGACCCAATATCCAGCAAATTCCTATACTGAGCAAGAGCTCTTTGACATTTGGATCACACCTACCATGTTGTTTCATAGAATCCCTATAGTGCAGAAGGAGGCCATTCGGCCTATTGAGTCTGCACCGACTCTCTGAAAGAGCATCTTACCCAGGCCTATCTGCTGTCCTACCCCGGTAACCCCACACATTTACCCCATTAATTCCCCGAATCTACACATTTTGGGACACTAAAGGGCAGTTTAGAATAACCAATCCACCTAATCTGCACATCTTTGGACTGTGGGAGGAAACTGGAGCACCCGAAGGAAACCCACACAGACACGGGGGAACATGCAAACCTGCTCTCTGGGGAAGAAAATTCCACTGACTCAGAGAAAAAATTTGCCTGAACTCAGACTTAAATAGGAAAACACTTATTTTTAAATGGAGTCCATTAGTTCTGATCTCTCCTACAAGGGGAAACCATCCTGTCAGTATCCACCTCTGGATGTTTGAGTAAGGCAATCTTTTATTCTTTTAAACCCAAATGGATACAGGCCCAACCTGTTCAACCTTTCATCATAAGATCACCCCCTCAACTCAGGAATCAGTGGAGTGAACCTTCTCTGAACTTCTTCTAATTGTCATCTCACCAAGGTCCTCGAGAACTCCAACAAAACTTCACTACTTTTATATTCCATTTCCCTTTACAATAAATACTAACATTCCATTTGCCTTCCTAATCACTTACTGTACATAAAAACATAGAAAGGTTACAGCACAGAAGAAGGACATTCGGCCCACGCCAGCGCAAGGTTACCCACTTGCCCTTTTTATCTTTCTGCAGACCAACTTTCAGTGATTCATGTACCAGGACACCCAGATGCCTCTGTACCACAGAGTTTTTCAATCTCTTTATTTAGATAATGAGACTCGTGGTAAAGTTGGGCGTCGGGCCTATACCGCGATCTGCACCCGATTCCGAGCAGATCGCGGCTTTACCGACACCCGATTCGAGCGCGGGTCCGGCCCACATCCGAATCGGGCGGCCCGATGATTTAAATGCATTAGCATGCATTTAAATCGACTTAATGAACCACGCGCCCAACTCTACCACCATATCCCACTTTACCGTCTTCTGGCCCGATCCAGATCCGCGCTTTTAACGACCTGGTAAATAAAAGTCTGAAGTCGTCGCTGCAGCTTCCGAAGAGCGGGCTCAGAGGAGACACTGGAGAAGGACCAAGCTGGGCCTGTAAAGGGATACACCATCACTGGTACACTACCAGCCACAGACTACTCTTCCCTGCAGGGGCAAGAGAGCGGCAGAGATGGCTGTGGCTGGTAGTGTATCAGTGATGGTGTATCCCTTTACAGGCCCAGCTTGGTCCTTCTCCAGTGTCTCCTCTTGGACTTGTACTGATCTTGTAGCCGGTTTTCATGCGGATCCACTGTGGAGTCGGCCGGTTCTGCTTCATCTTCTTAGCGAGGAATCGCTTCATCCTGAAGGTTTTGTGGGATGGCATGGCCGCACGTCCACTCCGGCAGGAGGGATTCGTTCCTCCGGTGGGGAGGAGGGATTGCCCGCAGAGTGGTAGCAGACCCCCGTACCCCCTCCCTTCCCACAGATCGGCCGCAGACTGGCAGCGGACCCCCCCCCCCACCCCCAACCAGAGGGTGATCTGGGTCCTGCACCCCTCCTCCTCCTCCCCCACGCCCCCCAGCCGACCAGAGGATGATCGTCAGAGAGCCGCTCTCTCCGCTTTCTGTTTTTTTTTCTTTCTCACCCGGGCGCACTCTGTCAGATTTTTTTCGAACTGCGCATGCGCAGTTCAGAGCTCTGATCGGTCCGCCAGCGCTAAGCCCCGCCCACAGCGTGAATCTGACTGGAGCCAGCAAAACGTGTATGGGCGCGCTGGAAAGAGGATTCCAGGCTCGGATCTCTTTGACGCCCGGATTCGGCACTTAGACTCAAAATGATAAAATCAGGCCCAATATGTTGCTTTTACACACGCCTGTTCTTCCCTGGATTTATCCCCTTCCCCTTTCTTGAATAATGGTCTAAAATTAGGAATCCATCAGTCCTCTGACACAACTCCTGGATCCAAAGAGAATTAGAAGATTATAACCAATGCCTTTGCTACTTCTACATTTGCTTCTTTCAGTAACAACATAACTCATCGACTCTCAATAATGATAATCCCCAGGCCTTTAGTACACTTTCTGTATTTCCATGCTGACTATAACCTCCCTCTCTTAGTGTAACCTTCACACCATCCAGTTACAGTTTGAAGACAGAAGACAGTGGCCATTTCCCACTTTAGCTACCTCCTCTGCCCCGACCTGAAGATTTCCCTCTGGGTTCTTAACAGACTCAACATTTTCCCCAAATTGCTTACACTTCATACATTTCTGAAATGCTTTATGGTTCAACTTTCCTACTAATCTTGTCTTGTAACCTCTTTTTGCTTCTTGTATTAACTTTTACAATTTTCCCTGGTTACTAACTGCCAGGAATGGAGAATTTTAACAAAGAGAAAGGATAGGATAAGCCGGGGTTGTTTTCTTTGGAAGCAGAGGAGGCTAAGGGGAGCCACACAAAGGGGCCAAGATAGAGTGGATAAGGAGGGCCAATTTCCTTTAACAGAGAGGTCAATATCCAAGGGGCCTAAACTGAAAGTAATTGATGGAAGAATTAGAGGGGATTTGAAGAAAACCTTTCCTACCCAGAGGGTGGTGGGCTCTGGAACTCTAAGCCTGAAAGGGTGGCAAAGGCAGAAATCTTTGTAACATGTAAAAATATTTGAATATACACTTGAAGTGTCATAACCTACAAGACTATGGACCAAGAACTGGAAAATGGGATTAGGTTAGATCGCTATTTTTCACCCCACAAAGATTGAAATGGGCCAAATACAAACATATGAGGATTCAGGGTAGACGATTTAGGATGGAGGTGAGGAGACATTTCTTCACCCAAAGAGTGGTGAGCCTGTGGAATTCATTACCACAGGAAGTAGTTGATGCCAAAACATTGAATGCATTCAAGAGGCGGCTAAATATAGCACTTGGAGCAAATGGGATCAAAGGTTATGGGGAAAACGCAGGATTAGGCTATTGAGTTGGATGATTAGCCATGATCTTAATGAATGGCGGAGCAGGCTTGAAGGGCCAAATGGCCTCCTCCTGCTCCTATCTTCTATGTTTCTATATTTCTATATGAATAACCTCTCCCTCAATGTCAACAAATGAAGGAGATTGTCATCGATTTCAGGAAGCGTAAAGGAGAACATGCCCCTGTCTACATCAACGGGGACAAAGTAGAAAGGGTCGAGAGCTTCAAGTTTTTAGGTGTCCAGATCACCGACAACCTGTCCTGGTCCACCCATGCCGACACTATAGTTAAGAAAGCCCACCAACGCCTCTACTTTCTCAGAAGACTAACGAAATTTGGCATGTCAGCAACTTTTACAGATGCACCATAGAAAGCATTCTTTCTGGTTGTATCAAAGCTTGACATGACTCCTGCTCTGCCCAAGACCGCAAGGAACTACAAAAGGTCGTGAAGGTCGGCAAAGCAGCCAGCATAATTAAGGACCTCACGCACACCGGACATTCTCTCTTCCATCTTCTTCAAAGGTCTGAGGTCACATACCAACCGAGTCAAGAACAGCTTCTTCCCTGCTGCTGTCAGATTTTTGAATGGATTTACCTTGCATTAAGTTGATCTTTCTATATACCCTAGCTATGACTGTAACACTACATTCTGCACTCTCTCGTTTCCTTCTCTTATGAACAGTATGCTTTGTCTGTATAGCGTGCAGGAAACAATACTTGTCACTGTATGTTAATACATGTGACAATAATAAATCAAATCAATTCGGAGCAGAATTAGACCATTCGGCCCCTCAAGCCTGCACCGCCATTTGATATAATAGCTGATCAAGTCCTGGCCTCAACTCTACTTTCCTATCTACTCCCTATACACTTTGACTCCCTTATCAATCAAGAATCTATCCAACTCATCCATGAAAATATTCATCGGGCCTGCCACTGAATATGGCGCAAAACAGTGGGTTGCATAATAATGAGGTTGGAGCCAGAAGATTTGGTGTGTTTTCCCACTGTCCTCTGCAGCGGGAAACGCTCCACGTTCCTGCCCCGCCATGGGACTTAGTCCACAGAGGGGAGAATTCCACCCTCTCCATAAGTGCTGCTTGACTTGCTCATCTTTGCCAGTATTTTCTGTTTTCGTTACATAATTGTGCTTTCCCACTTGCTTGTTTGCACACTCAAGCAATTAGCTCATTGAATGGGATATTTTAAGATTTAGTTACCCAGTCCTGCCTCAGAGGATTCACCATTCCGTTTCTCAGACAGCACACTGTCAATGTTGCTCTGAATGATCTTTTTCAGAGTTACTATCCACTCTTCCATCTCCTGCTCGCTCTCCGCTGCCAAATGGCAGCTGCACTTCTCTTGCATTCGCAGTTCAAAGCCATAACGGCGCATCTTCGAACACTAGGAATGGAAACGGCAATTGTACAGGTTACCTATTCTTCCACCAGATTTAGCACACATTGATTAAATAAATACAAAGCAGAAATGGGGTTGGCACAGTCTGTGGTGAGAGTAATAAGAACTTTAGTTTGGTCTCTGCTAAATACCCAATGTAATCCAGTGTTTATTTAATAGAAGGAGATCCACCTGTTCCCATTACGAGTTTCTGTATTGACCACCTGCCCAGACATGTTGTTCATTCAACCAATTCGTAAGCCCAAATATTGCAGTATTTACTTAGATAGGGACATGTTGGCCATCACCAAATTATTTCAATTAAACATAACAAATTAGTTCATCTAGAAAGGAAACTTTATTTTAAAAAGAGGTAGAATTTAAAAGCAGAGAAGTGAATTAAACCTATATAATACCTTGATTAGGCCTTATGTAGAATACCATGCACATTTCTGACCTCCAAATTACAAATAGGTCAGAAAGATGCAAAATAGATTTCCAAGGATGATGCTAACATTGATAGGATACTGGTCCTCTGTCCAAAATCCAGTATCCTTGGGATCACGACTCCGGATTTCAGATTGTCACAGCCGGCAGTTTTGTGTCTGGTGAATAGGGAATTCCAAGGGGGAGGTAGATTGTAAAGTGTTGTAATGGACTCATGTCTTGTGTGTGTGCACATCACTCACTCATTCTGTCCTCTGGGATCAGCCCAAGAACAGTCCTTTCATTCCCACTCTTAATTCTGTTCCGGGAGCAGCGCCCAGATCACCCGAGAGAGAAATGTGTTGGGCCGAATGGCCTGTTTTATGTGCTGTAAAGTCTATGAAATTCCAAATGCCTCCAAATTGCTGCAGCTTTCATTTTATGGGATCTCTTAAGTTTCATTATTAAATTTACCATCATTGACTGAAAATGGATTTGGAAAGTTTCATTCCCGTCCAGCCGCCACACCATGCCCCACCCCACCATCTTTAGTGACCGATGGCCTTTAATTTTAAACCAGCTATTAGCTATTCCAAGTCTGTCATGAGTTTTGGAGAGAACTGGTCAAAATCGCTGCCGGCGAGAACAGAGAATTTGGCACTCAGCCAAATCAACATTCATAGCAGTTGGAGCAGAGACTTCAGCCTTCAACACCATTATTCCAACAAAACCCATCTCCAACCTCTGTGGCCTAGGCCTTGGCTCATCCCTCTGCGACTGGACCCTGAACTTCCTAACCCACAGATCACAATCAGTAAGGGTAGGCAACAACAATACCTCCACGAACATCCTCAACATCAGTGCCCCACAAGGCTGTGTTCTCAGCCCCCTACTACACTTCTTATACACCTATGACTGTGTGGCCAAATTCCCCTCCAACTCGATTTTCAAGTTTGCTGATGACACCATTGTAGTGGGTCGGATCTTAAACAATGATGGGACAGAGTACAGGAATGAGAGAGAATCTGGTGAATTGGTGCAGCGAGAATGATCTCTCCCTCAATGTCAACAAAAAGGAGATTGTCATCGACTTCAGGAAGCGTAGTGGAGAACATGCCCCTATCTACATCAACAGGGATGAAGTAGGAATGTCGAGAGCTTCAGGTTTTTATGGTGTCCAGATCACCAAAAACCTGTCCTGGTCCGCCCATGCCGACACTATAGTTAAGAAAGCCCACCAACGTCTCTACTTTCTCAGAAGACTAAGGTAATTTGGCATGTCAGCTACGACTCTCACCAACTTTTACAGATGCACCATAGAAAGCATTCTCTCTGGTTGTATCACAGTCTGGTATTGCTCCTGCTCTGCCCAAGACCGCAAGAAACTACAAAAGGTCGTGAATGTAGCCCAATCCATCACGCAAACCAGCCTCCCATCCACTGACTCGGTCTACATTTCCCGCTGCCTCGGCAAAGCAGCCAGCATAATTAAGGACCCCACGCACCCTCCGACATTCTTTCTTCCACCTTCTTCCGTCGGGTAAAAGAAACAAAAGTCTGAGGTCACGTACAAACCAACTCAAGAACAGCTTCTTCCCTCCTGCCATCAGACTTTTGAATGGACTTACCTTGCATTAAGTTGACCTTTCTCTACACCCTGGCTATGACTGTAACACTACATTCTGCACTCTCTCGTTTCCTTCTCTATGAATGATATGCTTTGTCTGTATAGCGCGTAAGAAACAATACTTTTCACTGTATGTTAATACATGTGACAATAATAAATCAAATCAAAGAGAATCCCAGCCACGGGAGAAGTTGGAAATTCCAAACTTCATCTCAGGAAGTATTTATTGGTCTCAGAGGGGCTGCAACAAACTTTCACCAGCGCGATACCAGGACTTTGAGTTCAATTATGATATAGTTTATATAAAACTGGCTTGTATTCACTTGAGCTAGAAGATTAAGGCATGATCTCACTCAGGGGTTTAAAGTGATTAATACTTCAAGAGGGTAGGTGGAGATAAACCATTTCCTCTGGTGGGTGAATCATAGGGGGCTGCAATCCCTTTTAGATCAAAAGTAACAATGGGATATAATGGCGAGTGGAAGATTAATCTGATTTCCACAACCCAAATGAAGACAAGTATTAACAACAAAGGATAAAAGTGTCACAGGGTGAGGGTCACACTCTCTGCACAAGAGCCTTTAAACCAGTTGAAGATGGAAATCGTTAAATGTTCTGAATTTTGACCTGTTGCAGGTGAGGGTCTTGTATGCTTTCATTTTATGTATTAGATGGATTCAAATACCGACCAGCACAAACATGTTATACCTGTACAACATCGATGCACGAGTCCAGGAAAATAGATCCTTTGGACTCCTTTCCGACCTTCTCGTCTTTACAAAAATTAAGTATGTAGGAGCCATCAGAAAGCTGGGTCAGGTAACAGAATCTCCGCTTGAATACCTGGAAAAGGAAACATTCGTGAAATGTCCCATTCTGCTGGGATAACAGTACTCCTGCCTCTCACAGCTATTCAACAATTTAAAGAGACCACTCATTATAGTATCATTGTATCAATTAAAATCCTGTAGTATGGGCTTGCTTTAACTCCTACCAAAGACTTCAGGTCCCAGATTAGGCAAGATTTTTGTGATCGAGGTACAACAGTTGCAGCCAAATTAAGATGAAATATTTTGTGTGTCTGAATCAATGCATTTTACATCCTTATAATTTAATCCTCTGTGACTGTATAGACTAAAATAAATAGACAGATTCACTGCATCTCCACTGGAGCTAACTCTCCAATGGCATCGCACTCTCTATTTACAAAGAGGACAAATATTCAGATAAAAGTTGAACGTTTGCTCAGTCAGTCACTTTCCTAGCTTTTCTCTCCCTCCCCCATTTCTACGCTGTGGACCAGGCTGTTTGTAATACTGCTGTTGCAGATAAGATTTACAAAATGAGTTTCCCAGACTCAGCAGGAGACTGGAATTCAGGATGGGAATCCAGGATCGGTGCTGAGTTTCCTGTTTATCTTTCTTTTCTTGCATTTTGTGATTTACCAGCACATTATTTCATATACTGTAACTCATTTGGAGAAGCAGAGCACTCTGTGGTGATAATGTCACTCCCATTGGTCAGCTGACCACTATCCTTGTGACATGAGGACAAATCAGAGGTGGATCTTTCAGATATATATTTAACCCTTCAGACAGAGCAGGGGAATGGGACTAACTGTTCTACAGCGAGATGGCATGAGCTGGATGGGCCAAATGGCCTCCATCTGTGCTCTAATGACTTCGGCAAGTTCAAACCTTCGCCCCAGGTGCATAAAACTGGCCGAAAATTAATTTTGCATTAACATTACAGTTCACTGGCTTAGAGCACAATAGCAAAGCAATTATGTTACTGGACTGGTAACGCAGAGATTCAATAAGAAAGAACATCTGGTATCAGTGAAAGTGATCGTGAAGCTGCTGGATTTTCATAAAAGCCTAACTGATTAATTAGTGTCCTTTCGGGAAGGAGGTCCACTACTGACATGCCCACTTAGTCTGGATTATAGGTGACTCCAGTCCCACACGAATGCAAGTTAACTTTTAGCTGCCCTTCGAAGTTACGCATGGGTGATCAATGCTGGCCTTGCCAGCAACGCCCACATCTCAAGAATGAATAAAAATAAAATTAGTGCAAATGTGATGGGAGATTGTCCTAGACTGCTTAAAAAATGCAACTGAAGAAACACCTCAAGTATTTAATCTTTTGGCTTCAATGTTATCATCATTCTTTCAGTTATCTTCATGGTCTTGCACCAACTTATACCTTGCGCATGTCTGCCTATGCACATGCGTGTGGTGTGCGGTGAGGGCGGCACGCTGGCGTGGGTGGTGCATGCTGCCCTTTGCCACCAGGTAATCACTATTCTCAATTCCAGCACTGCCGATTGTTAGGCCTTGTTCTGTACCCTCATACTCCTGAACCTTCTCCTGCCCATCCTCCTCCCTCCAGGCTTCACAAAAGTTCTCCTTATGGGCTGTATATTCAGCTGCCTGTCCTAAGTCTCTGCTTCCCTTTATCCCTTCTCACTTGGCAAACAATCAGTGACATTGCCTCACATGAGGAACAGTGTAGAAATGTAAGTTGCTGCTGATGCGCTGCAGGTCTCTACTTTGAATCATGAACAAACCCAAATATTTTCTACTGTTGACAAGAAAAGAAAACAATTCAAATTCACGGAGCAATTGGGACGTTTAAACATAAACTTCATGCACCAATTTGTTTCCCTCAGGTCTCCAGCATCTCAGTTGGAACAGCAATATTTCAGTTAAGTCAAGAGTAATGTAGGAATGAATAAATCAATCCAGCCGTTGTAACCCCAGTAAATAATACCAGGAGGTCAAACAAAGCCACTGTTACAGACCTTGCATGAAAGAAAAGCCCATTATCCAACCACCAAAGTTTACAGTTTCCAATGCTTAAAATGATCGAAAATTACTGCAGCCCACACCCTCCGATTAAATACATGCTCATTCTAGATTAATCTCATTTCCTCTTTTGAACCAGTTCATTTTGGGTGATACAGTGGCTGCTGTTTTTAAGTGGTTTTTAGACGTAAACAATCTCTCTACTGATGTGGCAGCAAAGTTAATCACATGCACCACATAAAATACCAGAGTTCACTGGCAGAATCTGTTCTGCTGCAAGAGGATGAAAACAGAAACCGTACATTATTAAACAAGTCCGTCGCCACCCCCCTCAGCTTAGTCGGAAGTTGATCTAATTGTACATCAGCCCTGTGAAGAGATTGAAACAATTTCTGGTCTTTACCACTTGCGGTTTCTGTCTCTCATCTCTGACATCATCTTACCCTCATTGTAACACTGATGGTGCTGTTCATATTGGCTTTGTACAGCCACCCTTCCTTAATATTCCCTCCCTTCTGTGAGCATATTGATGCGGCATCCTGGAAAGGAAGCATTAAGAATAAACAAATATCCAGCGTGTCCGAATAGCCTGAATATCAAGCTGAGAACTCCACTGTGTCCACTTGACACAGACGCGCACACGCAGACATGCACAGAGACACAGACATGCACAGAGACACAGACACGCACCCACAGACATGCACAGAGACACAGACACGCACCCACAGACATGCACAGAGGCACAGACACGCACCCACAGACATGCACAGAGGCACAGACACGAACACACTTATCCTAATCTTAGAAATGCCCCACAGAAAATGAATCCTCTTGATCCAATTCATGTTTTATCTTTTAAACTATAGAACAACTGGCCTCTTTCATCCAGCTTCCCGTCTTACTATAGAAACCATGAGATCCACGAAGCTGCCTCTTCCATACAGTCCCTTCAGCCTTGCCTCTCAATCTTTTCATTTTAACAGAAAGGAACTAATCTTTTTCAGCCAGGAATTCAGGTTTTAACCCCACTTCCCCTCCAGCTTTAATTCAACCTGAAGAATAAAAGGTTACACTTTCCCTGAATAATCAACTTGGCTGGTCCCAGTTCATACCTCAATTGCTGATCAGATGCCCAGGGGAAAACATGTAACTTCTGATGTGTTGGCCAACATCCAGCTGTACAGCGAGTAACAAAGTTGTTTTAAAATGTCCTCTTTGATTGTTATAGGACAGAAGCTGAGCATTCCACATGGTTGATAAGCATTACCCAAATGTACAAACTTTCACACTGCTTCATCTGACCACAATGATGATTCCATGAAACCAGAAGTTTCAAAATTCCTTTAACTGTCAGTCTCTTGATAATTCTAGCTATTTGTATCATTGGAATGTCTCCTGACCTCTTATAATTAGAGGATTTTGTTTCTTTTACTGCCAATATCATGCCTTAAGAATTTCACACACTGGATATAAGACATTTCATACTGAAATCTATTCAGGTCCTTGTTTGCACAGGTAAATTGACCAATACTCTTTTCCACTCACTAAACTCTCGTGTTTCCATGCAGATCAAACTAGCAAACTCAACTGATTCAACGTAATATATCATGCTTTATACACACTCTCACAACATAACAAGCATAACCAGAGTCATGATCTGCAGGTAAAAATTAATCAGTTACATTGTTATTTTCAGTCCATTTCAGAGGAGGCAGGAATGAATAGAATTGTGCACTTCAGCATCAAACTAGCAACTAAATTATGATTTACCCCCTTTGGAGAAGGTCACCAGTGTGGCACAGAATCCAAGCTGCAAAATCATGGCTGGGGTCTTTTAAAAGCTCAACTTCTGTCCCTGCTGGGACCCTTAGGAGGAACAGGATATATCAGAGACAGAGATGCTCTGAAGAGAAGGGGCATCAATTAGGTGGAAGCTAACATAAACACAATGATTTGTTCATTGGTAAGTGGTTTTAGTCCAACATATCCAGATAGTAAGGAAGGGGTGGCCATTAATGGGGTCATGATGTGGAGATGCCGGCGTTGGACTGGGGTAAACACAGTAAGAAGTTTAACAACACCAGGTTAAAGTCCAACAGGTTTATTTGGTAGCAAAAGCCACACAAGCTTTCGAGGCTCTGAGCCCCTTCTTCAGGTGAGTGGGAATTCTGTTCACAAACAGAACTTATAAGACACAGACTCAATTTACATGAATAATGGTTGGAATGCGAATACTTACAACTAATCCAGTCTTTAAGAAACAAAACAATGGGAGTGGAGAGAGCATCAAGACAGGCTAAAAAGATGTGTATTGTCTCCAGACAAGACAGCCAGTGAAACTCTGCAGGTCCACGCAACTGTGGGAGTTACAAATAGTGTGACATAAATTCTGATTCTAGGATCGCATGATAAAGACTCAGGAGGAAAAAAGCAGAAATATTTATGTGAAATAGTGTGACATAAACCCAATATCCCGGTTGAGGCCGTCCTTGTGTGTGCGGAACCTGGCTATCAGTTTCTGCTCAGCGACTCTGCGCTGTCGTGTGTCGTGAAGGCCGCCTTGGAGAACGCTTACCCGAATATCAGAGGCCGAATGCCCGTGACCGCTGAAGTGCTCCCCAACAGGAAGAGAACAGTCTTGCCTGGTGATTGTCGAGCGGTGTTCATTCATCCGTTGTCGCAGCGTCTGCATAGTTTCCCCAATGTACCATGCCTCGGGACATCCTTTCTTGCAGCGTATCAGGTAGACAACGTTGGCCGAGTTGCAAGAGTATGTACCGTGTACCTGGTGGATGGTGTTCTCACGTGAGATGATGGCATCTGTGTCGATGATCCGGCACGTCTTGCAGAGGTTGCTGTGGCAGGGTTGTGTGGTGTCTTGGTCACTGTTCTCCTGAAGGCTGGGTAGTTTGCTGCGGACAATGGTCTGTTTGAGGTTGTGCGGTTGTTTGAAGGCAAGAAGTGGGGGTGTGGGGATGGCCTTGGCGAGATGTTCGTCTTCATCAATGACATGTTGAAGGCTCCGGAGGAGATGCCGTAGCTTCTCCGCTCCGGGGAAGTACTGGACAACGAAGGGTACTCTGTCCACTGTGTCCCGTGTTTGTCTTCTGAGGAGGTCGGTGCGGTTTTTCGCTGTGGCGCGTTGGAACTGTTGATCAATGAGTCTAGCGCCATATCCTGTTCTTATGAGGTGGCCAGTGAGGTAGGGGGAGATCTCACTGTGAATAGTAACATAGGGTGTGGGGAATGAGAACTAGGAGGCACAAGGCCTCCAATACAGAGAGCAGAAATCAAAGGATAAATGCTGGGAAAATGGAAAGATTCACCTGCTCCCTTCATGTTCTCAATCCGCAACACTCTTCACTTCAATAGACCAAATAATGCATTTTTAATTCATTTCTGCCATTCCATGTTATCTGATATCTCACTACAATGTGCTGGAGTCTTAATTTATTGTCTCTGGTCTATCCAGAAGTCTCTGCTCCACAAACTCACACCACTACTTAACCCTATTTCCCATTCCAGGCTCCACTCAGCTGAGGGCTGCTCCCTGCAGCTTGCCCTCTAAGTTGTTTGCACATCATAGAGAGTTAACAGGACCTTGAGGTTCATAAATTGCACAGATTGCACAAGTTTAACTCTACCGTGTACTTAGCAAGCAGCTCATCAAATTAACTAATTGATTAAATACATTGCAGCCTGTTGTAGAAACATAGACACCTACCTCATCTTTATCCACATCTTCATCAACTTCAAACAGCTGTACAGGTAACTTTTCTGGTTGGTGCACTCTGCTATACGGGAATCCAAACATAGAAACCTTGTTTTACAGAGGAAATACTTTCAAAAATACAGCAGAATTACATTGGAGAGTTAAATCCTGTTGAACAATATTCTTGCTAATAGTTCCCGCCCTCAATAAGGAAGTCTAGGAGTTGAAACTGAGAGAGACTAGGAAAAGTCTGGAGTATAGGGGATTTTCTGTTCCCCAAGATTAGAGACACTCTGGAATATATTACTGGGTGGATGCTGATAAGAGGCAGCTCAACCAGTTCCTGACTCGGGCACAAAATGCATCTCATAGGAAGTAAGGGTCACTCCTTAAACTGGTTTTGATCACCCGAGAGGAGATGTCGGAGAAAAGTTTTCCAGAGTAGCCTCTTCCCTTTCTGTCCCCGAGTTTTATTTTCTTTCTTTGCCTCTCCCGGGAGATGACATGGTTATGTCTGGTTTTGGTGGTGGGGTTGTTGCGGGAGTAGGAAATGCCTAACCCTGATTCTTTGGATATCGAGAATGTAAAATAGGCTTGATGGCGCACCAATCACTTTTGTCTGGTCCTTTCAATTACATGTTACACATTGCTACAGAAATGCAGCAATTCCTCGGCACACGCATCTCCAAAACAAAAGGATAAGGGTGGCCTAACCTTCCTCAACAATCAATGGAAGGATAGTGGAAAGTTGACCAGGTATGTCCTGTCTACAAAAAGCAGGACAAATCTAACCCGGCTAATTGTCGCCGCATCAATCCACTTTTGATCATCAGCAAAGTGATGGAAAGTGTTGTTGACAGTACTATTAAGCAGAACCTGCTCAGCTTGGGTTCCATCAGGGCCATTCAGTTCCTGACCCTATTACAGCCTTGGTCCAAATGGGCAAAAGCGTGAAAGTCAAGTGGTGAGGTGAGAGTGTCTGTCCTTGACATCAAGGCAGCAAGTGACTGAGTATGACATCATGGAGCCCTGGCGAAACTAGAGTTAATGGAAAATCTCCACAGGATGGAGTCATACCTGCCACATGCTTATGGTGGTTGGAGGTCAATTATCTCAGTTCCAGTACATTACTGCAGGAGTTCCTCAGGATAGTGTCTTAGGCCTAACTATCTTCAACTGCTTCATCAATGGCCTTTCTTCCATCCTAATGTCAGTGCGGGTGTTTGCTGATGGCTGCACAATGTTCAGCACCATTCACAACTCCTCAGATACTGAAATCGTTCATGTCCAAATGCAGCAAGACCTGGGTAGTGTCCAGGCTTGGTGGCAAATAACATCCATGCCACACAAGTACCAGACAATGACCATCTCCAACAAGAGAGAATCTAAGCATCATCATCCCTTGAAATTCAATGGTACTATAATTGCTGAATTCTCACTATCAAAATCCTGGAGGTTACTATTGACGAAAAACTGAAATCATAGAATCCCTAAGTGCAGAATGAGGCCATTCGGCCCATTGAGTCTGCACCGACTCTCCCAAAGAGCATCTTACCCAGATCTACTCCATCCCTGTAACCCCACATATTTACTCCATTAATTCCCCCGAATTTACACATTTTTAGACACCAAGGGGAAATTTAGCATGGTCAATCTACCTAATCTGCACATCTTTGGACTCTGAGGAAATCGGAGCAGCTGGAAGAAACCCACACAGACATGGGCAGAATGTGCAAACTCCACATAGACAGTCTCCCAAGACTGGAATGGAACCCCGGTCCCATGTACTGTCAGACTGCAGTGCTAACCACTGTGCCAGCGTGCTGCCCGTGGACTAGCCATTAGAGCTGGTCAGAGTTAGGAATCTCACAGCAAGTAACTAACTTCCAGACTCCCCAAACGCTCTCAACCATCTAAAAGGCAGCTGTCAATGAAATGGAATACTGTCCACTTGCCTGGATGAGTGCAGCTTCAACAACACTCAAGAAGCTCGACACAATCCAGGACAAAACAACCCGCTTAAATGCTACCCCATCCACAAACATTCACCATTAATGCACAGTGGCAGCAGTGTGTGCCATTTACAAGTTGTACTGCAAGAACTTACTAAAGGCTCCTTTGACAACACCTTTCTTACCTATGACCTCTACTACCTCGAAGGCCAAAGGCAACAGGTGCACAGGAACACCACCACCTGCAAGATCTGCTCGAAGTCACACACTACCCTGACTTGGAACTATATCACTGTTCCTTCACTGTCGCTGAGTCACAATCCTGGAATTCTCTCCCTAACAGCACTGTGGCAGCACTTACAAAACAGGGACTGCAGTGATTCAAGAAGACAGCTTGCCACCAACTTAGGGGTGGGCAATCAATGTTGACCTGGCCAGCAATGCCGACCTGGCCAGCAATGCCAACATCCCATGAAATAATTTTTTAAAAAGTGAGCAAGACACAATGATTGAGAATGAGAGTGAGAGAATGAAGTAAGGGAGAGAAGGGGAGTGAGAGAGGGAAAGAGAGAACAATGGAAAAGACAGGCAAGACAGAGTAATGAATAAAGAGAGACAAACCTGCGTATATGTCTATATACAAATATATATGCCTGCATACATAAGCACATACATATCTCAAGTTGCTTAAACCCAAAAATTCCTGCAGATCTAGTGAGTATTTATTTACCAATAATGTAACAGCCATTTACAAATGCTTACCCATGTATTTCAAACAAGACAAAAAAATACAAACAGATTTCCCAAGGGGCAGATTACAGAGTTCCAGATATGTTTTGAGGGCATCACAGTGGCACAGTGATTAGCACTGCTGCCTCAGTGCCAGGGATCTGGGTTCAATTCTGGTCTTGGGTGACTGCCTGTGTGCAGGCTGCACATTCTCCCTGTGTCAGTGTAGGTTTCCTCCCACAGTCCAAAGATGTGCAGGTTAGGTGGATTGCCATGTTAAATTGTCCCTTACCCAAGATGTGTAGGTTAGATGGATCAGTGTGGGGTTACAGGGATAGGGTGGGGGAGATGGCCTGGGTAAGAGAGTCAGTGCAGATTGATGGACCGAATGACCTACTTCTGCACTGTAAGGATTCTGTGCTTTGGCCACCTTTGGAAGAGCTTAACTACAACAATCCAAAGTAAAACTCTTACCTTGGCAATGATCTGAAATCCCCTGCATAAGCTTCGTATTTGTAGTTTACCAGGTGCCAGTCTGAATGATAGGTCCTGATGCACTGTAAATAAATGACTAAATCAAGCATAATCACTCAAATCAAGCATAATCACACACATCAAGCATAATTACACAATCAGCAAAAACAACATGGAGAAATCCCCTGAGATTTCACAATTCCTGCAAAGGTGATAGTTCACTTAAGCAGTCATCTTTTTGCAAACAAGTACTGCTTACTAATTTAATTTTCCTTAAAATCATTTTATAGGATCAATTCCAAATTAACGCTTTCGGAGAACTTTATAAAGTGTCATTCTGATGTGATGTGATTGTACTTTGTGAATAACAAGATTAGTTTGTTCATGCCTGTGTGTTCGGCGCAAGACAGGTCCTCAGCTCATTGTCTGCCGGTATTTCAAGCTGAATATTAAAATCATGCCAGCAAGAGTAGAAAAGGAGGGGGCAAAAGAGAGGGAGGAATGTAAAAAAAATCAAGGGAAAAAGTATTAGGAAAACTAAATGGGACTAAATGCCAACAAATTCTCTGAACTGAATTGTCTGCATCCTATGGTCTTAAAAGTGGCTGCAGATGCTCTGGCTGTAATGGTCCAAAATTCCCAAGATCCTGGAAAAGTCCCGGTGGAATGGAAAGCCTTCGAGTCCAATGTTGGGACTTGTTGGCCAGAGATCGTTTTACAGTCTGATAATTAGCTCGGAAATCCTTCCCCCACTTCCCCAAAGGGTAAAGAAAAGGATGGGTGTGAAGATACGTGGGGGAAAAAAGGAATGCCGCAAATGTAACAACAGTGTTGCTGAAAGGAGGAAGTCAGAAAGCAGGAAACCATTGTTTGATTAGTCCACTATTAAGAAGTCTGTAGCAGAATGTTTGGGCCTAAATCCTCCGGTCCCACTTACCGCAGGAATCATCGTAGCTGGGATACAGAATTTGCCGGACAAGCAAAGGGCACATTGACCTCAGGTGGGTCACAGGGCGGAAAATCCCACCCTTAGAAAATCATAATACAATCAGGCAGAGTCAACATGGCTTTTGAACTCAATACGTCCTCCTATGTCAAGATCTTTGACTCCATACCAGAAAGTGGTCGATAAGCAGATGCCAAACAGAACGGGAGCCATTACATAGCCTTGCTTGGTGTCACTTGTGACAATACTGTGCCTTTAAGAAATGTATTTTAATCATATTCCTTTGCAAGATGTTTCTAGCAGGCCTTGGAAATTGCTGGCACCGAGATGTCTGTAACCGGTGTCCTCTAATTGGTATTGAAGCAGTATAATTGATATCGTGTTGATTTTAATTGGACTAATGCAGGGTCCTGTGGTTTTGTAATTGGTAAAAGTTATGCTAATTCTTTTCATTATATTTTAATTGTGTTCTTAAATAAACTTTGTTTGATAAAATCTTCCTAATGGGTCGCTGGAATCATACCTAGAGTGAAACACTTATGCACACCAATGCTAAAATTAACTTAGGATCTAGGCTAACTTCATCAAGCATGTTAGAGTTTCTGGCTTGGGTCTTAACACACTGGTGACAGGAAAAGCATCGAATAAAGCAGCATTGTACATCACACTGGCCATCATGCTATTGTGAAATGAGTGACTGACCCTGATCACTTTGTCAAAGTACCCATATTTGTATATCAGCTTCAAAAGGCCTTCACAGTTTTTCTAGGTTGAAGGCCTTGGTCAAGTTGACCTTGTTCTTGGGGTCTTTGTTCTATTTAGAAACAGAGTACAGAATACAGAAGGTAATGCTAAATCCAACCAAATCAATGGCTGGCCTGCAATTAAAATAGTGAATATTGCAGTTAAAATAGTGACTTTATAGAAGGATGACAGTGCCATGGGGAATCATAGAAACCCTACAGTACAGAAAGAGGCCATTCGGCCCATCAAGTCTGTACTGACCACAATCCCATCCAGGCCCTACCTCCATATCCCTACATATTTACCCACTAATCCCTCTAACCTACGCATCTCAGGACACTAAGGGCAATTTTTTTAGCATGGACAATCAACCTAACCCGCACATCTTTGGACTGTGGGAGGAAACTGGAGCACCCGGAGGAAACCCAAAGAAGATTCCCCATGACAACACCAGGTACAAGAAGCTTTCATTAAGGGGCAGACTCGAGTAACAGAGAAAAGCAAGAACATTAAGTAATGTGATCAAAATAACATATTACCAGGGGTTTAATGAAGTATAGGTGGACGTAGAATCCATGAAAGCTCTTAAAAAGAGGTTAATTTCTTGAAAAATTAACACTTAAAAAATCAAGTCACATAAAGATGTTTTTAAGTTTTGCTGCATGTGAGCAAGCCCCGCAACAAATATAAATCATTCTGTAGTGTGGCACAGCCTATTTATATGAGCTTTTCAATTGGACCTATTATTTCCCACTAAGCCTGCAAAACATCCAACTCCCTTTGACCCGGGAATAGGAACGGAGGAAAAAGGGGTAGAAGTAGGTCACTCAGCTTGTGAAGCCTTTCCACCATTCAATTAGATAATTGTTGATCATCCATCTAAACACCACTTTCTCCAACTATCTCCACATGCATTGATGTCATTAGTATCCTGAAATCTATCTTTTTTTGTCCTCAAAATGCTCAATAATTGAACTTTCCAAGCTCTCTGGGATAGATAATTCCAAAGATTCACCACCCTCAGAAGAAATTCCTCCTCATTTCAGTCTTAAATGGCCCACACCTTATCCTGAGATTATGTCCCCTGGTTTTAGACTCACCAGACAGGGGGAGCACCTACCCTGTTACGCACTGGGCAAATTTTTAAGTTTCAATGAGATTGCCTCTTATTCTTTGAAA
Source organism: Mustelus asterias (assembly GCF_964213995.1). Classification (NCBI taxonomy): domain Eukaryota; kingdom Metazoa; phylum Chordata; class Chondrichthyes; order Carcharhiniformes; family Triakidae; genus Mustelus; species Mustelus asterias. The sequence continues at coordinate 79,296,592 of NC_135804.1, read as the reverse complement.
TTCTCTTGACGCAATGGTTGGCACTGCTACCTCACAGTTTCAGGGACCCACGTTCGATTCTGGCCTTGGGTGGAATTTGTACATTCTCCCTGTGTCTGTGTGGGTTTCCTCTGGATGCTCTGATTTCCTCCCACAGTCCAAAGATGTGCAGGTTAGGTGGATTGGCCATGCAAAATTGCCCCTTAGTGTCCAAAGATTTGTAGGTTAGGTGGATTTCCCATGATAAATGTGTGGGGTTACAGGGATAGGGCAGAGGGATAATGCTGACTCAGTTCTTCTGCACTGCAAGGATTCTATGATTCTATGAATACAAGCCCAGTTTTCTCAATCTCTCCTCATAAGACAATCCTGCCATCCCAAGGGATCAGTCTGATGAAACCCCGTTGCATTCCCTCCATGGCAAGTATATCTTTCCTTTGATAAGGGGACCAAAACTGTACACAATACTTCAGGTACTGTCTCACCAAGGCTTTGTATAACTGCAGCCAAATGCGGGCAATTGGAACTAGCTGGGAGGGCACAGTGATCAGCATGGACTGGTTGGTCTGAGTGATCTGTTTCTGCGCTGTATTGCTCTATGACTCTGACTCCAGGTCAGTGGCAAACATTAAAACCTCATTCGGCATTGGATTTTAAAAGGACAAAGAAGCTGCAAGTTGTGAATTAAACTCAGAAAATGCTCAAAAATAACTCATTCACAAGTGTCTCAAATATTTACTGGATATGGGAGTTTTAGATTCTGACTGAATCTGCAATCAGCACTTCATCAAAGTAGCTTCATCCAATTGATCACACCCAAAGTAACATCTAATCTTTGCAGGCTTCAGTTAAGACAAACCTTCATCATTCTGACAGTCAGTTAAAAGATTTATTCGCTCTTACCGCTGTTAGTCAATTGTCAGCTTTAACTCATTGGGAGCACTGTTATCTCTGGGTCAGGAGGTAATGGCTTCAAATCCAGCACATCATCCAGGCTGACATTCCTGTCCTTTTCACTGGAATGTTGCCAGGGCTGGAAAATTGCAGCAATGGGTTGCTCTCCATGGATTAGAGGAGGCTGCGGGGAGGTTTGATTGAAATGTACAAAATTGTAAGGGACCTGGATAGAGTAGATGGGAAGAACCTATTTATTTTAGCAGAGCGGTCAGTGACTAGGCAACATAGATCTAAAGTGATTGATAGAAAGGTTAGAGGGGAGATGAAGGAAGTGTTTTTCACCTAGAGGGTTGTGGGGGTCTGGAACTCACTGCTTGGGAGGGTATTAGAGACACAAACATTCAGTTCATTTACAAGGTGTCTGGATCTGTACCTCAAGTTCTGTAACCTTCAGAGTTACTGACCAAATGCTGGAAAGTGAGATTAGGTTGGGGGAGCTCGTTTCTTGGCTGGTGCAGACATAATGGGCCAAGCGGCCTCTTTCTGTGCTGTAAACATTCTATGATTCAGCATTTCATCTCTAGGCATTTTCTCAATGTTTCTTATGGATTTTGCTGTGCACAGATCATTTCCTGTGTGATGACAGGGTTGTAAAGGTCTAGGTCATCCTGAGGAGGTGAACTGCACTGAATAATTCTGTGTGTCCAACAATGAAGCAAGATTTTTGTCAGTTTAATTGTAGAAGTTGAACAGATAATCAAAACTGAGACATTTAAAATACTTTTAACATTAACATAAATATTGCCTCTCATAACATTCAGGCAACAGGAAATGGTCTGTTAATCTCTGCTTGTCAAATCAATATCCTGCGTGACTACCATGGAGAAAGGCACATTATATTAAGTATGGAATCATAGAAGAAATCATAGAAACCATACAGTGCAGAAACAGGCCATTCGGCCCATCAAGTCTGCACCGACCACAATCCCACCCAGGCCCTACTCCCATATCCCTACATATATTACCCACCAATCCCTCTAACCTACGCACACTAAGGGGCAATTTTAGCATGGCCAATCAACCTAACCCGCACATCTTTGGACTGTGGGAGGAAACCGGAGCACCCGGAGGAAACCCACGCAGACACGAGGAGAATGTGCAAACTCCACACAGACAGTGACCCAGCCGGGAATTGAACCCAGGACCCTGGAGCTGTGAAGCAGCAGTGCTAACCACTGTGCTACCGCGCCGCCCCAAGATAGAGGATCTGCAATGATAGAGAGCAGGTCACCAACTGGGAGGACTGTGATGTGCTTTATACAAAGCACGTATTATACTGAAAATATTCCCTCGTAGTTTATTTTCAATAAAACAGTCATGGAAAGAATGCTGGCAAAGACAATTCTATTCTTGACAGTGTGATTCAATAGATTTTAAGTTAAAAAAATTTGGAACATTATTTCCCCAAAGGGAAATCTAAAAATTACTAATCGAATGTGTTATGCAAGATGTCTCCAGCTGGCTCACTGGGCAACAATGTCGCCTCTGAGTCAGAAGGTCAAAGGCTCAAGGTTCAAACCTCCTCCCCCACCACCCCTTCGGGCCCACCCTGCACCACCCAGAGACTTGAGCCCATAATCCAAGCTGACACTCCAGCGCAGTATGATGGAGGGAGTTCTGAACTGTTGGATGAGATACAAAAAGCTTTGCTCTCTCGAAAGGCACACTAGTTCTTCAATGAGCAACACCAAAGTACATCAGTGGCTAATGATCTTATTTGCTGTTTGTGGGATTTGCTGTTTGTGGGATCTTGCTGAGTTTAAATTTGTTGTCTCACTTGCCTACAAAGAGTCAGAATCTAAAATAACTATACAAAGGTAAAGTCTTCCTTGGGCTACATAGGAGCTTTCATTCCTCCTCTTCTGAAGCACTCACTTTAATTCTGTGGCTTCCCTCAGTAACTGTCACAACTGTTTCCTCACGCCATTTATGGAGGTCTCGCAATACCAGTTATTGAACAAGAATTGTTCAACTGCAGTAAAACACCGTGTTATAAATGTGTCGGAACACAGTGAGAGCGGGCAACAGAGAGGAAGGGTGACAAGGCCAGAGGATGACATAGGGTGAGGACAGTGTGTGCTGGTGCTAACTACAGAAAGACAGATATCTATATCACATTTATTTCACCTCAAGGTGTTTTCCTAAAGCCTTCTGTATCATTGACCGGATTTTTCAAATGGCTGAGGAGTTAGGACACGATGCGGGCAGACTTTGAAAATTATAGCCTGGGATGGTTAAAACTTCTTCATTCATTTGAGGGATGTGGGTGTCACTGGACCAGCATTCATTGCCCATGCCTAATTCCCTTGAACTGAGCAGTTTCCTAGGCCATTTCTGAAGGCATTTAAGAATCAAGCACATTGTTGTGGGTCTACAGTCACATGTAGGCAAAACCAGGCAAAGACGGCAGATTTCCTTCTCTAAAGGACATTAACGATGGTCTGGCAGTGAGAGAGATTGGGGAAAGTCGCTCATCTACAACTAATGGCGCCTTAAGGAACATAAAGGGCCAGTCTGGAACAGAATGAACTTTGCTCGCCATAATGCTGGTGCAGGTATCCCCATGCCATGGAGATCCCCATGTTCATGGGAATGGTGGGGTTATTTTCAGTTCAGATTGTGAACCCCTTTAAAGATGGTGCCCCGAACTCTGTGGAGTTAGCCTTCCTGGCTCTATCAGGTCCCGCCCTGCCAAAGTGACACCGCAAACCACGTCCCCAGATTTTCTGTGCACTGAGTGGCAAAAAATCTGGAATGAAAACTCAGCTGTACACTTGGAGAGATACACGTCAGTTTTTAGTCAGAGGCTGATGCTCTGACAAATTTTGGGAAAATTCTGCCCATAATTTTTAAACTTAGATTACATTTCTTGGAGAGGGGCGGAGGGTTGATAGCAATCAATACTGAGAAGGACTACTAGAAATTACACAATATTACTAAACTTACAGAATGGGCATATAATTGGTAAATGAATTTCTGCATAAATAAATGTGAGGAATTGCATTCTGGCAAGAAAAATAAGGATATCACATTTTATACATTAAAAGGCGCAACAGGTTAACAGGGCATGACAAAGCAAACCAAGGTCTAAGGTTTAATTCTGAAGCAATAGAATTAAATCATAATAAGTTATGCGAAACTTGTATTGAACCTTGGTTGGACAATACTGGAATTACAGTGTAGAGTTCCATTGCCATTCATTGAAAAAAGAGTGATACTGGACAATGCAGAGAATATTTACATGGATGATACTAAAATATGTGGGTACTCCTATCAGGAAAGAATTGACAGGCTGGATCTCTTTTCTCTTGAATGTAATAGACCGAGGAGTGACCTAATAGAGGTTTTTAAAATTCAGAACGGTTTTGCTACAGTGGATACAGAGAGAATGTTTCCTCTTGTGGGAAAGAATAAAGCTAAACAACATTCATAAAAGATAGACACCAATCGAGAACTCAGGAGAAACGTCTTTACCCAGAGAGTGGGGAGAATGTGGAACTTACGACTGCAGGGAGTTTTGAAGCGAACACAGATACATTATCGGTAAAGCTTGGCAAGCGTTTGAGGGAAAAGGGAATAGAGGGTCTTATTAATAGAGTTAGATGAGGAATGGTGGCGGGGGAGACTCAAGTGGAGTGTAAATGTTGGGCAGGACTGGATGGATAAAATGGCCTGTATCAATGCGATAGATCATATGCAGGATAAATAGTCTGGACCCAGGCATAGAAGGCATGTTTACAAAGTCTATAATGATACAAATCTCAAAAAATATAAATAATGAGGATGACAGTAACAGACTTCAGGAGAGAATGGCAAAATGGACAGACACACTGCAGATGAAATTTGTGGCAGGGAACTTTAAAGTGATACTTTGTTTTTTATTAATAGGAAACTGGGTCCAAAAGCAAGAATAGTTTACGAAACCCCAAGAGAACATTGGTTATACAACAGCTGGAGTAATGTGCTCCATTCTGGGCACCACACTTTAGGAGAGATGTCATGGCTTTGGAAATGGTGTGCAAGAGATTTACTAGAATGGTATCAGGGCTGAGGGACTCCAATTACATGGAGAAGCTAACACTGTTCAATATTAAGGGAAGAGAAGGTTAAAGAGAGATTTGATAAATGTGTGCAAAATTGTGATAGGTTTTGATAGTGTAAATAAGCAGAACTGTTTCCACTGGCAGAAAGGTTTGCTTCCTCTTCGGTGTGGTAATTAATAACAAACAAATTTAATGTCAGTACGTCAGATAGCCAGGCCACAGCTTCCTGTGTAAAAGAGCTGATATCTTATCGGCTACCTGTGAATTTCCTCTGGATTCATTAACCTATCCCTTGCAAGCCTGAAATTTGCTTGCTGTCACTCATTGTGCTTTGTTACAATCATTAGTGTGAAGTGAAAGATGCAACTCAACATTTCATCCATCATACTAAATATTCACTCCCTCCACCACTGGCACACAGTGGCAGCAGTGTGCACCATGTATACAATGCACTGTGGGAACTCACCAAGGCTCCATTGTCAGCACCTCTTAAACCAGAAACCTCAGTCACCTCGAAGATCAAAGTATGGGAACACCACCAGCTGCAAATTCCCCTCCGAACTCACACACCATCCTGACATGGAATTATATTGCTGTTCCTTCATCAAAATCTTGGAACTCCCTCCCTCACAGTATCGTGGGTGTATCTACATCACTGGGACTGCAGAGTTCAAGAAGGCATCTCACTGCCATCTTCTCAAGGGCAATTGAGAGTGGGCAATAAATGCTTGCCTAGCCAATGATGTCCACATCCCATGAATTATCTTTCTTCCAAAGTATTTTTTTTAAACTTGGAAAAGAAAGATTGAATTCAACATCTAATGGAACATTCTTTATACCAATTTCATGATTGCTCCACAAATCACTGCAAATAGTCATGTTTTCCCATGCTTAAGGTTCAGAAGCAACCTCATTGCAGTCTGTCACTGTGAAGAGAGTGTACCGTAACCAGCTAATCTACAGTCCCCAGTTTTGAAAAATGCTCACCAAAGAAGCATTTATATAGTGCTTTGAATACAGTAAAAGGTCCAAAGGTATTTTACTTGGTCTAATCAAAGAAATACTGACACCAAACCAATGAGAGAGAGATTAAACAGGGAACAAAAGCTTGGCCAAAGCTGCAGGTTCTAAGCAGCACCTTAGAGGAGCAGAAAAGAATAGAGAGATGATTTTAGAGCAAGAATTAATAAACATGCACTCATTGGGTCACACTTCCATGTGTACCTCTTTAACCAGCAAGTTGTGGGCCAGCTTTTCAGCATCTGAAGGCAGTGTAGATTGGGTGGTTCTTCTCTGGCGTGGAATTGTAGAGATCTGTTCAAGAAAAGAAGAATATAATGCTCAAAATGATTGTTTGCGAGGAATAGACATTTATGCCGGAACTTTACTGCCCCACCCGCACGGGAATCGGAGCAGGTGAGGGGTGGACAATGGGAGGGTCCATTGACCTGTGCGGTATTTAACAGTTTTGGGATGAGTGAGGCCATAAAATTCTGTCTATACTTTCGAAACAGTTATGACTTTGATTTGGTGTCTAACTGGATCTCAAAGAAATTTCAGAGTCACTTCTCACATTCATTCACAGTAATTTTGGAATTAAATTGTCCATTGCCCACAAAATACATTCTAGAACATTGCCATTCTGAAGAAGGCCATCCAGCCCATCATGCCTTTATAAGTTTTCTGGAAGTGCTACAGCACATTGTCCATTTGTATATTTGTTTAAATAGACTTTTATTCAAACATTTATTCATTTCCTCTTTCAATAATTCCACAATTTCACCTTTCTGTCTCTGCACTCACCTCTAAACTGACCTATCAGCCAATGCCACCCATTCTGGCCTCCCTTCCTCCTCTCAGTCACAGTTTTGCTTGGTAGACCCCCTTCAACTGGGTTCACTCCCCTCTCCACAATACCCTGTCTAACCCTCTTCACCTCCTTCATAAACTCCATCTCAGCCATGCCTTTGCTCTCCTCCCTTAGCCTGCAGTTGTCATTTCCCTGTAGCACTTTGGGATCGTTTATTATGCTAAAGGCACAAGTTCTTCTCTCAATCACACAGAACCCTCTATTTTTCACCCAGCATCTCCTGCAGGTTCTTTATCATAGAATCGCTACAGTGCAGAAGGATGCCATTTAGCTCATCAAGGCTGCAGTGACTCTCTGACAGAGTGTCTGACCGAGTATAGGACAACGCGGTGGCACAGTGGTTGGCACTGCTGCCTCACAATGCCAGGGACCTGGGTTCGATTCCCGGCTTGGGTCACTGTGTGGAGTCTACACGTTCTCTCAGTGTCTGCGGCTCCACTTTCCTCCCACAGTCTGAAAAGATGTGCTCGTTAGGTGCATTGGCCATGCTAAATTCTCCCTTAGTGTACCCGAACAGGAGCTGGAGTGTGGTAACTAGGGGATTTTCACAGAAACTTCATTGCAGTGTTAATGTAAGCCTATTTGTGACACTAATAGATAAACCTTCACTTTAAAACTTTTTAAACTTTAAACTTGCCCGGTCCTCTCCCCCACCCTATCCCCATAGCCAGTGTAAATGTGTGGTGTTAAGTCCATCGAATCTATGCATCTTAGGACACTAAAGGGCAATTTAGCATGACCAATCCACCTAACCTGCACATCTTTGGACTGTGGGAGGAAATCGGAGCACCTGAAGGAAACCCACACAGGCACAGGAACAATGTGCAAACTCCACACAGTCACTCGAGGCTGGAATTGAACCCGGGTTCCTGACGCTATGAGGCAGCAATGCTAACCACTGTGCAACCATGTTGTTCATGTGGCAATAACTTTCATTGAGCAGCAACTTAGCTTGTATTTCACTTGCCTGGAGAGGTCTGAGGGATGATCTAATTAAGATATTTAATAGGTTAAAATGATTTGATAAGGTGGATAGAGAGAACCTATGCTGAGAGGGTCAAGAACAAGGGGATATAATGTTAAAATTAGAGCCAAGACATTCAGGAGAGAAACCAGAATACATTTCTTTCATTCAAATTTAGTGAAAGTCTGAAATTCCCTCCCCCAAAGGTTGTTGATGCTGGGGGACATATGAAGCTTTTAGAATGAGGAATGATGGATTTTTGTTGAGTAAAGGAATTGGCGGGTATAGAGACAAATTGGGCAAAAGGGATTCAGGTACGTAACAGCCCAAATTTGAGGGACCGACTAACCCGTTTCTGTTCCGGCTTTCAATCATGTGTCGCCGAGTGCCTCACCCACAACTACTCCTCATGGTGAAAGGCTGGAAATACCATGAGAATTTGTTCACCACACAAGCAGTTTGAATGAGCTTACTTACTGAGACCTCGTCCAACGGGAATTGCAGAAGGTCCCGCAGAGGATCATTCTGAATCTGTGCTTTCCGCTGCGCAATGACATTCTCATAATCCAATGGCTCGACAATTTTTGTTTTTTCCTGCAGAGAGACAAATGGTAAAGGTTCATTGCAGGTCGTTCGATCAGAACACAGACACTGGATTGGGCACCTTGCTTCAGTTTGCAACATTATAAAAGGATGTCTGAAGAACCAACTGCCAGGAATCAGAGGGAGTGATTTATATGGTTTCAGAATGACAGAACCATTCCTTACAGATCCACTGGAATCTTTTAAGGACGCAACTGAGTTAATGAAAGGAAACAAGAAGGACAATATGATGGTGTGGTCCTTTTATTAAAGGCATAAACAAGTTAATAGGTAGCTAACTAAATGGTCAATAAGCACAGGATTAGATAACAGCCAGGTTGGTGGTTAGCAAGATTTTCATTTTCTCACAAGATTAGTGAACATGTAGAATATACTCCTCAAAGGACTGATTCAAGATAATTTTAAAACGAATGCATTCGTTATCAAAAAGACTCAACAGTAATGAATTCATTAAAATACAGACCAGTGCTAACTTTCCATTTTGTGCTTTGGTCAACCCTTTTAGATCCGCAACATGCAACATAAAATATACAGGAGATGCTGGATCTTCACCGGACAGAACATCCAAGAGGTCAATCCAGTGATGGGCAACCTAAGCTATTGAGCTGCCACATGAGTGCCCCCCCCCCACCCCCCCCGCCCCCCACCTTTCATCTCAGTGGGCCACAAGATTGAAATCAGGCTTGTTCACTAACCCCATGAATAAGGTTAAATACATTTAATCCATGCTGAATATTTCATATTGAGTTATAGAAAATGCGAAATCATTTATATTTAATAGAACTATCATCAACTTCAAATGGTATAAACAAAATAAATATTGACCCTTTGGACACAGAGAGAGAGAGCACGGCTCTCATAGTCAATGTTGTGAGCAATCAATACACATCTCACTTCACTTGCCCTTGCTTTACGTGTGTATCAGTTCAGTCATACTGGTAGGAAAAAGAACCTACACGGATGGAAATCAGCAGAATCTGACAGCCCAGTGCATGGGCAACAGTCAACAAAATGTCTTATGGGTCGCAGTTGGAACCCAGAGAGGCCACATGTGGCTCCCAGGTTGCAGGTTGCCCTGCCACTGAGTTGGGGCCTTTCTTAAGAGGCATGTGTGGTTTGTTTCTATGGCAAAATGATGGAATTGTTAACATTACCAAGACGAGCTGCCTCACTCACACTCTGTATAACCACAAAAAAAATTATAACCTGCAAATATGCATTACAATGCAACTATTGATGTGAGGTAGACTTGCTCTGGGTTAAGCACAGTCCATTGTGATTTCAATTCTGGGTTAGGGTTCAAATTCTACCTGGATTGAAGGATAAAGATCTCCTTGCTCTTCTTGTCAGATAAATTTGGACTGGCCCAACCAGGTTCCTGAGACATGTAACTCTACTGTGCAAAAATGATCCACAACTTGTTGTCAAGTTAACAAAACCACTCAGTAAGACCAGAAGAATGGTTGGTAACGCATTGGACACTGCTATTCTATAGTTCGTGTGAGATGGCAGAAGTTTTAATCTGCCAAGCTCTGTGATGCACTTGAACTGAGAGAGCCTGTTGCTGACACTATGTCCAAAAGTGCTCCATTCACAAGAATAACGTCCTTAATCTCAATGAAGCAGAACAATTCATTAACATTTGAAAATTGAGTCAGCTGTTCCTCTGTCTATAAAAGCCACCACAAGTGGCAGAAATCGGAGCGTCTTCTTTATGATATTTTTTCTTATCTATGATGAGACCCTGGGAGTTCTCTGGAATTCAGATTGAAACATTCAAAATTCTGAAGCGCGCAAGGAAGTGGAGTGGAGACTGAAGATTAGCATGATTGAATTGAACGGGCTGAATCATCTCCTGTCCTGATTTCTTGTTATGAATTGCTGTTTAGCACAACTACATTGTGTAATTATGTTTTGGACCATCTGGATCTTATTCATGTCTGTCTTGCTTGAATTTATTCAACTGGTGCTGTAACATTCACCAAACTCAAAGGGACAATTCGAGATCAAGATCAAAAAGTTGTGACTCAATATCATAAAGGTTTATGGGTGGAATTTTCCATTCTGGAGATGAAGTTCAGTGGTGATTGGAGAAAGTCACCCACCCTCTCTTTACTTCATAAGGTCCAAGGGCCTGGCACCATATTTAAACAGCACCCAGATACATATTGTAAGCAAAGACACTGCACTACTCCTTGCCATCACAGCTCGTACTGGAGAAGCCAGCAGAGCAACCACATCCTGTAATGTACTGGATGCCTCTGGATTGACTGCTTCCAACTAGCCAGCAGAATTTCCAATATCAGGGAGGGGGGGCAAAAACACTCTTGGCAATCTGGAGTCCAACACCTTCTAACTAGCCAGCAGCCAAAATTCAAAATAAAGAACTCTGTGAGAAACAAAAACTGTCCCACCTGACCTGTCAATCATTCATCCCCCCAACAATTCTAAAAGATCATAAACTCCAGGAGAGTGCATTAGGTCCAGATGCAAAATAAACAAAAGGCCTAATATGTGACCCTAGCAAAATATGCCATTACAGACCTCGTGGTGCCAATAATAAAAAAAACACAGGCTTGGTTACAAACTGCAGAGAAGATGATTAAAAGTACACTTCTTAAAGGTACAGTATTGTTACACTATGCAGTGGTCAGTGTTTATCAGCATATTGTCCTTACAGACGGCCCATTGCCTCTTACTGCTTGGGCCCTTTCTCCTCCTGGCGCTGTGCCAACCAGCAGTGGGTGCCCTCTTTCTCTCCATCTGAATGAAAGTCATTACCAAGGCAGGGTTGCCTGCAGTCTACGTCCTCCATGCTTCAGTGGATGTGTGAACAAATTGAATTGATATATATAGTGAGCTTGTACTTTACAGGTTTCTCTCCATCTCAAAGCTAGCAGGCCAATGCTAAATCCTGCCCTCTGTCTAGACATGGCATCCCACCCCACTTCTAGGTAAGGGACATCCTGGAGAATGTGACAGAGATGGATGACCTTTTTGTTCACACAGGAATGTGTAGGGAGACATTTCCCGTTGACCATGGTCTCCGTCTCCCTTCATCCCTGCCTCTGATGCAACCAGTGGAAAATGGCACAGTTTCAACAGCAGCCCCACATCTTGTTGGGATCCCAAAATGAGAGCCATGAGTCAGCAACAAACCGGCTGCAATGGAGGGTTTACCAGAGCAAGGAGAACACAAGTGAGAATCGTTGACATCCAATTGTCTCATGATAATCAGGATATTCCTTTAATTGGTTATTTGTGCTAACCTAGATGGAGTTTAATCCGGATAAATGCGAAGTGATGCATTTTGGAAGAAATAATGTAGGGAGGAGTTATACAATAAATGGCAGAGTCATAAGGAGTATAGAAACACAGAGGGACCTAGGTGTGCAAGTCCACAAATCCTTGAAGGTGGCAACTCAGGTGGAGAAGGTGGTGAAGAAGGCATATGGTATGCTTGCCTTTATAGGACGGGGCATAGAGTATAAAAGCTGGAGTCTGATGATGCAGCTGTATAGAACGCTGGTTAGGCCACATTTGGAGTACTGCGTCCAGTTCTGGTCGCCGCACTACCAGAAGGACGTGGAGGCGTTAGAGAGAGTGCAGAGAAGGTTTACCAGGATGTTGCCTGGTATGGAGGGTCTTAGCTATGAGGAGAGATTGGGTAGACTGGGGTTGTTCTCCTTGGAAAGACGGAGAATGAGGGGAGATCTAATAGAGGTGTACAAGATTATGAAGGGTATAGATAGGGTGAACAGTGGGAAGCTTTTTCCCAGGTCGGAGGTGACGATCACGAGGGGTCACGGGCTCAAGCTGAAAGGGGCGAAGTATAACTCAGATATCAGAGGGACGTTTTTTACACAGAGGGTGGTGGGGGCCTGGAATGCACTGCCAAGTAGGGTGGTGGAGGCAGGCACGCTGACATCGTTTAAGACTTACCTGGATAGTCACATGAGCAGCCTGGGAATGGAGGGATACAAACGATTGGTCTAGTTGGACCAAGGAGCGGCACAGGCTTGGAGGGCCGAAGGGCCTGTTTCCTGTGCTGTACTGTTCTTTGTTCTAACTCCACCCACTTCTCAGGATCTCACTAACTGCGTGGTCAAGGTCAGCTTGAAAGAATGGTACACAGCACTTTTCAAACTTGCTCTATCAACTTCTATTCTCCCCGTCACCCACAAACTTCCCCCGTCATCACAGACCCACCTAATATCACTATTCCTCTCACTTCAGTCACTCTTGAACCTTCTCCCGTTACCCTAGACCGTATAATGATCCTCCCCCACATCCATACCTCCCTTCAGGGCTGACACCCATCACCATCTCCATACCCACCCTGATCCGATCCCCTCCTATCATCAGAGCCACCTGCCTTATCACCTTTTGTGACCCACCCGATGAGATCTTCACCCAGTAGACTCTGACCCTGGACCTGCCACTCGACCGCATTTTACTCCTCCTTTTGACAGTGACTGTTCCCAACTATCACCAGAACCCTGAGTTCTCCCCCTCATACCCCACCATCAATATCACTGACCTTGCCCTCTAAGACATTTCCTTCAGCCCTACACCCCACTGCAAGACACATTCCCTACTCCCCTTCCCCAAACACACTACGCACCCCCTATCTCCACCCTTCTCCGTGCAGCATTTGCGAACGGCAATCAATATCAATGAGTTAATTTTGATTTGATTTGATTTATTATTGCCACATGTATTAGTATGCAGTGGAAAATATTGTTTCTTACGCACTATACAGACAAAGCATATTGTTCATAGAGAAGGAAACGAGAGAGTGCAGGATGCAGTGTTACTGTCATATCTAGGGTGAATGAAGCTATGTGAGGTCCTCAATAAGGAGAATGCAATATTTATGTACCTCCAAGTCATTGATGAACTGAATCTCAGTTTGTGTACACCATTCACACACAGTCAGGAATCAGACTATTTAATTATCCACTGAGGGGCACTTAATTTGGACGGGGATTGTAATTCCAGTGAGCTGGCCTTTTAATGAGCATTCATGAGATGTAAACAAATGCAAATGTGGTTCCCAATATAAATCAGCGAGAAACTCAACTGCCCTTTAACCTGCCAAAGTCGGGAGAATAAAATTCCCAAGTGATTTCCGGCCAGTGGGGAACTGATTTTTTCTATCACCCCAAATTTTGCGTCATTGCCCACCACGATTCCTGCCATTGGCAGGAGTGGAAAATCCCACTCTTTGTTAGCGATAGCATTGGGGGAAAGTCAATATAACCCCCTGGGGCACACCTAGGGTACACAACACATGTGGCCCAATGCAGGCAGGAGGCCAAGACGGAAGTCTTAAGATATGTTGGCGAAACAAGCTGGTAGTCATTATCCCTGTGACAGAAATGAGAGGTCCAGAATCTTTCACTTATAGATTTATTAGATAGAATGGCATTAGGCCGGAATGGTCTGGCCATTCACGCTGGCAGGCGGGACTCTCTGGTCACGCCAGTGGCGCAACACCTGCTGTGGGGTTTCCCAGTGGTGTGGGGTGCCTTCAATGGGAATTCCCATTGACAGCAGCAGGACCAGAAGATTCTGCCACCAGCAAATGGCACGCCACCTTCCGTCACCGAGAGCAACATTGAGGGGAGGCTAGAGAATCTCACACTTAGATAGTGATTTGAAGGCTGTGGGAGCCCTCACCTTAGAGCTGCTGTACTCAATAGCGAGGTGGCCAACCCTTGTTATAGTGGTCTAGTTATTATATTCAGCTTCCCATCATTACATTTTACCATTTCCATGATCTTTACCTTTAGCTTACATGAACCTCCACTAGCTCAGCCTTCCAAACACGCACTGTTCCTGTGATAGAGATCCACAGTTCTTACTCAAGTGTCTGCCTAGCTATTTCTAGAATTAACAATAATCTGATGAGGTGGATTGAGGATTAGCTGACTGCCTGTAGCCAAAAAGTGGTTATTAATGAATTTGGATCTGCTTGGAGATGTTACTTGTGATGTTCTGATGGGACTGATATTAAGAGCGTTGCCTTTTACTCTTTTCATTAATGATTTAGAAATAGATGTTGGGAAGAAGGACGGGTCACAACTAAATTGGAAGGGCCTGAATATCCTGGCTGGGAGTTTTGCTAGTGCAGTTCGGGTGGGTTTAAACTAATATGGCAGGGGGGCTGGGGATCAAAAAATTATGTCTACAAGTGTGGAGGCTGGGGACGAGCTTGGGGCCAGGACAAGGCTGGCAAAGAAGAAGAGCACTCTGGGGGAGGATGACCTCACTGGGCCTGGAGGTCTGGAGTGCATCTACTTCAATGCAAGGAGCGTAGCAGGTAAGACAGATGAACTTAGGGCCTTAATACTTACGAAGAATTTGGATGTGGTTGCGGTGACAGAGACTTGGTTGAAAGAGGGACAGGACTGGCAGCTGAATATTCCGGGGTACAAGTGTTTTAGGTGAGACAGAGGAGGGGCCAAAAGAGGTGGGGGAGTAGCAGTATTAGTTAGAGAGCATATTACAGCGGTGCAGAGGGAGGACAATTCAGAGGGGCCGTGTAACGATTCACTGTGGGTGGAGCTCAGAAACAGGAAGGGCGCAGTCAGTATGTTGGGGGTATACTACAGGCCCCCCCAACAGCCCAAGGGAAGTGGGAGAACGGATATGTCAGGAGATAATGGATAGGTGCAGGAAAAATAGGGTTGTTGTAGTGGGAGACTTCAATTTCCCTGGTATAGACTGGAAATCGCTGAGAGCTGGGACTCTGAATGGGGAGGAATTTGTAAAATGTGTACAGGAGGGTTCTTTGGAACAATATGTAGACAGCCTGACGAGAGGGGGGGCTATACTGGACCTAGTACTGGGGAATGAGCCCGGTCAGGTCTTCAAAGTTTCGGAAGGGGAACATGTGGCAAATAGTGACCACAATTCTGTTAGCTTTAGGATAGTGGTGGAAAAGGATGAGTGATGTCCCAAGGGTAAGGTGTTGGATTGGGGGAAGGCTCACTTTAGTGGGATTAGGCAGAAATTGGCAGCTGTTGATTGGGAGAGGCTGTTTGAGGGTAAATCCACATCTGGCATGTGGGAGTCTTTTAAGGAACAGTTGTTAGGGCTGCAGGATAGGCATGTGCCTGTAAAAAAGAAGGATAGGAAGGGTAGGATTCGAGAACTGTGGATAACCAGGGAAATTGAGGGATTGGTCAAAAAGAAAAGAGAGGCGTATGTTAGGTCCAGGCGGCTAAAAATGGAGGGCGCTCTGGAGGAATACAAAGAAAGTAGGAAAGAACTCAAACGAGGAATTCGAAGGGCAAAAAGGGGTCACGAAACGTCCTTGGCAGACAGGATTAAGGAGAATCCCAAGGCATTTTATTCATACGTTAGGAACAAAAGGGTTGTCAGGGAAAAAAATCAGACCTCTCAGGGATAAAAGTGGGGAATTATGCTTAGAGCCCAAAGTAGGGGAGATCCTAAATGAATACTTTGCGTCGGTATTCACAAAGGAGAGGGATGTGTTGACTGGGAGTGTCTCGGAGGGGAGTGTTGACCTGTTAGAGAAAATCTCCATTACAAGGGAGGAAGTGTTAGGTTTTTTAGGGAATATAAAGACTGACAAATCCCCAGGGCCTGATGGAATCTATCCAAGGCTGCTCAGGGAGATGAGAGATGAAATCGCTGGGCCTCTGATGCAAATCTTTGTCTTGTCATTGGACACAGGTGAGGTCCCAGAGGATTGGAGGATAGCTAATGTGGTCCCGTTAGTTAAGAAGGGTAGGAAGGATAACCCGGGAAATTATAGGCCAGTGAGCTTGACGTCCGTGGTAGGGAAGTTGTTTGAGAGGATTCTTAGAGATAGGATGTATGCGCATTTAGAAAGGAATAAACTCACTGATAGCATGGTTTTGTGAGAGGGAGGTCATGCCTCACTAACCTGGTGGAGTTTTTTGAAGAAGTGACTAGAATGGTTGACGAGGGAAGGGCCATGGATGTCATCTATATGGACTTTAGTAAAGCGTTTGACAAAGTCCCTCATGGTAGGTTGGTGCAAAAGGTTGGATCTCATGGGATAAAGGCGGAGGTGGCTAGATGGGTGGAGAACTGGCTTGGTCACAGAAGACAAAGGGTGGTAGTGGAAGGGTCTTTTTCCGGCTGGATGCCTGTGACTAGTGGTGTTCCGCAGGGCTCTGTATTGGGACCTCTGCTGTTTGTGATTTATATAAACGATCTGGAAGAAGGTGTAACTGGGGTGATCAGTAAATTTGCGGACGACACGAAAATGGCTGGACTTGCAGATAGTGAGGAACATTGTCAGAGGCTACAGAAGGATATAGATAGGCTGGAAATTTGGGCAAAGAAATGGCAGATGGAGTTCAATCCAGATAAATGCGAAGTGATGCATTTTGGTAGAACTAATGTAGGGGGGAGCTATACGATAAATGGCAGAACCATAAAGCGTGTAGATACGCAGAGGGACCTGGGTGTGCAAGTCCACAGATCCTTGAAGGTGACATCACAGGTGGAGAAGGTAGTGAATAAGGCACATGGCATGCTTGCCTTTATAGGATGGGGCATAGAGTATAAAAGTTGGGGTCTGATGTTGCAGTTGTATAGAACATTGGTTCAGCCGCATTTGGAATACTGCATCCAATTCTGGTCGCCACACTACCAGAAGGACGTGGAGGCTTTAGAGAGAGTGCAGAGGAGGTTTACCAGGATGTTGTCTGGTATGGAGGGGCTTAGTTATGAGGAGAGATTGGGTAAACTGGGGTTGTTCTCACTGGAAAGATGGAGGATGAGGGGTGACCTAATAGAGGTGTATAAAATTATGAAAGGCATAGATAGGGTGAATGGTGGGAAGCTTTTTCCCAGGTCGGTGGTGACGTTCGCGAGGGGTCATAGGTTCAAGGTGAGGGGGGGGGGCGGGGGGAGGTTTAACACGGATATCAGAAGGACGTTTTTTTTACAGAGGGTGGTGGGGGCCTGGAATGCGCTGCCGGGCAAGATGGTGGAGGCGGACACACTGGGAACGTTTAAGACTTATCTGGATAGCCACATGAACGGAGTGGGAATGGAGGGATACAAAAGAATGGTCTAGTTTGGACCAGGGAGCGGCGCGGGCTTGGAGGGCTGAAGGGCCTGTTCCTATGCTGTATTGTTCTTTGTTCTTTGAATGATCTGCAAGTTTACGGACAAGACTAAGTCATCTTTAAGAGTTGGAAGTCTAGAGGGCACAGACCTACCAAAAGCAAATCTCGATCTGCTGGGAGAATTCCACATTGTACATTCAAGACAGAGACTGATAGATTTTTGGATACTTAAAGAAGGAAGAGATAAGGGGATAATATGGGCAATTAGAGTTAAGGTACAAGATTAGACACAATCTTAGTCAATGGCAGAACAAGCATGAAGGGACAAATGGCTTAATCTGGCGCTTATTCCTGATATAAAGGCCCATTTGGCCAATGAAACATATTAAGTTGTAATGTCATACACATGGGCAGATCAAATACTGAAGATACATGCACACTAAGGGGAACATAATTAAAGTCAGTGGTGAAAAGATCTGACTGTTGTCAAGATAAATAATTCAAAATAAACTGGCTTCTTGGATGCAATTACAGCACAATTGCGTCAAAATATTCTTGTATATGTCAGAATACTATGTCCAGTTCTGGTCTCCACTCATGTAAGGGTGTGCAGCAGGCTAACAAGAATAATTCCCCATTTAAAATACCTTAGATACCCACATACCCTCAGTGTGTGGAATCCATGTACTACAAATAACATAGGGGCCTAGTTAAATTTATGTGGACCAATTAGTTCAACTGATTATCATAGAATCATAGAAACCCTACAGTGCAGAAAGAGGCCATCTGGCCCATTGAGTCTGCACCGACCACAATCCCACCCAGGCCCTACCCCCATATCCCTACACATTTACCTGCTAATCCCTCTAACCTCTGCATCTCAGGACACTAAGGGGCAATTTTAGCATGGCCAATCAACCTAACCCGCACATCTTTGGATTAGGTTAGGGAGGGCCAGGGATTTCACTTCAAAGATATGTTAGGATATATATTTAAGGTTGTAAGGAGACAAGGTATAGGTGCTAGGTAGTTCTTCTGTTCCAGAGAACAGTGAACCAAGCAAGCGAGAAGTTTGTGTGAACATTGATTCAATAAATTCCTTCAAAAAAGAGTTAGACATGTTTTTAGTTGGGGCAGACATCACCTCAAATAGGAAGCAGGAATTAGGGCTTATAATCATCTCCAAGAATAATTGTGACCATCTAATGAGATTAGTGTGGAATTTTCCAGATCCTTTTTCCTCTCCCAGTAGATGACACAGCTCAAGGTCAGGTGGGATTGTCTTGTGATGCACATGACATCAAAATGTGAATGGGACAGGCCAGTAGGATCAGTGGATCTTTTCTTGAGTTATCTTTGTAAGTTCTTCAGGGCCAAACAGATCTATTTGTGGGAGGATAATGAGTTTTAATATTTCTTTTTTGCAATATCACGGCCATTTGGTCATATACAAGGAAACAAGCTTGTGTGTGACTGGTTTAAATGAATTGGAGACAGATAGACTGCAAAGGTCAAACATAAACAAAGGATGTGTAAAGACAAGTGGTTTGAAATGGTAATGAAGAGGGAGCCAGGAGAGCTCAAATAAGAATTTACAACAGGCAAATAAAAGAAGGGGTTTAAATTGGCTGTCATATTTCAAAAGGAACATATACAATTGGAAGATTGTAAATGGATGTGGCAAAACAGTATAAGTTTACTTTTAAAATATTGTTGCCATAAGTCTGAGAAAGTTGATGAAGTCTGAGAAAGAACTTGAGAAAACAATGGAGTGTAAGATCAAAGGGTTGAATCCAGACCTATGAACAGCAGCTTGCTGCCATCCTCACAGAGCACCCGAAGAGCCGTAGGAAATTGTGTGGTAAAGTTACTGGAATTTTTTGCAGAGTAAAAAATCTATGAGGACTGATGCCATCAAAAGGAAATTAAGCTCCGAGTTTATTATAGCCCAAATCTTTGAAATGTTTGAAAAACACTGTTAATTGTATAAGTGTGTTCTTGTATTGTATTTATTTTCCTTTATATTCTTTATCCTAATAAATGTTTAAATTTAATAAAATATAAAACCATCATAATTAGTCTGACAGTTACTTATCTTGACTTCAGAAAATTCCTCATAATACATAAATTGCAAAACCATTCGGGCAGCTGATTCATTTTTCACTTTGGGATTTGGAAGCCTGGCACTTACCATCTACCGTGCCATAACATCTGTCAAAAGGTCAAAATGACACAAAATAACAATAATTATCATAATTAGATGTCAGCCATTGGTCAGTCACATACTCAGTTCAGAGTCTGAAAGTTTTGTTCACATGTCCCACTCCTGAGACTTGAGCACATAATTCAGGCTGATATCCCAGCATAATATTGAGCGAGTGCTACATTGTCAGAGCTGGGGTCTTCCAGACAAAATGTTAAACGTGAAAGCCCATCTTCCTCTCAGGTGAACGTACAATATCCTGTCCAATATTTACTACTCAAGCAACATTAGCAATAAAAAAATTATCTGGTCATGATCACATTCCAGTTTATGGGACTGTGTGCGTGCAGTCCATATTAATTGACAATTAATTGGCTGTCAGATGAAAAAAATGGACAAATAAATGAAAGCCAGTATGGATTTGTTCACTTTGGGGGAAATTTTGCACCTGCTTTTGCCGCAAACATAAATGGCAACTTAGATGCAAAATCCTGCGAGAGTCGGGAAACGAGATTCTCAGCAGCAAAATCTCATTTCGTGATTTCCCCCAACTCCTTGCCAGTGATGTAATGAAGTTCCCACCCATTGTAAATGCATTTCATGAATATTATTGAAAGGCCTCCCTTTCACATGATCCGCCCATATTCACAACAACTTCAGAAGAACAAATTGAGCCAAGGGGATCCCGCTGGGGGGGGCACCAAGCTAAGTACAACCCCCGGGGGAGAGCAGACATGTCTGGGTAGTGTCCTTGCACTGCTCCAGCATTGCCAACCTGTGCTGGGACAGGCCCACTGGGGAGGCCCATTGGTGGGTTTCTTTTGGGGGGGGGGGGGGGGGGGCGAGTGGGAAGGTGCTAATGCATGTGATGAAGGGGGGCTTTCCTGTGAAGGAGAGGGGGACTTGGAAGTAAGGAGGAGAGTGCCTGTGATACTGCCATGGTGGGTGGGGGGGATGGAGGTTTAAAAGAGGTGAAGAGATCAACAGATGTTTCAGGCGGGATAGAGGGGGATGTAAAAGGGATGGGGGAGTTGCACTACTGGTTAAGGAATATCACAGCTGTACTCCGGGAGGACACCTCGGAGGGCTCATACAGCGAGACAATATGGGTAGAGCTCAGGAAAAGGAAAGGTGTAGTCACAATGTTGGGGGTTTACTATAGGCCACCCAACTGTCAGTGGGAGATTGAGGAACAGATATGTAGGCAGATTTTGGCAAGGTGTAAAAGTAACAGGGTTGTTGTGGTGGGAGATTTTAATTTCCCCTATATTGACTGGGACTCACTTAGTGCTAGGGGTGTGGATGGGGCAGAGTTTGTAAGGAACATCCAGGAGGGCTTCCTGAAACAATATGTAGATAGTCCAACTAGGGAATGGGCCATACTGGACCTGGTATTGGGGAATGAGCCCAGCCAGGTGGTCGATGTTTCAGTAGGGGAGCAGTTCAGGAAAAGTCACCACAATTCAGTAAGCTTTAAGGTTCTGATGCATAAAGGTAAGAGTAGTCCTCAAGTTAGGGTGCTAAATTGGGGGAAGGCTAATTACAACAATATTAGGCAGGAACTGAAGAATGTAGGTTGGGGGCAGATGTTTGAGGGCAAATCAACATCTGGCATGTGGAGGCTTTCAAGTGTAAGTTGATAGGGATTCAGGACCGGCACATTCCTGTAAGGATGAAGGATAAGTATGGCAAGTTTTGGGAACCTTGGATAACGAGAGATATTGTGAGCCGAGTCAAAGAGAAAAAGGAAGCATTTGTCAAAGCTAGGAGGCTGGAAACACACGAAGCAAGTGTGGAATACAAGGAAAGTAGAAAGAAACTGAAGCAAGGAGTAAGAAAGGCTAAAAGGGGTCATGAAAAAGCATTGGCCAGCAGGATTAAGGAAAATTCCAAGGCTTTTTATACATATATAAAGAGCAAAAGGGTAGTCAGGGAGAGGGTTGGCCCACTAAAGGACAAGGGAGGGAATCTACGCGTGGTGTCAGAGGAAATGGGCGAGGTATTAAATGAGTACTTTGCGTCAGTATTCACCAAAGAGAAGGATTTGGTGGATGATGAGTCTGGGAAAGGATGAGTAGATAGTTTGAGTCATGTTGAGATCAAAAAGCAGGTGGTATTGGGGTTCTTGAGAAACATTAAGGTAGACGAGTCCCCAAGGCCTGATGGGATATACCCCAGAATACTGAGAGAGGCAAGGGAGGAAATTGCTGGGGCCTTTAGAGAAATCTTTGTATCCTCACTGGCTACAGGAGAGATGATGTGGAGATGCCGGTGTTGGACTGGGGTAAACACAGTAAGAAGTTTAACAACACCAGGTTAAACTCCAACAGGTTTATTTGGTCGCAAAAGCCACACAAGCTTTCGGAGCTCTAAGCCCCTTCTTCAGGTGAGTGGGAATTCTGTTCACAAACAGAGCATAACTGGTGCGGAACTGGTGGCCAAGTTCCGCACACACGAGGACGGCCTCAACCCGAGATATTGGGTTCGTGTCACGCTATTTGTAACCCCCACAGTTGCCTAGACCTGCAGAGTTTCACTGGCTGTCTTGTCTGGAGACAATACACATCTTTTTAGCCTGTCTTGATGCTCTCTCCACTCACATTGTTTTGTTTCTTAAAGACTTGATTAGTTGTAAGTATTCGCATTCCAACCATTATTCATGTAAATTGAGTTTGTGTCTTTATATGCTCTGTTTGTGAACAGAATTCCCACTCACCTGAAGAAGGGGCTTAGAGCTCCGAAAGCTTGTGTGGCTTTTGCTACCAAATAAACCTGTTGGACTTTAATCTGGTGTTGTTAAACTTCTTACAGGAGAGATCCCAGAGGATTGGAGAATAGCCAATGTTGTTCCTTTGTTTAAGAAGAGTAGCAAGAATAACCCAGATAATTACAAGCCGGTGAGCCTTACATCAGTCGTAGGGAAATTATTGGAGAGAATCCTTCGAGACAGGATTTATTCCCACTTGGAAATAAGTGGACGTATTAGTGAGAGGCAACATAGTTTTGTAAAGGGGAGGTCGTGTCTCACGAACTTGATCGAGTTTTTCGAGGAAGTGACGAAGATGATTGATGAGGGTAGGGCAGTGGATGTTGTCTACATGGACTTCAGTAAAGCCTTTGACAAGGTCCCTCATGGCCCACTGGTGCAGAAAGTGACGTCGCATGGGATCAGAGGTGAGCTGGCAAGGTGGATACAAAACTGGCTCGGTCAAAGAAGGCAGAGGGTAGCAGTAGAAGTGTGCGTTTCTGAATGGAGGGCTGTGACAAGTGGTGTTCCTCAGGGATCAGTGCTGGGACCTTTGCTGTTTGTAATATATATATATATATAAATGATTTGGAGGAAAATGTAACTGGATTGATTAGTAAGTTTGCGGATGACGCAAAGGTTGGTGGATTTGCAGATAGCGATGAGGACCATCAGAGAATACAACAGGATATAGATCAGTTGGAGACTTGGGCGGAGAGATGGCAGATGGATTTTAGTCCGGACAAATGTGAGGTAATGCATTTTGGAAGGTCTAATACAGATAGGAAATATACAGTAAATGGCAGAACCCTTAAGAGTATTGATAGGCAAAGGGATCTGGGTGTACAGTACACAGGTCACTGAAAGTGGCAAAGCAGGTGGAGAAGGTAGTCAAGAAGGCATACGGCATGCTTGCCTTCATCGGCCGGGGTATTGAGCTTAAAAATTGGCAAGTCATATTGCAGCTTTATAGAATCTTAGTTAGGCCGCACTTGGAATATAGTGTTCAATTCTGGTCGCCACACAGAAGGATGGGGAGGCTTTGGAGAGGGTACAGAAAAGATTTACCAGGATGTTGCATGGTATGGAGGGCATTAGCTATGAGGACAGGTTGGAGAAACTTGGTTTGTTCTCACTGGAGCGACGAAGGTTGAGGGGAGACCTGATAGAAGTCTACAAGATTATGAGAGGCATGGACAGAGTGGATAGTCGGAGGTTTTTTCCCAGGGTGGAGGAGTCATTTCCTAGGGGGCATAGGTTTAAGGTGCGAGGGGCAAGGTGTAAAGGAGATGTACAAGGCAGACTTTTTACACAGAGAGTAGTGGGTGCCTGGAACTCGTTGCCGGGGGAGGTAGTGGAAGTGGATACAGTCATGACTTTTAAGGGGAATCTTGACAAGTATATGAATAGGATGGGAATAGAGGGATATGGTCCTCGGAAGGGTAGGGGGTTTTAGTTATGTCAGGCAGCATGGTCGGTGCAGGCTTGGAGGGCCGAAGGGCATGTTCCTGCGCTGTAATTTTCTTTGTTCTTTGATACTTGTGTGCTTGGGTGCCAGGAAGCCCCTGATATCTTTGTGTTTGCCCCAATGCTTGCGGGAGGTTGGTCCTCCCTGTCCCTGTGGGGTTCTGGGCAGTGGGCAGGAGGAAACGTTGTTGGGGAGTTTAATTTCAATGCTGATCAAGGCGTCCTTTAAAGATGGTTCCCCTATCTCTGTGGAGCCGGCAGCTCTATCAGGCCCTGCTCCACTAGATTATTGGATTAAACCATAGTTTCTTCTCTCCAGTAGCTCAAAATCTGTTTTCGAAACTCAGCAGTGCATCTGGAGAGATACGCACCAGTTTTCAGTCACAGCCTGACACTCAAAACAAGTTGAGGGAAAACTCCACCCTTTGTGTTTCATTAAGTAGTGTTTTTTTTTTGATGAGGTATCAGAGGGTTGAAGGTAGTGCAGTCAATGTTATGAGTGTGGACTTCAAAATGCATTCAACAAAGCACTAGGTAATAGACTTATTAGCAAAACTGAAACCCCTACAATTAAAGAAGTGGAAGCATGAATTCAAAATTAACCAAGGGATAGAAAGCAAGGATAAATGATTGTTTTTTTCAGCAATGTAGTGTCCCCAGGGCGAGTATTAGGTCCAATGCTCTTTTTGATATTTATTAACAAACAGGATTTGGACAGACAGAGGCACAATTTCAAAATTTGCGACAGGAAACTCTGAACTTCAGTAAACAATGATGTGAATAGTAACTAGGGTTACCAAGCCTTGAGGATTGGCCTAGAGTGTCCATGGATTGAAGATCAATCTCCAGGACACTGCTGTGTGCAACACTGGAGAAAAATCAGAGGGACATTTTAACAAGGTAGTTGTTTTTTTTGTTTTCCTTTGAAAGGGTGGGAGAGGTGGATGACGGGAGGTTCTCCAGCTGACAGTCAAGCATCATCCAATCGGGTAATGAGTCTTCTTTCTCATTCTTGGTGTAGGATGGCAGTGAGTCATAAGGGTGGATGTGTTGACCCACTGATGGCTGGAGAATGGGGGCAAGTCATGTGATGAAATCTCCAGGAATATACTTAATCATAGTTGGCAACCCCAATAGTAACAGACTTTGAGAGAGCATCGACAAATTGGCCAATGCATAGCAGCTGCCATTTATCACTAGAAATATAAACTGAACAATACAACTTTGAAGGGAACAGAGCCAATTCAGGGTGTATTATGTACACATCTTTGAAGGGAGCAGGCCAGACTGAGAAGGCTGTTAAAAAAGCCTATGGAATCCTGAGCATCATAAGGATGTTTCAGATGACAAGAGAATGCAGAGGAGATTTACAAGAATGGCAGCAGGCATGTGGGAGCTCCGTTATGTAGGAGGGGTTGTTCTCTTTTGAACAGAAAGTTAATGGGTGATTTAATTTGGTGTTCAAAATCCTGAAAGACTTTGGAAGAGTTAATAAAACACACTGTTTCCAGTGGCAGAGGGGTTAGCTAACTAGAGAACCAAGATGCAAGGTAGTTGAAAATAAAGCAGAGGGTGAGAGGGGGAGAAATTGCTTTTACACAGCTAACTTCTGATATGAAATGCTTCATGATGGAAGCAGATTCAATAACAACTTTCAGATGGGGATAACATTGTAAACCTTTAGGGATAGGACGGGGGAGTGGTATTATAGCTCTTTCAAAGAGCCATAGAACCATAGAATCCCTACAGTGCAGAAGGAGGCCATTCGGTCCATCGAGTCTGCACCGACTCTCCGAAAGAGTATCTTACCCAGGTCCAACACTGCCCTATCCTCATAACCCTGTGAATTTACCATGGCTAATCCATTTAACCTACATATCTTGGGACTCTAAGGGGCAATTTACCATGATCTATTTACCCAACCTTCACATTTTTGGATATTCAGGGCAATTTAGCATGGATAACCCACCTAAACTGCACACTTTGGACTGTGGGAGGAAACTGGAGCACCCGGAGGAAATCCATACAGGCAAGGGGAGAATGCGCAAACTCCACATAGCCAGTCACCCAAGGCCAGAATCGAACCCGGGTCCCTGGTGCTGTGAGGCAGCAGTGCTAACCACTTTGCCACACAGCAGTTTGGCCAAATGGCCTCATTCTGTGTTGTATCATTCAATGACTACAATAGCAGCCAGACTTTCTAAGTACTTTACTTTGTGTAAAACACTTTGTGATGGTTATGACAGGTGTCATTCAAGGTTAATCTTTTTTTCTCGGACTGTGTTTGATTCCTTTACAAAAAAAGGACAAGTGGAACAGGACACCATCAAAGTGACTAAATAAGACAAGAAGAGCAATGGAAACTTTACAAAAACGTAACAACAGATTGGAAGAAAGGGTTGCTTTGAGAGCCTGAGTAGATCTGGATATAATCCAGATACTGTCTGTTGCAGCAGTCATCGACAGAATCTGTTGATTAATCACTGCATGTGAATGGAACACAATCTCATTTAATAGTCTTTTGCTGAAAGGAAAGATTGAGGGGCAACAAGCTCCTCACTACCCTTATGCACCATCCCATTGACTTCGCTTGTGACCAACACAAGCAGAAGCCTGTGAGCATCTGACCGTCAAAAGGTAGACACTAGAAGCAGGTACCACTTGGTGAAAAGGTGAGGAATAAAATGACACAAGCAGCGCTCATCAAAAACACTTTGATGGTAGAAAGAAACTAAGAAAATTATAGCCTCAGTGTTCTAATTTCTTCTACAGAAAAATCTAATTGATTTTTACAGAGTATTCCCAGACATTTGACATTATAAGTGTCAGTAATTTATTAGATCAGTGATTCTCACTGAGTTAAAAAAAAGTCAGCTGCTGATTTGATAGAATCATTTTTAATCCAAATCTTACTTTCAGTTTGTACCACCACAGGAAGTGAATGTTCAATTCTATTTTAAGAAACGTGAACATTACTTTTATTTAACCCTTGAATTATCAGAGATTTCCTGGGCCAAGCCCATGAACTGTTCTGGAAGACAAGGGAATGTATACACTGTTAGTTCATTTTTCATGTTTCATGCTTCATGCTTCATTGTAAAGGGTGTGGCCATTAACAACATTCAATGAACCTCCTGGTTGATCATAGATTACATATAATCATCAGGATGATGCTGCGAGAAAGAGTCAATTAACAGAGTTAGCATCTCCTGGTCCTTTTGGCATTAATAATACGTTGGTAAGTGGTAAGTCATTCAGAGGAGAACTTTGTGCAAAGTAACCACTTCTGTCATCATTTGGACTGGACACAACAGCCTCCATTTATATATCACCTTTAACAAATTAACATTCCCAGGGGCTTTGCAGGAATGTAACCAGACAAAAAACCGACACCAGGTCAAAGAAGGAAAGAGATCAGGGTAAGTGGCCACCTTTTGGTTGAAGAGGTATGTTTTGTGGGATATTTTAAAAGAGAGAGAAAAATGGGAAGGGGAGAGGTTGGGGGGGAATTCCAGAGCTTACAGGCTATGCAGCTATAGGTATGGCAGCCAATGAAATGGCAAGGAAAATTGAGACGGCACAAGATGAATGGAGAAGCAGAAAGATCTCAGAGCTGAAAGGCTGGAGGATATGACAGATATTAAGAGGCCATGGGGAGAAGGAATTTGAACACAAAGAGAACAATTTTAAATTTGCGGGGTTTCAAAGCCTCAGTCAGTGTAGACCAACACACACACAGAACTGATAGGTGAAAGGAATCTAGATTGAGGTAGGATATGGACAGCAATATTTTGGACAAGTCATAGAAGGTGGAGTTTGGGCGACAGGGCAGGAGAGTAATGAATAGTTCAGTCTACAAGTTTCAGAAGCATGGATGAGCATTTCAGCAGCAGATTGAGCAGTTTAGACCTATACTCTCTAGAGTGTAGAAGAATGGGGGGAGGGGGAGATCTAAATGGGGTATACAAGATGCTAAAGGGGGTTAACAGGGTAGACATAGAGAGAATGTTTCCTCTTGTGAGGTAATCTAGAATGAGAGATCATAGTTTTAAGATAAGAGGTAGCAGAGTTAAAACAGATGAGCAGAAATTACTTTTCTCAAAAGGCTCGTGAATCTTGGAATTCACTGCGCCAGAGTGTGGTGGATGCTGGGACGTTGAGTAAATTTGAGGAGATAGGCAGAGTTTTAATTAGTAATGGATTGAAAGGTTATTGAGAACGGACAATACATATTAACAATGAAGTTACTATTGTTCATCTTGGACCTGGTGATGAAGTATTTTAACTTGAGTAACCTTGTTTTTTTCTATATAGTGAATTTATTATTACATGTTTTTAATTAACAAGGCATATTGCTACGTAATACTGTGAACTATGAACCGAGATGAGATCAGCCATGATCATATTGAATGGCGAAGTAGACTTGAGGGGATGAATTGACTATTGCTGCTCCTAGCTCTTATATTCCTATGAACTGAGGTACAGTGGAGACAGGCAATGTTACAGAGGTGGGAATAGGTAACCTTGGTGATAGAGGCCCGTACAGAGGCAAAGATTATTCAAGGGAAAGTGTTTGGATACGAGTTTTTTCCCCACAGCAAAAAAACCAACTTCAAGAGCTCCATTTTGAAATTGGACTTTTACAATAAAGTCCAAACATAAACATCAATACTTTATTAATTTAGCTTTTCAAATAAATCAAATAAAAAGAAAACCGATCTATCAGTCCAAAACTCAATGCACAACATCCAAGGCTCATTTTATGTGCTGCTAATCTATCAATGAATTTATGATTCACTGCAATATCCCAGTGAACAGCGGGAAAGATCAATAAAAATAAATTGTTGGTATTTTCAGGAAACACTGAGCCCTGATCCAGTTTACCCTCCTCCCACAATGTAAGCGACTGGCAACAGCAGTCATGTCTGCCTTGGCAGCCTCAGCACTCCAGATTAGAGGTTGCTGTTGAACTTGACCAGCACTGATCTCCCCAGTGGAAATTCTCAAATGATGCTCGCCAACTACACAAAAAGTAACTTTGCAGTCCACAAAATGCAATCCCTCAGAGTTGGTGCCAGAATGGCTGAAAGCATCACTCATTTCTGAATTTAGTTAAACTTATGCCAAGAAGTTTGTTCCACTCTGCTTTCTTCAGACTTTGAATGAGCTTTGCATGATCGCTGAGTCTTTTCGCCCCATTCACAGCCGCTACATCAGCTCCATGGGTAAGCAATTGTTACATATTTGCTGTGTTTCCTTTCCTCTCCTTGCTTCATTTACTTAATGATCTTTGGTACAGAAGCACTGTGATTATGTTATTCGTCTAGTAATCCAGAGGTCCAGACTAATGATCTGAGGACATGAAATCAAATTCTCCAACTGGAGAATTTATATCCAGTTAATTAAATAACCCTGGAATAAAAACTTAGTACCAGCAGTGGGAACTATTGGATTCTTGTCAGAAACCTATCCAGTTTAATAATGTCCTTACCAGGTCTGACCATGTGCGACTCCAAAGACGTGCAGGTTAGGTGGATTGGCCACACTAAACTCGTGGGGTTATGGGGATAGGGTGGGGGTTGGGCACTCTTTTGGAGAGTTGGTGCAGACATGATGGGCCAAATGGCCTCCTCTGCACGGTAGGAATTCTATGGACTCCAGACCCACAGCAATGGATGACTTTTAACTGCCCATAGAAAACCTTTGCAAGCTATTCAGTTGTTTTCAGGGAGGAGGCTCACCACCACCTTCTCTAAGGCAGTTAGTGCTAATATTAGCTCTATTGCCAGGGTTAAGGATGCACAAGTGAAGGGCTTTGATTTATTAAATATCTTGAATACTTATAAAGAAAGACTGCTGGTACACAGGGACCGGAATTCTCTAGCTGTTTACAGCAACGGGATATAGGTGGCGCACTCCCTGCTGTGAGTTTCCCAGCAGCATGGGGTGGCTTCAATGGAAACTCCCATTGACAGTGGCAGGACAAGATGATCTCACTGCCAGTGAACAGCACGCTGTCTCCCACCAAAAAACGCTGAGAGGAGGGCTTGAGAATCTCGCCCAAGTTATTAATAAGTAAGGAGGCGCACAAACGTAATGTTGCATTCCATAAATAAGCCAACTATCAAGAACGCAATTTGCATCTAGTTTCATATTTCACCATTTGGCTTAGGATCCAATTAACAATTAGTGAATAACGGCCCAATAAATGTTCGTCTTGCCAGCAGTCCCATATTTTTGTAAAAAGCCAGCTTTGTTATTCTTTTAAAGGCATGCAGAAGGATATTCTAACATGAGAAAGATTTTGACTGGAGAAACCTTTGCTTAATGAATCCTTTATACTGGAGATCATCAGAACATCATTTGGATAGAAACAACACAACAGTCCAGCAAGCAAGTTTCAAAGGTGTCAAACCACCTCAACCTTTCAACAAATACTATTACTATCTTCTCTGCCATCTAGGGTTACCTTTAGCCAAACCTCCTTACAGAACATATCAAAAAATAAACGTACACTCACAAAAATCAAGAATGCAAGTATTTGATGTGTTGATCATAGTGAAAGCTTCCAAAAGCCCTGCTCTTGTCTGACAGGACTATTACCATAGACTGATCCCAATATATTTAAGAAAGTGGAAAGGTGGAAAGTTGTAACGGAAGCCTTTAACCTGCTAATATTGAGAAGCGAACAGCAGCATTTTATACCCCGTTATAAATTCCATTCTTCGATTTTGAAGTGCACCTGGCCTGTTATTGCCTGTCTGATGACTTGGTGAAGAGTTGGAGTTCTACTGTCATTCCTTCAGCCTGGCCTGAGAGAAGCAGCGAGATACATCAGGATGGGAACAATGTGGACAGCAACCTACAGTTATTACTAAGACAGCAGAAGATTGGTGGGATTAGGGGTTGTGGGTATTTAATCTGAATGTACCCTATGCTGAGTTTATTTGGTCGGTATAAAAAGAAATACCCTGTGCTGAGATGATAACTGAGAGGCCAAGCTGAAATTAACACCAGTGATTTTTTTGTGACATGTTAAGGTTTGCACTTTGTGTTCCATTTTAACCTTCACTGGACTTTCATAACATAAATAGCTGATCCAAATGTCAAAAAACGTCCTACTCAGATAGGTCTAACATCAGGGAGGTTATGTAACAAATGCCCTACACTCCAGAAGCAGCACAGTGGTTAGCACTGCTGCCTCACAGCGCCAGGGACCCAGGTTCCATTCCTGGCTTGGGTCAGTGTCTGTGCGAGTCTGCATGTTCTCCCAGTGTCTGCGTGGGTTTCCTCCAGGTGCTCCGGTTTCCTCCCACAGTCCGAAAGACATGCTGGTTAGATGCATGGACCATGCTAAATTCCCCCTCGGTATATCTAACAGGCGTTGGAGTGTGGTGACGAGGGGATTTTCACAGTAACTTCGCTGCAGTGTTAATGTAAGCCTACTTGTGACACTAATAAATAAACTTTAAAAACTTAAACTTTAAAGCCCTCTGTTCCAAACTCGTCCGTAAATCCCACCTCTTTTTACTTTTCCATCAATCACTGCCACGACCTCCACACCTACTGCTGCTCAACTTCTGGCTTGTGAGGCAGTTTGATATAGTCTATTTTGTTAAAGGTGATACACAGGACACATTTGATATTCCGCAGATATTAAATAGTCTCAAACCATGACTTAGAATCATAGAATCCCTACAGTACAGAAAGAGGCCATTCGGCCCATCGAGTCTGCACCGACCACAATCTCACCCAGGCCCTACCCCCATATCCCTACACATTTACCCACTAATCCCTCTAACCTACGCATCTCAGGACACTAAGAGCAATTTTAGCATGGCCAATCAACCTAACCTGCACATCTTTGGACTGTGGGAGGAAACCGGAGCACCCGGAGGAAACCCACGCAGACACAAGGAGAATGTGCAAACTCCACACAGACAGTGACCCAAGCCGGGAATCAAACCCAGGTCCCTGGAGCTGTGAAGCAGCAGTGCTAACCACTGTGCTACCGTGCCGCCACTTGTGATTAATTATTCCAGGATTGAAAGGTCTTCATATAAGAAGAAATGATTAAAAGGGGATTTTTTGTGAAGCAGAAAATTATATTCAGGTGAGCAACATATTATCACAGCTTGTTCAGCTCTGCCAGAAAACAATATTAAAATAATACTTTCTACACAAAAAGAGCAATAGAAATTCCACAAACATTAATTGATACTAGATCAATCGTTAATGTTAATCCTGTGACTGACAAATACTTTTTTTTCCAAAGCTATTAGGGGAAATGGGGCAAAGGCGGGCATATGGAGTTAGGTTGCAGATCAGCCAAGATCTCACTGAATTGTGGAACAGGCTCAAGGGGTTAAAGGGCATATTCCTGTTCCTATGCTCCTTTCTGGTCAATAAGTGCAAGCGAGAACCATACTCATCAATTCGGAGCTGCAGCACTAACAAAGTAATACTGAGCATGAGGCGATTAAGTGTCCTGTTTTCCATTTTAACAGACGCAGCATATATAATTACTTGATTACCCCACTGACAAAATGATTTAGTGCCCAGCCGACTACAAAGTATGGCAAA
This sequence comes from Mustelus asterias, assembly GCF_964213995.1. Classification (NCBI taxonomy): domain Eukaryota; kingdom Metazoa; phylum Chordata; class Chondrichthyes; order Carcharhiniformes; family Triakidae; genus Mustelus; species Mustelus asterias. The sequence goes on along the minus strand of NC_135804.1, from coordinate 79,264,103 downwards.
TTACAAACTTGTATTGATTTGCTGCACTCTGTGGCTAGATGAAGGGCATACAAAGTGAAGTACTCATTTTACCTAAAGAAATAGAACTGCCTTTATTATGCAACTGCAAAATACACAGACAATGCCTTTTCCAGTCAGGTCGTTACTGGAATATGAGGATTATTTCTTTAAAAATTGTTTTCAGAATGTGGTCATCCCTGGTTGCTCAGAGAAGCTGGTAATGTGAATTTGATTAATGTGGAGTGGGTAAGGACAGTAGCTTTCCTTCCCTAAGCGACTTAAGACATACAGGCGTTTTTTTTTTGAAGAATGATTACTTCATGGCATATTTACTGACACCAGTAAATTTTTAAAATTATGATTTTTTTTTTAAGAAGTGAAGTTGAAATCTCAAACTACAATGGTGGGATTTGAAGCCATCGCCATCTCCAAGAAAATCCATTCAGGCCATTTGATCGCATCTTTTTAAGAGGCGACTAATGGAAAGGTCAGAGTCATTGCGGTATTTTGCACAGAGAAAGGCCCTTTGGCCCATCATTTAGCGCAGGAAGAAAACCATCTAACAATGCTAATCCCATTTCTCAGCACTTGGTCATTAGCCTTGTATGCCTTGGTGTCGCAAGTGCTCATCCAAATATTTCTTAAATGTTGTGAGGCAGTGAGTTCCAGACTCCCACCATCCTCTGGGTGAAAAGATTTTAACTTACATTCCCTCTAAATCCCCTGCCACTGACCTTAAATCTATGCCTCCTGGTCATTGATCCCTCCACCAAGAGGAAACGTTTCTTTTTGTCTATTCTATCAATGCCCCTCATCATTTTATACATCTCAATCATGTCCACCTCAGTCTCCTCTGTTTCAAGGAAAACAACCTCTCTTTATAACTAAAATTTTACAGCCCAGGTAACATCCTCGTAAATCTCCTCTGCACTCTTGCCAGTGATATGGCATCCCTCCTATAATGTTGATTCCATAGCTGTACACAAATGTGGCCTAACCAATGTTTTATGTAGTTGCAACACAACTTCCCATAAAGTACAGAAACTTTTTGTAGGAACAGGGAAGGCAGATGGAATTATATTATACATGACTGACATTCCATTTGGTGGATAAATACTGATGGGGACTGATTGGTAAGAGTTTTAACAACACCAGGCTAAAGTCCAACAGGTTTATTTGGTAGCAAATGCCATTAGCTTTCGGAGCCCTGCTCCTTCGTCAGATGGAGTGGATATCTGCTCCTAAACAAGGCACAGAGACACAAAATCAATTTACAGAATACTGATTAGAATGCGAATCTTTACAGCTAATCAAGTCTTTAAGAAAAAATCCTGCGGCTCTATTTCATTAATGCAAATGAGTCTTTCTGCTGTCCTGACCAATATTTGTCCCTCAAACAACATCACTAAAAGCAGACTATTTTGAGCCATGATCACACTCGATTGTGAAGGAGCTAATTGGCCACCACATTTCTGATATTACAAGTGGTTATATTTCAAAGAAGTAGCTTATAGAGTAGTTACGGAATGTCCAGAGGTTGTGCAAGGTGCTATAGTAATTTAAGTTTATTATTGCGATGGAACACACTTTTTCACAGTACAAATTTGCACAATGTTGCAAAACAGCTCATCGGGTTCAAAGACAAAATTACAACATATCATCTGCAGAGTATATTACAATCTGTGGGCTAATATTACCATTGAAACAACAGAGTATTAAATAATTTCTGAAGAAGATAATGCAATAATCCACAAATCTTCAGTCCTTAAGATTCCATGATGAACGCAATTGTTATTGTCTAACTGGAACACTGAACACTCTCTGTACTGTGCTCAGCATAACACTCATCCACAATACAGCACTTTGTACTGCGCTCAGTATGAAACTCATCCACAATACTGTACAATGTACTGCGCTCAGTATAACACTCATCCATATCACTGCACTCTGCTCTGTGCTCAGTATACTACATCCATGATACTGCCCTCTGTACTGTGTTCAGTATAACATTCATACACAGTACTGCACTCTGTACTGTGCTCAGTATAACACATCCACAATACCGCATATTGTACTGTGCTCAGTGTAACACATCCACAATACTGCACTCTGTACTGTGCGAAGTATAACACATCCACAATGCTGCACTCTGTACCGTGCGGAGTTTAACACTCATCCACAATACTGCACTCTGTACTATGCTCAGTACAACAGCCACGGTACTGCACTTGGTACTATGCTCAGTAAAACAAATCCACAATACATCACGCTGTACTGTGCTCAGTAAAACAAATCCACAATACTGCACTCTGCATTGCGCTCAGTATAACACACCCACATTACTGCATGCTGTACTGTGCTCCGTATAACACTCATCCACAATACTGCACTCTGTACTATATTCAGTATAACATATCTACAATACTGCACACAGTACTGTGCTCAGTATGACAAATCCACACTACTGCACTTTGTGCTGTGCTCAGTATAACAGGTCCAAAATACTTCTCTCTGGACTGTGCTCAGTAAAACATATCCACAATTCTGCACATCTACTGTGCTCAGTATATCACATCCACAATACTGCACTCAGTACAGAGTGCAGTACTATGGATGTGTTGTACTGTGCATAGTACGGAGTGCAGTATTGTGGATGTGATATAGAGCACAGTAGATGTGTAGATTTGTGCACCTCTACAAATACTGCACACTGTACCGTGCTCAGTGTAACACATCTAAAATACTGCACTCTTTCCCACGCACAGAACAACACTCATCCAAAATACGAAACACGACTGTGCTCAATGTAACACTCATCCACAATTCTGCACTCTGTACTGTGCTCTGTATAACACATTCACAATACTGCACTCTGTCCTGTATTCAGTATAATGCAACCACAATCCTACACTCTGTACTGAGCTCAGTCTAACACAACCACAACACTGCACTCTGTACTGTGCTCAGTATAACAGCCATCCAGAATACTGCACTCTGTACTGTGCTCAGTATAACACATCCACAATACTGCACATTATACTGTGCTCAGCACAACACATCCACAAGATTACACTCTGTACTGTGCACAGCATAACACTCATCCAGAATACTGCACTCTGTACTGTGTACAGTATAACACATTCACAATACTGCACTCTGCACTGTGTTCAGTATAACGCATCCGAAATACTGCACTCTGTCCTGTGCTCAGTATAACACTCATCCACAATACTGCAGTCTGTCCTGTGCACAGTTTCACACATTCACAATACTGCACTCTGTACTGTATTCAGTATAACGCAACCACAATACTGCACCCTGTACTGTGTTCAGTATAACACAACCACAATACTGCACTCTGTACTGAACTCAGTAAAACACACCCACAATACTGCACACTGTACCGTGCTCAGTGTAACACATCCATAATACTGCACTCTTTCCCATGCACAGTATAACACTCATCCAAAATACTGGACACTACTGTGCTCAGTATAACACATCCAGAATATTGCGCTCTGGACTGTGCTCAGTATAACACTCATCCAGAATACCGCACTCTGTACTGTGCCCAGTATAACACATTCACAATACCGCAATCTGTCCCGTGCTCAGTATAACACATCCACAATACTGCACTGTGTATTGTGCACAGTATCATACCCGTCCACAATACTGCACTGTGTATTGTGCACAGTATCATACCCATCCACAATACTGCACTCCGTGCTGTGCTCAGTATGACCCACCTACAATATTGCACTCTGTACTGTGTTCTGTATATCGTGTCCACAATACTGCACTCTGTACTGTGCCCAGTATAATACATCCACAATACCGCACTCTGTCCCATGCTCAGTGTAACACATCCACAATACTGCATTCTATACTATGCTCAGTATAATACATCCACAATACCGCACTCTATACTGTGCTCAGTGTAACACTTCCACAATACTGTCCACTGTACTGTGCTCAGTATAACACATCCAAAATACTCCACTCTTGGACTGTGGTCAGTATAACACTCATCCAGAATACTGCTCTCTGTACTGTGCTCAGTATAACATATCCACAATACTGCACTCTGTACGGTATCAGTAAAACACATCCACAATACTGCACCATGCCCAGTATAACGCTCATCCAAAATACCGCACTGTGTACTGTGCTCAGTATAACACTCATCCACAATACTAGACACGACTGTGCTCAGTGTGACACATCCACAATACTGCACTCTGTACTGTGGTCAGTACAACACATACACAATGCTGCACTCTTACTGTGCTCAGTATAACACTCATCCACAATACTGCAGTTTGTACTGTACTCAGTATAACACACATGCACAACACTGCACCATTATTGTGCTCAGTAAAACACATCCACAATACCGCACTCTGTACTGTGCTTAGTATAACAATCATACACAATACTGCACTCTGTACTGTGCTCAGCATACCACATCCACAAGAGTGCACTCTATACTATGCACAGTATGACACTCATCCACAATACTGCATTCTGTACAGTACCCAGTATAACTCATCCACAATACTGCACTCTGTACTGTGCTCAGAATGACACATTCATAATACTGCACTCTGTACTGTGCTCAGTACAAAACATCCACAATACTGCACACTGCTGTGCTCAGTAAAACACATCCACAAGGCTGCACCCTGTAATATGCACAGTATAACTCTCATCCACAATACTGCACTCTGTACTGTGCTTAGTATAACACGCATCCAAAATACTGCACACTACTGTGCTGAATATAACACATTGACAATAATGCACTCTGTATAGTGCTCAGTATAACACTCATCCACAATGCTGCACTCCGTACTGTGCTCAGTACAACACATCCACAATACTGCACACTGTACTGTGCTCAGTATAACACTCATCCAAAATACTGGCCACTACTGTGTTCAGTGTAACACATTCACAATACTGCATTCTGTATTGTGCTCAGTATGACACATCCACAAAACTGCACACTGTATCATGCTCAGTATAACACATCCACAAGACTGCACAATGTATTATGCCCAGTACAACACATCCACAATACTGCACTCTGTATCATGCTCAGTATAACACATCCGCATTACTTCACTCTGTACTGTGTTCAGTATAACACATCCACAATACTGCACTCTATACTGTGCTCAGTATAACACATCCGCATTACTTCATTCTGTGCTGTGTTCAGTATAACGCATCCACAATACTGCACTCTGTGCTGTGCACAGTATAACGCATCCACAACAGTGCATACTGTACTGTGCACAGTATACCACTCATCCACAATACTATACACCACTGTGCTCAGGATAACACATCCACAATATTTCACTCTGTACTGTGCTCATTATGACACATCCACAATACTGCACACTGTATTATGCTCAGTACAACATGTCCACAATACTGCACTCTGTACTGTGTTCAGTACAAGTCATGCACAATACTGCACTCTGTACCATGCTCAGTATAACACATCCACAATGCTGCATGCTGTACTGTGCTCAGTATAACATATCCACAATACTGCACTCTGTACTATTCAGTAGAACGCATCCAAAATACTACACACTGTAATGTACTCAGTGTAACATTCATCAACAATATTGCACTCTGTACTGTGCTCAGCGTAACACTCACCCACAATACTGCACTCTGTACTGTGCTCAGTATAACACTGAAGCACAAGAGTCTCAGGAGAAAGATTTCCCCATTGTTTTACAAGTCCAAGGCGATTGCTACTGGCATTTCTAATCCTGCCCAAGATTCCAGCAATTTAGAAAGTTTTCCCACATTCCAGCCAGTTTGCTAAACTGCAATGACCTGCCCTCTACAGTGTGATTTCACAGCCATTCAGGCATTTAACATTTCCGACAGTTTTCTGACAGGCTCTTGAACCACTTCAGTTAACAGTTAAGGATTGCGACCAGGCCTCTGGATGTCTTCAGCAACAACATTACGAAGGGTTGAATTTTAAGATGGCTACTTTTTTTAAGTCATCACTAGCATCTGCTTTTAAAGCAATGCCCGTACATGCCAAAAACCACAACTTCTTCTACCCAGGGCATGACGGTTCAAGGTAAGTTAGTCATCCAGGCGTTATCCAAATAATAAATTCTTCACAGTGACTCAATGCACATTTCAGGAGAGAGAAAATTTGGCCTGTGTTAGTCAGGAGGATATTTCTACATAGTGTGTAGTAAGTTTCTGAACTCGCAGCAACAGAATGGAGCCAGTTTACAATGAAGCAGGTTTGAGTCCCCCACAGGGTCAGGTTGGAGTGAAGATGAATAGAAATATTTTCCTTGTCTGTAACCTAGTGAGAATTACGAGTGTGGTGGCCATACTAAGCCAGGGGCAAGCTCATACACTCTGAATGAACCAATATTGTTCAGCTATTTCTTCTATACTTCAGTGGAAAACTAAACTGAATATAAACTGACAAGAAGTGAAAGCAGAAATAAGAAGGGTTAAGACGATAAGAATAGATTAGCAGCTGATGTAAAAGGAAATCCAAAGATCTTTTATAAACACATATGTAGTAAAAGGGTAGACAGAGGGAGGGTGGGATCTATTAGGGAGCAGAAAGCTTATTTTCTGAGTACAGTGAAGAAGGCTAAATGAGGACTTAGAATCCCTACAGCACAGAAGGAGACCTTTTAGCCCATTGAGTCTGTACTGACTCTCCAAAAGAGCATCTTACCCACCTCCCATCCTATCCCCGTAACCCTGCACATTTTCCATGGCAAATCCACCTATTGTATACATCTTTGGACTGTGGGAGAGAACCCGAGCACCCGAAGGAAACCCACAGACACAAGGAGAATATGCGAACTCCACGTAGACAGTCACCCAAGGCCAGAATTGAACCCAGGTCCTTGGCACTGTGAGGCAGAAGTACTAACCACTGTGCCACCTTTCTTTCGCTGAAGAAGGGACTGCTGGAAATGTGCCAGTCAAGGCAGACGAAGCAGAAGACCAGGATGGGATACAAATAGATAAAAATTAGATACTTAAGACGTTGGCAGTGCTCAAAGTAGACAATCCACCTATTGTGGAAGAGATGTGCCTTTGGTATGGTATCTGAGGCTGAGGCTCTGGCGACAATCTCCTTCGACATGGGAATGATACAAGAGGACGAGGATTGCAAATGATTACACCCTTGTTCAAAACAGGGAGGAGGAATAAAAACAACTACTGCAAGCCAATCAACCTGTCAGAGTTTGGGTAACATCTAAAGATAATAACTGGGGACAAAATTAATTGTCACTTTAATGGTTGCAAACATGTATATAAGACAAATCATGTTTGACTAATTTTATTTCATGAAATAACAGGAAGGGTCAGTGTAGTTGATGTTGTATGTGTGAACTTTCAAAAGGCATTTAACAAATAATTATGGAATAAACTTGTTAATAGAACTGAAGGGCATGGGATTAAAGGGCCAGAGGCAGCATGGATAGAAAATTGGCGAGGAGACAGAAAGCAAAGAGCAGTGGTAAACTGCAGTTTTCATCTATTAGTGATCATGTCTTAGATGTAAAGACACTTCATTTCAAAGCTTGTAGATGACGCAAACGCCCTGAAATGTAACAAAGGTGAGGAAGATAGTCACAAATTTAAGAGCAATTGATACGCTGGTGAAATGCGGCAGGTGAAGTTTAACAGAGAAGCTTGAAGTGATGCATTTTGGGAGGAAAATTGAGGAGAGGCAATTAAACCAAGTGGTACAATTGTAAAAGAAGGTGCAGGAACAGAGTGACTTGGGAGTACGTGTACACAGATTTGTAAAGGTAACAGGACTACTTGATGAACAAAAACACAAAATGCTGGAAAATCTCAGCAGGTCTGACAGCATCTGTGGGGAGAGAATAGAGCCAACATTTCGAGTCTAGCTGACCCTTCGTCAGAGTTGTGAAGGCTGTTAAAGAGCATGGAATATATTAATGGAGGCAAAGACTACAACAGCAAATCAGTCATAGTAATCATTTTGAAAACATTGTCCTGAGTATTCTAGTATCCCTACAGTGTAGAAGGCAGCCATTCGGCCCATCGAGCCGACAATAATTCCACCCAGGCCTTATTCCCGTAACCCCATGTATTTACCCTGCTAATCCCCTGACACTAAGGGTCAATTTAGCATGGCCAATCAACTTAACCCGCACATCTTTGGACTGTGGGAGGAAACTGGAGCATCTGGAGGAAATCCACGCAGTATTATGTCCGATTCTGGACACCACACTTTAGGAATGATGAAAAAACTTCAGATCGGGTGTAGAGGGGGTTTTATTTTTTTTAATGGTGTGTAGCTATTATTGGCAAGGCCAGCCCTTAGTGTCCATCTCTAGTTGTTCTTGAAAAGGTCCCTGAAAGACTTAGTCAACAATTTGCAGTTTTAACAATCTGGTAACGTTGATGATCACTTGTCTATAATTACTACTTCTGTTTTAAAGCTTGCTGTGCTGGGAACTGACCACTGGCACGCTGTTCCGAAAATCCAATAACTACTCTTCCTGACCCACAACCCTGACTAGCCAGACCCCGAACCCCCAGCCCCCGGACCCCCAGTGACCCCCCCGCCCCACTCCCCCAGAACCCCAGTCCCCCAGACACCCAGCCCCCACTCCCCCGTACTCCCAGACCCCCATCCCCCCCCAGCCTCCACTCCCTGCTCCCCCAGACCCACCGATCCCCAACACCCCCACCCCCCCCCCGGACCCCTCTCCCCTGGACACCCAACCCCCACTCCCATGGACCCCCTGCTCCCTGGACCCACCGACCATCAACCCCCCCGAACCCCCAACCTCCATTCCCATGGAACACAATAACCCATTCCCCCGGCACCCAGACCCACCGACCCCAACACCACCCCCCCGGACCCCTCTCCCCCGGACACCCAACCCCCACTTCCATGGACCCCTGCTCCCTGGACCCACCAACCATCAACCCCCCACTTCCCTGGACCCCCAACCTCCATTCCCATGGAACACCAAAACCCATTCCCCCGGACCCCTAAGCCCTGCTTCCCCGGATCCCCAACCCCTGCTCTCCCGGACTGCCAACCCCCGTTCCCCCTGACACTCAACTCCTGATGCCCCAGACTGCCGACCCCCGCACCGCTGACCCCCGCTCCCCTGACCCCCACCAGACCCCGGGTCCCCCCACTCCCGGACCCCCAACCCCTCTCTCCCAGACCCCCAAACCCCTTCCCCTGGATCTGCAACCCCCACTCCCTCGGACCCCCAACCTCCACACCTCCAACCCCCACTCCCCCAGACCCCCAACCCTCCTCCCCCGGACCCCAACCTCCACTCCCCCAGGCCCCCGGCCCCCATTCCACTGGACTCTCCAGCTGTTGCCCATATAGCCAGCAGCCATTTCCAGATTATAAATCACTAACTTTCAGATGGCTTTTCAGTCTTTAATTTTAACAAGATAGATCTTATCACCACCTTCAAGAAGGGCAATACAAGCACTTGACCGTTTGAGTTGTTCAGGTCTGCCGTGTGTGAGGCAGCATATCCGGCAGGTTCCTGTCACATGCCAGTGTAAGGAACTTTCAACAAAGCACATGTGGGTAAACTTCCCCTTACCAGACAGTTGCATCAGCCCTTCAGAGCCCCACAGCTACTCCTCGTACAGGAAGTTGAGAACCGCAAGCGTGTGGTTGGGCGCACGTCACTTTAAATTACTTCTTTATTAATATAGAAATCCATCACGTAAGAGTGTTTAACTTTGCATTGTCAGTCTTTATACTGTTTCCCTTCTGGTTCTATTTGCCAGAATTAGCTTTCTTTGGGTGTTCCCATCCTTGTTTTTGCTAAATATCCTCTGCTATTGTTTGATACAAAGCATAATAAGGTGAGTAAGAAAACACAAAGCATGAACAACACTGCACAGAATTAGTAGTTTCAAATCATACATGCCTACCCTTTCTCTAGCCGCACCAGTTCACCATCTGGTGTGGCTCACCGGTAACACTCTCGTCTCAGTCAGAGGGTTGTGGGTTTAAGTTCCACTCCGGAGACTTGAGCACATAATCCAGTGCAGTGTTGTGGGAGTGCTACACTGCCAGGGGTGCTGGCGAGATGCAAAGCTGAGGCCCTGTCTGCACTCTCAGATGAATATAAAAGATTCCATAGCATTATTCAAAGAAGCACATGAGAGTTCTTCCCCAGTGTCTTGGCCAATTAACCAATATTAAATAAAACAGAATGTCTGATTGTTAATACACGATGTTTGTGGGAGTTTGTTGTGTGCAAATTGGCTCCTACTTCACAACACAGTGGCTAACACTTCAAAAGCACTTCATGTCTGTATTAAATGTTGTTCTAAAGTTGCAAAAGCATCTATTTAACTCCAAGCTCTTTCTATCTGACACTGAGTACCAACCCCATGAATACTTCTGTTGAACTGAAGCAGTGACATTAAATAACCAGCCTATTCAACTTTCTGCATGGCTAGACTATGATCTTAAATGGCTTTAAGGGCAGGTGCCTAGACTGAACAACACACAGCTAGTTAAAAAGCAATATTGATCAGTGCCTGGGAGCAAGACACTTGTCCAATTCTGTTTGAGTATGGAACAGGATATCTGAAAACAAAAGCAAATTGAGAGAGAAAGAGAGAAAGACAATTGGACACAGTTGAGTGTCCAAGATTATTTCTGAGAACATTGCTACAACATCCAATTAAAATGGTAGCACGACAGAATTAACAAGATCCTTCAAAACGAAGAGAGCCTCTGGAGGACACTTGAGCAAAAACTACATTTCACCCTTTGGGTCTTGAATGTTTTGGATGGTGAGGTTGTTTGGCCAGTTCCCTTTTCACTCAAATGTTTGTCCAGATTCACCTTAAATGTATCTATACCCTGTGCTTCAACCACTCGCAGTGGTAATGAATTCCACATTCTTCTGGGCGGCACGGTAGCACAGTGGTTGGGCGGCACGGTAGCACAGTGGTTGGGCGGCACGGTAGCACAGTGGTTAGCACTCTGCTTCACAGCTCCAGGGACCTGGGTTCGATTCCCGGCTTGGGTCACTGTCTGTGTGGAGTTTGCACATTCTCCTCGTGTCTGCGTGGGTTTCCTCCGGGTGCTCCGGTTTCCTCCCACAGTCCAAAGATGTGCGGGTTCGGTTGATTGGCTATGCTAAAATTGCCCCTTAGTGTCCTAGGATGCGTAGATTAGAGGGATTAGTGGGTAAAATATGTAGGGATATGGGGGTAGGGCCTGGGTGGGATTGTGGTCGGTGCAGACTCGATGGGCCGAATGGCCTCTTTCTGTACTGTAGGGTTTCTATGATTCTCACCATCTCTGAGTTCCTCCTCAATTCCCTGTTGGATTTCCTGATGACTATCTTATGTTAATGGCATTGGCTCTTCCCCCACAAAAGGAAACATTGTCTCTTTATCCATCAAACAACGGTTTCATCGTCATCATTAGACTTTTAATTCCGGGTTTTCATTGAATTCAAATTTCACCATCTGGCATGGTGGGATTTGAACCCTGGTCCCCAGAGCATTACCCTGGACCTCTGGATTACTAGTACCTCGATGCCACCACCTCCCTACATGTCACAGCTTGTAAGACTGGCATTTATTGCCCATCATTGGTTGCTTTGATGATGGTGGTGCTGAACCTTCTGCTTGAACCACTGCAGTTCTTTGTAACAGATTAATATAGAAGGGCTTGTTAGGTTATCTCAGAGGACAGCTAAAAGTCAACCACAGTGGTGTGGGACTGGAAGCACACATGGGCCAGGTCGAGTAAGGACAGCAAGTTTGCTTTTCTATCAGGTATTGTTGAACCAGTTGGGTCTTTTTTTAACGTCATGGTCACTTTTACCGACACCAGCTTTTTATTTCCAGATTTCAAACACTGAATTTGAACTCCCAAACCACCATGGTGTGATTTCAACCTGAACTAGTTAAGGTTGCCAATTTACATTCTCTATCAGCCACTAAACCTCATCAAGATGATTGTAAATGTGAGACGGTGGGCTTGTCCAGTTGTGGGCTGAATCTGAATCACTTTTTGTGTCTCAAACATCTGTTTTACATCATTATCACCAGTCACGATTACCGGTGAACTGTGCTCTACAACTGACTCTCCATCCTAGTCATGTTATAAAATCAAAGTCAGAATCACCAATTCCAAATCAAATAAACTCAAATCAATTGGGGAAAACAAAATCCTTCCTGAAAGAGACACCAAAAATTCACCAATCTATGAGGCAGGCTTACTTGATTGGATCTCCATGTTCACAAGGAATCAAGGCAACACTTTTAGTTCAATGAAACAGATGGCATTATGTAGTAAACTCTCCAATAACTTGGGGGCAGGCAACACTTCAGCGAATACATATTGTTTCAATGATTGTTCATTCAGTACAACATGAAGCAATCTAGAAAGTACATCCCCAAAAGGCTGCATTCCCATCAGCCATATAATCTAACACATTTTTTCTGGTCAGGTAAAATTTGTAATAATCACAAACATCATTTTATGTAGGTCCTGGGAGTTGTGTCATCTGCTGTTTTTGATTTGTATTCAGTGTTAGGATAGCTATGATTGAAGTTCAGTGATTTAAGAGATATATCATCTCAACATTCGATATCTCGTCAACCTGGAGGACCAATCAATACAAAGCAGAACCTTGAACTCTCTCACCAAAACAACACAGTCCGAGTCAGAGGAAGTCACGAAAAAAATATGCAGTAGACTTGGCCAGTACAGGATATCTTATAGGCCATGAAGATATTTGAAAACAAGGATAGGAATTTTAAAGTCAAGAAATTGCTGGTCAGTGAGCACAGGCTGAATGGCTGAACAAAAGCCCACTTGAGTAACAGTTCTAGAAGAACAAGGGCAGCAGATATCCCGGGAAAACCACCACCTGAATGTTCCCCTCCAAGTCACTCATCATCCTGAGTTGAAAATATATTGCCGTTCCTTCATTGGACCAAAATCCTCGGACTCCCTCACTAACAGCACTGTGGGTGTATCTACACCACATGGACAGCAGCGGTTCAAAAAGGCAGCTCACCACCATCTCGAGGGTAATTAGAGATGGACAATAAATGCTGACCTAGCCGGTGACGCCTGCATCCCATGAATGAATATAAAAACAAGTTCAATGGCATGTTTAGGGAGGGGACTGCAAAATCTTTCTGAATGAATGAGACGGCTGGGATGGGTCAAGTGGTCTCTCTCTTTTCTCATGAAAGGATTTTAATTGTCCATTTAATCTCTCACTTGTTGGAGGCTCTCTGAACAGAGCTGCGTGTAAAAGTATGGGTTAGTGTGAACTGTACTCAGTACAGTGGAACATTGTTTTACAAAGTGAATCATTTGCTGTTTGAATGGTGATGGGGAAGGAACCATGAATGAAGTTAACGCATTTCATCCCCAAAGCCACAATGCTTAAATATGCATCCATGTGTTTATTCATATGATGCACTTCATCTATTTTAAGAACAACTTGTTCGAACATAGCGGCTTCAACGCTTACACAGGTGTGCAATCAGACCTAACTGCATGCTGAGGTAAAGAAGATGATATTAGGATGTGTACAAACATTTGGTTAAAGAAAACCAAGGAGGTTCTTTCAGGAAAGAATGAAAATTTCATTTATATAGTGTTTTTCACATCAAATCTCTAAGCCCTTTACAGTCAATGAAGTAATTCTGAAAGTTGTAAGGCAGGAAATGCAGCAGCCAATTTACACATAGCAAACTCCTGCAAACAGCAATGTGAGAAGGACCGGATATCTCTTTCGCTTGTGAAGAATGTGGGGTGCATGTTGATCATGACACCAGGAGAACTACTGTTCTTCAAAATATTGACGTGGAGATGCTGGCGTTGGACTGGGGTAAACACAGTAAGAGGTGTGGAGATGCCGGCATTGGACTGGGGTAAGTGTAACTTCAAAATATTGTCATGGGATCTTTTGCGTCCACCTTGGGGGGGGCAGACACAACCTCAGTTTAACATCTCATTGAAAGGCAGCAACTGTGACAGAGCAGCACTTCCTCAGTGCCACATTGGAATGTCAACCTTGATGTTTGGACTCAAGACCTGGAGTGGGACTTGGACATGCAAACTTCTGACTCAGCAATGAGAATGTATTAAGTCACAGCTGACTCCAGAAAGGGAGGCAGAGAGAGGTTTTGGGAGAGAATTCCAAAGCTTAGGGCCCAGACAGCTGGTAGAGCAAAGAGACCAGGAGAGTCTATTGTCACAGGAATGGAGAGTTTAGGAGGGGCAGAGGTTTGGAGGAGTTAGAGAGATAGAAGGGAATAACATCACAACAGATTTCAAACAAGGCTAAGTGCAGCAAAATACTGCAGAAAGTGAAGTTCATTCAATGCTAAATATACACAGCAGAAACGTCACTCGGTAATTAATCAGCATCGTTGTGTTAAATAAACAGAAGCTAATTAAGAACTAAATACTGTCAATATTTTGAATATTATGCTAACAGCAGCATGTACCTTGTGTAATTTTCTTAAAACAGTTACAATGTTTGGCATTAAACCATGCTAATTAATCAGATTCAAATTTCCTTATCAGACACAGTTTCTAAAAACAATGCTAGCAGTCACTGGGTCTGTTTACTCTGGTCCAATCGCTTTACATATTAACACCAAAGTAGCACAACTAATATACTGAGTGCATGCATCCATTCAGTGAGTTAAACTTAAGGTAAAGCAATGGCACGATGTCAAAGGGCAGAAACTCAAGGGACAGAAAAGGCTGCCACCATTTCTGAGTGGATAGTGATCTTGCCCAAGTCAAGAGATTGTTGGTTTAAATCCCACTCCAGAAATTTGGGGCCGGGCTTTCCAGACTCTCCAACTGGCAGGATCTTTCAGTCCCGCTGAAGTCAATGGAGATTTGAACAACTCGTCACATCTGCCAAAAGAAAACGCACACTAGGGTGGAGAGAATATCCCAGCACTCAGCACACAACCCAAGCTGACACACCAATGCAGCACTGAGACAGTGCTGCACTGTCAGAGGTGCTGTCTTTCAGATGGGGGGGGGGGGGGGGGGGGAGTTAAACTGATGGCATATCTGCCCTCTCAGGTGGGGAGATGCCACAACATCAGTTTGAAGAAGAGACGGGTTATTCAGGGTGTCCTTAGCCCCCAAGCAATGCTTTACAAACAGATTATCTGGCCATTTTCTCATTGTTGTTTGTGGATCTTGCTGCATGCAAAACCCTGCTGCATTTCTGACATGACAAAGTGGCAACACCTCAAATGAACTCCATGGGCTGTAAAGCTCTCTGGGATGTCTACAACTCATGAAAGGCACTATAAAAATGCATGCTCTTTCTTTTTCTCACAAGAAATGCAAAGCAAAACAACTGTTCCGGGTATCATTGTGTTTAGTAATAATTTTCTCTTCATTTTGTTCCTCTCCCTTCCTCATGTCAACATGCACAGCTCACAGGGACAGACAGCTCATTACTTCACCCAATTTATCATTCTGTACTCAGCAGCCCTCAGTATAAGAACACTGCCAAACTATTTGGCTGGTCACATTCCTCCCTCAACCCTGCCCACTCACCCAACACTCCTTCAGGCAAAATGTCCAACAGACCCACACAGGCCTGTCACCAGTAGTCGGACACAAAGATAATGTTTCCTTCCCAAGCACAAAAAGGATCGAAATGCCAACTTATTGAGCCCCTGCTCACTGTAGCAGGTCTGGAATGAGGCCTGTGGCCTCGCTGACCTGTACAGCTCAACATCTCACAATTCACCCACTCGGCCAATTAGGAGCCGGACTTTAACTGTTGCATTCCCCTATCAATGATGTTAAATGTAATTTTGTGTTGTTGCGACATTTGCTCAGTTGTTGTGGAATTCGAGTTAGGGAATTCAAAAGCGAATTAGAAAAGGAAGAATCCGAAAAGGAAGAATGTGCAGAGTTACGGAAAGAAGGCCAGGGATTGGCACTGGGCGCTCATTTGGAGATTTGAATGGCTCGTCGCATCTACTGCAAGAAAACCCACACTGAGGTGGAGAGAATATCCCAGCACTCAGCACACAACCCAGGCTGACACACCAATGCAGCACTGAGACAGTGCTGCACTGTCAGAGGTGCCAACACAAAGGACCAAATGGCCTCCTTCTGCACCACAGCTGTGAAGTTTGCGTCTACAGATTATGCTTTTGAAAATTATATTTTAATTATAAAGAAGTGCTATATAAAAACCTCCTGCTGGAAGTGGAGTGCCTTATGTATTTCTCTTTTGCGCAGGAAAGATTAAAAGGAACCTTCCTGTTTTTGTGCGCAGTTCAGTTCAGAAACTGATATGTGTGTTTGTACTTTTAATTGTTTGGAAGTGACAAATAGTTTAGCAACAATTCTGTACATTTAATCACTAATCTATCCCTATCCCGAGATGTTTCTGAAATAGAGAATGTAATAATCTGCACTGATATAGAAACTTTAATATAACTGGAACACCCGCAAAGTACTTTTAAGAGGCAAAAGACAACATAACAGCCAGAACGGAGAGGGGCTCAGGATACTGACTGATGCTCAGATCAAAGAGGAAGCTTTTGAAAGAGGGGAATTTGGAGGAAATGAGGAGTTCCAGCTCACTTGAAGGACCTTCACCAAGGCCAGCAGAGATGGAGGACTGGGATGTAGAG
The DNA here is from genome assembly GCF_964213995.1 of Mustelus asterias. NCBI lineage: Eukaryota > Metazoa > Chordata > Chondrichthyes > Carcharhiniformes > Triakidae > Mustelus > Mustelus asterias. The sequence continues at coordinate 79,247,396 of NC_135804.1, read as the reverse complement.
GGGCCCATGGGGGGCAGAGTCAGAAAAGAAGAAAATGGAATGTTCTAGAACACAGCTGGAGGAGTTGGTGAAAGGGTCAGAGTTGAGAGGCCATGGAAGGACTTATAAATAAGAGCATTAATTTTGATATGATTGAGCAGGGAGCCAGTGAATCATAGAATTGTTACAGCACAGCAGGCCATACAGCCCATTGTGTCTGCACCAGCTCCTTAAATGAGCATTATGATTTAGTGCCATTCTCCTGCCGTTTCCCTGTAACCTTGCACATTGACAGAAAAGATTGGTGATGCTGGGTACAATGGGTGAGTGAGGTTTAGTATGGGACAGGGACAGTTGGATTCTCAGAACCAAGGGACCTGTTCAAGGAAGCAGGAGAGACAATTCCTCCTTCAGGGAGTAGTATTTACCCCTGTTGGCCAAGCAAAGTTCACCTGCTTTCTTCTGCAAACATGCAATACAACCCCCAGGTCAAAGCCCCTCATCCAACCTGCACAAACAACAAGTTTGCATTATTCAAAGCAGCATAACCTGCATTGGAATGGCACCCACAAAACAATGATAACTTACATCTGGAGAGGGTGAAGAGATCTACTGGAATAGTATATGGATGAGAGACTTTAGTTATATGGAAAGACTGGAGAAGATGGCATCCTTCTCCTTAGAGCATGGAGCATTAAAGGCAAGGTTTAATAGGTGTTCAAATTATTAAAAGCTTTCATAGAGCAAATAAATAGAAATGTCAGGTACATAGGCCGTATGTCACTCTGACTGATACATCAAAAGCACAACCCTTCCTGTGTTTGTAACAGACAAAGTACAGACCCAACCAGCCCGTGCTTGCAAAACTCAAGACAAAGTGTCCAATATCAGATGTATTTCTGCAATTGGACAACATTTGCTAAACAATCCTGAGTATGTTCAGAATTACACTGAAAACCAATTTAAGATTATCAGTCGGGCTTTACTCACACATGCTAAAAGCAACATACATATGGTCCTGCCCTTTGCAGACAGAAAGAGCATCCTTTTCAACTAAACATAAACTTGACAGACAGCCATGCCCTGGTTCATGCCCCATGATAATGCCTTGACCAATCAGATTTGACCTGCCAACCAATCAGCACACTCTTCTCATGCAGTATAAATTGGTCTTCTCTCACTATTGGTATTCTTACAAATTGTCCTGATGAGTGCAATACAAAAAACTTCAACAAAATGTCTTTTTTTTCAGCAATACTAAAGTAACTGTTCCCATGGGTAGGAAGGACAGGGACTAGAGAACAATGAGTGAAAATAATTTGGAAAAGATTCAGAGTAGAGATGTGGACAAACATTTTACACAATGTTATGATCTGGAATGAGTGTGATTGAAGCAGATTCAACAGTAATTTTTAAAAGGGAATTGGGTATATAGTGGAACCTGTAAATTACTGTTACCTTAGGCATTGGCTGTGTTTTTTTAGCGATATTCTGCTTTTTAAATTGGTCAGCGTATATTCAATAGAATGGAGAATTTATTACCCAGAATTCATAGCAACTGGGAAAACCACTCTATTGGAGATAAAACCTTACAAGTACTCAGTGCCAGAGCTAATGGGATTTCTCTGTTCTTTTAGATATTGGACAAAGAACCTCCCATTCCACAAAAAAAACGTTCATTTCACAAAATCCATTGATGCTTCGTACGGATTCTATGTTCCATGTTGTCAAAGGGTTTGATGTATTGAATGTTGGCCATAGTTCATCATTTGTAAATATCAGTAGTGACAGAATGCCAAATATATATTTTATCACATAAGTAGTTTAAGTGCTGTTTTTGATACAGCCTTTTATACTGTTTTGATTGTATGATTGAAGTGAAAAGAATTGCAGAGCAGGAAAAGAGAAGTGTTAGGACACGTTCGACAGATCTTTCAAACAACCAGAATAGGCTCAAATCCTTCAGTGCCATAAGATTCTAAGAATTCATTTCCTTCACAATTCTAGGAACACCTTAGCTTCAGCATGAGGAAGATATTAGTGCAGGTAAGTAAGCAGGAGAATGGGGAAATGGAGAAGGTTTGAGTGGCGTTAACTTTAGCTTTTAGGAGGGTTTCTGTTAGCAATGTCAAGTTAGTGAAGAGATTCTGTTTGAGCTAGAAAGGAGTTTCAGCATAGGGCACAAACTGTCTTTGTTTACTCAGCCTTGTGAACCTCCATAGGTCTCCTAGCAGTGAGTACCGATGCACACATTTTGACCTTGCTGGGAAATTATGGGTAATTCCTCTGAGGACAGCTGTGTAACATCCTTGCAGGGGGCCTGCATTCTTTACAACTGTCTCCAGTTGAGCAGCTTGACAGAGAGTTCAGTCAGGTGAAGGGTTGGGAGTTATTCTTGTTAACCCTGAAGACCAGCTAATTGGATGATCTAATATTTTGAAACATGTATTTCCCCTTGTGAGAGAGTCAAGGGCCAGAGGACATTAGGGGTTGTTACGAGAAGAGATTAGACAAATTAAGCCTTTATTCTCTCAAATTCAGAAGGCTGAAAGGTGATCTGATAGAAGTCTATAAAATATGTGCAGGGAAGGATAGGGTGGATAAGGATAAACTGTTTCCACTAGTTGAAGGTTTTAGAACCAGGGGCCATAATCTAAAAAATGAGGACCAAGCAATTCAGGAGAGATGTGAGAAAACACTTCTACACGCAGAAATTGGTGGAGGTTTGGAACTCTCTTCCTCAAATGACGGTGGTCCAATTGTTAGGTTTAAGTCTGAGATAGGCAAATTTTTATTGAGCGGGAGTATCAAAGGATATGGACCCTAGGTCAGGTACATGGAGTTAAGCTACAGATCAGCCATGATCTTATTGAATGGCGGAGTGGGCTAGAGGGGCTGAGTGGCCTACTCATTTTTCTACGTTCCTAATCTCAGAGTAAGTGGGTCGCCCATTTCAGAGATAGTGAATCTGTGAAATTCTTTACCACAGAGGGCTGTGGAGGTTGGGTTGTTAAGTATGTTGAAGGCTGAGGTAGCCAGATTTTTAATCAGTAAAGGAATCAAGGATAATGAGGATAAGGCGGGAAAGCGGAGTATATCAGATCGGGCAGGGTGTGGGATTCTCCAAAAAAAATTCTAAGTGTCGAATTCACGTAAAAACTGAAGTAAATCCCCCTGGTTTATTCAGCGGGGCTTTCAAAGTGCATCACAGAGTGCCTTAACGTGAATCACGATGCAAATCTGGGAGTGGGGCCTATTCCCGCTGAAGAGCTGGCAGCATAGCACTGAGCGGGCCACTGCGTATGTGCTGATCTGTCAGCGCCGTGATCGGCACCCGCACTGCCAGTCTCTCAATCACTGGCCAGAACAGCAAGCCTTATCGCTGCCACACAGACCCCATCCCCCCCAAACCCGATCACTGGCCAGCCCCGACCTGATCCCCCTCCCCTCCTACCCCTCCCCCACCCACTCCCCCCACCCCTCCCCCACCCACCCACCCACTCCCCCCACCCCTCCCCCACCCACCCACTCCCCCCACCCCTCCCCCACCCACCCACCCACTCCCCCCACCCCTCCCCCACCCACCCACTCCCCCCACCCCTCCCCCACCCACCCACCCACTCCCCCCACCCCTCCCTACCCGCCGGCCTGCCTCGATCTCCTCCCCCTCCACCACCGGCAATCTTGACCTCCCCTAAACCCCTCCCCTACAGTCCCAACCTTCCCCCCCCCCACCCCACCCCAGTAGGCCCAACCGCCCATGCCCCCCCCCACCCCGATGGCCATCCCCAGATCGCTGACCTCCCTCCCTCTGTCACCGAGCCCGACTTCAGAGTGGCAGCGGGACCCCCGTCCCCACCGATCACTCCCAGAGGCCCTACCCCCTCAGGGCCCACCCCTTATCACTGCCCAACGGGAAGCCATTCCCTCTTTCAATGAACTTGAAACGTCAGCTTTTTTTTTCCTCCTTACAGATGCTGCCAGACCTGCTGAGATTTTCCAGCATTTTCTCTTTTGGTTTCAGATTCCAGCATCCGCAGTAATTTGCTTTTATTTAGGCTGAAGAGCCTAGTTCTGCTCCCATGTTTTGTGGTCTTATGTGGATTCTCACACAGCCAGAGTAAGTGCAAGGTATTAAAAACAAGAGTTAGGAGAGATACAGCAATATTTGGTTTAGCCAATCCATTCCCTTAAACTCAAAATCCATGACCCAGTGAATCCACCATTACCTGGTATGATTGGCAACTCAACCACATGTCTAATCATTAATAATTGTTATCATCTATATGTGACATTGTTAGTGATGATTATCATTGTGTCCACAATTCCAATGAATGCCAATAGATGCCTTTGAAACTTCTTAACCTGTAGGATAATTTACAAGTTTCAAGAACATCGATTCCCTAACACAAGAGTGAAGAAGCAGCTTGATGAATAAGGGGATAAGCCAATGTGGGATTGAGGAGTCTCATGGCATCATTATGGAGGTGTCAACAGAGAACATGCCCAAAGTCAGGTGTCCATGAGGGTTTACCAAGGAATGACAGTCAATGAGCCCTCTCCCCAGCTGAATCTGTGTCTCTGTTTATTTCTTACTGATGAAAAGCTAAATCCTCCCATTTGACGTGCTTGTTAATAAGAGAAGGAATGAGAGACGCATACAAAGCAGACAGGTCAGAATTCTCAATTTCTTAAGGAAAATACACCCGCACAAGATACTGCTTGTCTTGCACTAAACACTACTGATGATAGAGGTATTTATAGTTAAAACATTTGGGTGAAATCCCTTTATCCAGTTTAGGTATTAATCCATTGCAAATGATCAACACTGCTTTAAGATAGCAAGTGCCAACATAAGTGAACACATTTAACCATTCTTCATCAATATTACAACACTGATTCCAGGACATTATACAGAACAAACAATCTCCCATGGCATTGCTCACAGTAATTTGAGGAAAACGCTCAAGACTAATGGCTCCAGTGTGACAGTAAGTCTAATATTTACAGGAACTGCCTGCTGGAACACTCAAAGCACTTATTATGAACTAGATTATGCAAACTCCCTCTTAATAAATGGGGAAATGTTACAGAGAAAGAGTTCCTTCATTGGAAGTGCCATAGCAATTTAAAAACCACTCTACTCTAAAGACTATGAGGTGGTGACTGCTCTGAACTTTGCAGTCATTTCTCTGCAGAACCCTTCCTGAGATGGGACATCCTGTCTAACAACTCGATGACTAACAAACCTCAGAATACATATTGGTTAGTGCGATGGACCAAAACCCAAAATTGACGAGAATCGCTTTAACAGAAAACACTCTTAAAAGCAGAAAATCAGTAACTGTGCTAACATGTTAGCAGCAGCAACATATCGGCTCAGCTGCCCTAAAGAATAGGCCAGACTGCATATGTGTTTCATTCATGAAAACAATGCTGTTACTGAAAAGTTGATATGGGCCCCTTCTTGGCAGGCTTCACATGGAAATTGTGCACACCATATTAGGGAGGCCGTGGCCTAATGGTATTATCACTGGACAAATAATCCAGAGACCCAGGGTGATGCTCTGGGGACGTGGGTTCAAATCCCATCATGGCAGATGGTGAAATCTGAATTCAATAAAAATATGGAATTAGAAGTCTAATGGCAACCATGAAACCATTGTCAATTGTGGCAAAAACCCATCTGGCTCACTAATGTCCCTTTAGGGAAGGAAATCTACCTGGTCTGGCCTACATGTGATTCCAGACCCACAGTGTTTGATTGACTCTTAACTGTCCTCTGAAGTGGATGAGGAAGTCACTCAGTTCAAGGGGCAATTAGGGATGGGCAACAAATACTGGCCCAACCCAGTGACGCCCTGTTCCATGAATGAATAGAATCCATAGAATCCGTCCAATGTAGAAGGAGACCATTCAACCCATCAAGTCTGCACTGACTGTCCAAAAGAGCATTTTACCCAACCCCCCCACCCTATCCCCATAACCCCATGCATTTACCCCGCTAATCTCTCTAACCTACACATCTTGAGACACTAAGGGGCAATTTAACATGGCCAATCCACCTAACCTGCACATATTTGGACTGTGGGAGGAAACTGGAGCACCTGGAGGAAACCGCACAGACACAAGGCGAATGTGCAAATTCCACACAGTCACCCAAGGACGGAATTGAACCCAGGTCCCTGGCGCTGTGAGGCAAGCAGTGCTAGCCACTATGTCACCATGTCAGCCAGAAAGTGGAAAAACTGCTTGGATTGTTTGTGAAACTCAACACCCCACCCTCCAAAAAGTGAAAACTGAAACAAATTGTCAAGAGTGGTCACTACCCAGAATACCTGACCGTGTCATCTCCAAGTTAGACCATAGAGAGCATCAAATTACGAAGCTATTCTGAAACTGAAGTCTGCAGGCTAACATTAACCCCACCTTTGAAACCAACTACCCTGAGATCGAGCTCCTAAAATAGATAAATGGCTATACTAACCTAAGGTTGACCAAAGAGATTCACCAAGAAGTGAAATTGCTTCCAACAAGACTCCATGAATGGATTTATTCTACTCCAAATCGAGGAGAATACACAATCCCTCCCAACAATCCATTCAAGCAGCATCCTTGCCAATCTGGCCAAGAATTTAACTTGTCCAAATACAGGTAACACATTCTTAATACAGCAAAACTTCTGAATTTGTTTAATGGACAAAGGGGAATGGGGTAGAGGTGGTGAGTAAGACTTGAGGAAATTGAAGAAGTGGTAGTTTTTAGGGGGCTTTTAAAGGGAGGAGCCTGAACAAGAAAGTGCAATTTCAGAAGAAAACAATATGGTTTAGGGACTTAGTGGCTGAAATCTGCCACTGATAGGGGGTGGTAGATGCACAGCCAGACAAAGGCAGACAAGCAGTGACTACAAGCAGCATCATGGGATTAGAAGATGTTCCAGAGGTGCAATAGAATGACATTTGTGAATAAAAACCAATGCTTCAGGTGGAGTGAAGTCGTAAATAATCAGGGTTTAATACAATATTCACAGCAGAATTTTGGATGAGTTGATGTTGGAATGGAGTGGAGCGGAGCTCTGAGAGAAATGTTGGAGTTGGAGTAAATGAAGCAATAAATGATAATGGAATGGATGCAAGTTTAAGCAATTATATGTATAAACTACGAATGGAGCTAGGCAATGCTATAGAAACAGCTAATTTTGGTAACACAGAAGTTCCGAGGTTTGAACGACAGTTGAGGATCAAAACAGGAGAACAGACAGAAAAAGGAAAGAAGGAACAACACAGGCATGCCTTTCTATAGTGCCTTTCACAACCTCACATATTGTAGTGTTTTAGAAGCAATGAAGTTTAAAAAAGGAAATAGCCAAAAGGCAGGTAACTACAGGCCGGTTAGCTTAATGTCTGTAGTTGGGAAAATGCTGGAATCCATTATTAAAGAAGAAATAGCAGGCTATCTGGATAAGAATGGTTCGATTAAGCAGACTCAGCATGGATTCATGAGGGGAAAGTCGTGCTTGACAAACTTGTTGGATTTTTATGAAGATGTGACGAGTGCGGTTGACGGAGGGGAACAGGTGGATGCGGTGTTTTTGGATTTCCAAAAGGCGTTTGATAAGGTGCCTCACAAAAGGTTGCTGAAGAAGATTGGGTCACACGGAGTTGGGGGTAGGGTGTTAGCGTGGATTGGGGATTGGCTATCCGACAGGAAGCAGAGAGTCAGAATAAATGGGTGCTTTTCTGGTTGGCGGATGGTAACTAGTGGCATCCGCAGGGATCGGTACTGGGGCCTCAACTATTTACCATTTATATAGATGATCTGGAGGAGGGGACTGAGTGTAGGGTAACAAAGTTTGCAGACGACACAAAGATAAGTGGAAAAGTGAATCGTGTGGAGGGCGTAGAAGGTCTGCAGAGAGATTTGGACAGGCTGAGTGAATGGGCGAGGTTCTGGCAGATGGAGTATAACGTTAACAAATGCAAGGTTATTCACTTTGGAAGAAATAATAGCAAATCGGATTATTATCTAAATGGAAAGAAATTACAACATGCTGCTGTGTAGAGGGACCTGGGGGTCCTTGTGCATGAGACGCAAAAACCCAGTCTGCAGGTGCAACAGGTGATCAAGAAGGCAAATGGGATGTTGGCCTATATCGCAAGGGGGATAGAATATAAAAGCAGAGATGTCTTGCTGCATCTGTACAGGGCATTGGTGAGGCCGCAGCTGGAATACTGTGTGCAGTATTGCTCCCCTTATTTGCGGAAGGATATATTGGCCTTGGAGGGAGTGCAGAGAAGGTTCACCAGGTTGATACCAGAGATGAGGGGTGTTGACTATGAGGAGAGACTGAGCAGATTGGGTTTGTACTCGTTGGAATTTAGAAGGCTGAGGGGTGATCTTATAGAGACCTATAAGATAATGAAGGGGCTGGATAGGGTAGAGATGGAAAGATTCTTTCCACTTAGAAAGGAAACTAGAACTAGAGGGCACAGCCTCAAAATAAAGGGGGGTCAGTTTCGGACAGAGTTGAGGAGGAACTTCTTCTCTCAGAGGGTGGTGAATCTCTGGAATTCTCTGCCCACTGAAGTGGTGGAGGCTACCTCGTTGAATATGTTTAAATCACGGATAGATGGATTCCTGATCGGTAAGGGAATTAGGGGTTATAGGGATCAGGCGGGTAAGTGGAACTGATCCATTTCAGATCAGCCATGATCTTATTGAATGGCGGGGCAGGCTCGAGGGGCTAGATGGCCTACTCCTGCTCCTATTTCTTATGTTCTTAAGTACTGTATGAGGCAAGATCATTGTTGTAATGTAGAAAATGCTGCAGACAATTGAACGCAGCAAGCTCCCACAAACAAGAAATTTGATGAGAACGAGATAAATTTGTTTCAGTGGTGCTGATGGAGATAAATATTGGCCGGGACACCCTGAAAACCTCCCCCCCCCCCTCTTCTTTAAAGTGCTGTCAGGTTATCTTATCCACCCACCCGACAAGGCAGACTCAGTTTAACTTCTGATCTGAAAGGCAGCATCTCCAACAGTGCTGGGGTATTTTTGGCCTGAACTTTGTGCTCAAGCCTCTGGAGTGAGACTTGAGCACATGACCTTGTGACCCAGAGGAGTGAGTGTTACGACTGAGCCAAAGTTGACATGATGATACTTCCCAATGTAGATCAAGTAGACAAAGGTTAAACTCATTTTGCTGATCTCAAAAGGCTGGCCCCAAAAGTTAAGTGGCTATGCATGAACACACTGCTCGAATCAGTCCCTCTGTGCAACCAACCCAGTGGGAAACACTAACACTCAACTGGTTTCACGGTGTTAGATCGCTGGAGCCCCTGATTCATCTACACTTCAAGGCCGGCCCAAGCCTCTTTTCTCCTTGATAGTAAACAGCTCATAATAACATTATCTGATAGGAGGGAGGATTTAAAGCCAGTTATGACAGAAGTACTCTTGGTACCAATGCTGAGAATCCACTGTTACCTAATATTTTCCACAGAACAAAGTAACAGACTGCATTTTAGTTTGTTCTGTCTGTGAAGGTATCAGATAACTATCTCTCTAAAAATATGGTGCAAAATCATCCCTCTCTAAAAGATGCAGACTTTCAGTCCTGCAATTACTATCTGAATACCATCAGAGGAAGTCAATTTGTTAATAAGCAAATACATTTTCTGTCGATAAAGGGTATCCTCAATGGGACTCAATGGAAAGAGAACTTATTAATCCCTCTGGAGAAAAGGTCATGCAGCCAAGCATTACCCAGTCACACCGCAGAGGTCGATGCATATTAGAGGGCCCACTCGGGAGCCTCAGCGCACTAAGTGCAATTCTAAAGCCTAATTTGTGATACTCTTGCAGTTACTTTCCTGGCAACAGTTAATGTCCAGCCCAGCCGTCAGGGTAATCAAGCACCGTAAGAATGGCCAAAAGTCAGAGATAAAACTTGCAGCCAAAACTAAATCTTTCATCAACTCCTGACGTTACATGTGCTGGTCCCCTGAGCATTCTAGCTGTTAAGTCATTGTGGAGAGATCTGTAAAATCTGAGGATTCACTGAAGGGGAAACTCAACAGAAGACCCCTCAGCTAACCAATTTTTCTGAATGCATACATACAAATTATTAAAGGACCAACATCTCTTGCAGATATTCAAGAAGAACAGAGCTACTCCACTGGAGTCTAAATTCATCTCAGGATAGCTCCTTACTCTCATCACGGTGAAGCTCCAGCTGAAAATAATATGGACAGAGATATTTCTATTAAATTAAAACCTAATTCTGAAGGCTAATTAGCCGAGCCCACTGCACACATGGGCTCAGTCACTACTCTGCCACGAGTCTTCAGTTCAACTCAAAGCCACGCAGGAGTTATTTGCTTTCACTGAAAGGTCACAAGTTTAAACAAAAAATTGGCAGTCGCTACTTCAGACCAAAACCTACAATAACAATTTTTTTTTTTAAATTTGGCAATCGCTGCCTACTGCCTGACGTTAGCCTGGAAAGAAAAAAATGTTCTGAATTCAAAACTTCCTTTCAAAGGGAGTGATCACGGACGGCCAAAACTAGAAAGAATTTATTTTTATATTCTTTCATGAGACATGGGCGTTTCTGGCTAATAGCCCATCCTTTTAATTGCCCTTGAGGTGGTGGTGCTGAGCTCCCTACTTAAACCGCTACAGTCCATTTGGTGCAGGTAAATCTACAGTGCTGTCAAGGGAGGGAGTTCCAGTACTCTGAAACAGCAACAGTAAAGGAACAGGGATATATTTCCAAGTCAGGATGGTGCGTGGCTTGGAGGGGAATTTGCAGGTGTATCCACATGTCTGTTGCCCTTGTCCTTCTAGATATGAACATATGAATTAGGAGTAGGCTGCTTGGCGCCTCGAGCATGCTCCACCATTCTATAAGATCATGGCTGATCTGATTGTAACCTCAACCCCACATTCCTGCCTACCCCAATAACCTTTCACCCTCTTGTTAATCAAGAATATCTAACTCTGCCTTAAAAATAATCAAAGACTCTGTCTCCACTGCCTCCCAAAGACTCACTACCCTTTGAGGAAAAAAAGTCTCCTCATCTCTGCCTTAAATAGACTACGCCTTATTTTTAACCAGTGACCACTAGCTTCAGATTCTCCCACAAGAGGAAACATCCTCTCAACAACCATCCTGCAAAAACTCCTCGGGATCTTATACGTTTCAATTATGTCGCTTCTTACTCTTCTAAACTCCAATGGATACAAGCCTAGCCTGTCCAACCTTTCCTCATGAGGCAACCCACTCATTCCAGGTATTGGTCTAGTAAACCATCTCTGAACTGCTTCCAAAGTATTTACATCCTTCCTTAAATGAGAACAAGTGCACAGTACTCCAGATATGGTCTCACCAGTGCCTTTTTAAACTGAAGCATAATCTCCCTACTTTGTATTCAATTTCCTTTGCAATAAACAGTTACATTTCATTAACTTTCCTAATTACGTGCTGTACATGCACACTAGTCTTTTGTGATTCGTGCACTAGGACACCCAGATCCCTCTGCATCTCAGAACTCACCAATTAGATAAAAGCCTTTTATATTCTTCATGCCAAAATGGACAACTTCGCATTTACCCATGTTATACTCCATTTGTCAGATTTTTGCCCACTCACTTAAACTATGTGCTTTTTTTAGTATCATTTTGTCCTCTTCACAGCTTAATTTTCTACCTATCATTGTGTTATCGACAATTTTGGCAACCATACGATTGGTCCTTTCACCAATTAATTTATATAAATTGTAAAATGTTGAGGCCCAGCACTAACAATGCAATAACAGTGACAATTAGTAAATGGACCCATTTATTCCTCTTCTCTGTTTCCTGTTAGCCGGCCAATCTTCCATGTCGAGATATTACGGCCTACATCATGAGCTTTTATTTTACGCAATAACCTTTGATGTAGCACTTTATCAAATGCCTTCTGGAAATCGAAGTACAGCACATCCACTCGTTCCTCTTCATCCACAGCACATGTAACTTCTTCAAATAACTCCAATAAATTAGTTAAACATGGGGTGAGATTTTCTGGCCTCCCCTCAGCGTTTTTCACAATTGCAGGAGGCAATGTGCCCTTTGCTGGTGGCGGGATCCTGTGGTCTCACCGTTGTTAATGGAATTCTCATTGAAGCCACCCCACACCACTGAGAATTCTGCCAATGTGAACAGCCGGAGAATTCCGGCCATGATTTCTCCTTCACAAAACCAAGTTGACTCTGCCTGATTACCTTGAATTTATTTAAAGTTTATAGTTTATTTATTCATCACAAGTAGGCTTACATTAATACACAATAAAATTACTGTGAAAATCCCCTAGTCGCCACACTCCGGCGCCTGTCCGGGTACACTGAGGGAGAATTTAGCATGGCCAATGCACCTAACCTGCACATCTTTGGACTGTGGGAGGACACCAGAGCACCCGGAGGAAACCCACACAGACACAGGGAGAATGTGCAAACTCCACACAGGCAGTGACCCAAGCTGGGAATTGAACCTGGGTCCCTAGTGCTGTGAGGCAGCAGTGCTAACCACTGTGCCACCATGTCGCCCCTAAGTGTCCTGCTGTAACATCTTTAATAATAACTTTCAACATTGATCAAAGAAACCCTACAGTGCAGAGTGAAGCCATTTGGCCCATCGAATCTGCACTGACCACAATCTTACCCAGGTCCTATTCCCGTAACCCCACATATTTACCCTGCTAATCCACCTGACACTATGGTCAATTTAGCATGGCCAATCCACCTAATCCACACATCTTCGGACTGTGGGAGGAAACCGGAGCACCCAGAGAAAACCCATGCAGACATGGGGAGAATGTGCAAACTCCACACAGACAGTGACCCAAGCCAGGAATCGAACCCAGGTCCCTGGCGCTGTGAGGCAGCAGTGCTAACCACGGCCACCGTGCCGCCCCATTTTTCGTGTGACAGATGTTAGGCTATAGTTTTCTGCTTTCTGGCTCGCTTCCTTTTTCAACAAAGTATATTCACTATTTTCCAATCTAATGCAACCTTTCTCGAATCTAGGGAATTTTGAAAAATTCATATCAACGCATCAACTATCTCACTAACCATTTCTTGTTGGCCCCTAGCATGAAGTCCATTAGAACCAGGGGAATTGTCAGCCTGCAGCTCCAACAATTCACTCAGTACCACTTCCCTGGTGATTATAATTATCTTGAGTTCCTTCTTCTCTTCCATTTCCTGACTTACAGCTCGATGTAGAGGCTGTGAGTTTGAAGGGTGCTGCCAGAGGAGCCTTGGTGAGTTTCTGCAGTGCATGTTGTAGATGGTACACATTGCTACCACTATCCATCAGTGTTGAAAGTGCCAAATGTGCTGCTTTGACCTCGATGGTGTTGAACTTCTTGAGTGTTATAGGAGCTGCAGTCATCCGGGAAAGTGGAGAGTATCCCATCACACTCCTGACTGTCCCTTGCAGATGGTGCAGCAGGCTTTGGCAAGTCAGGAGATGAGTTAATTGTTGTAAAATTCCCCACCTCTGTTCCTGCTTCTGACTAAGCCAGTTAAGATATAGCTCTTGGCACTAAAGGGATCAAGGGAAATGGGAGGGAAGGCAGGATCAGCCATGATCCTAATGAATGGCGGAGCAAGTTCCCTGTCTTCTACTTTCTATGTATGTTTAAGAGTCGCAAATGATACTGAACATTGTGCAATTATCAGCAAACGTCCCCATTTTTGACCTTATGGTGGAAGGAAGGTTATTGATGAAGGGGCTGAAGATGGTTGGGTCAAGGACACCATCCTGAGGAACTCCTGCAGCGATGTCCTGGAACTGAGATGCTTGACCTCCAACAAACACAACCATCTTTGTGCCAGGTGCCAAGTATGACTCCAACCAGTGAAAAGTTTTTTCCCCGATTCCTACTGACTCCAGCATTGCCAGGGCTTATTGGTGCCACACTTGAACAAGTGTGGTCTTGATGTCAAGGGCAGTCACTTGGACCTCACCTCTTGAGTCCAGCTCTTCTGTCCATGTTTGGACCAAGGCTGTAACAAAGTCCGCAACTGAGTAGCCCTGGCGGAATCCAAACTGAGTGTCAGTGAGCAGTTTGCTTCTGAGTAAATGCTGCTTGAGAGCACTGTCGATGACACCTTCTAATCAGTTTGCTGATGTTCTCATAGTGACTAGGTATATGTACTTGCTGGTGCCAGTACAGAGCGAGACTGCGGATAGTTGGGAACCTGTCTCGGAGGCAGGGAATTCATATGGTGTTCGTGGAAGTGGAAATGACTAGGGTTGGGAAGCATTTTCCGATCAGGGCCATTGTGATCTCCTGGACTCGTTTCGATCGCCTCAGGGGGTCGGAGAGGAATTTCCCAGATTTTTTTTCCCCATATTGGCCCTGGGGTTTTCACTCTGGGTTTTCGCCTCTCCCTGGAGATCACATGGTCTGGAATGGGGGGGTGGGGGTGAGTTAATAGGTTGTGGTGAACAAAGCATCGTGTCTGTGAGGGACAGCTCGGTGGATAGGATTGGTATGTAGATAGGCTGGAAAATTGGGCGGGGATCCTGGATTCAGGATTCAATCCTGGACCGGGGAGCGGCGCGGGCTTGGAGGGCCGAAGGGCCTGTTCCTGTGCTGTATTGTTCTTTGTTCTTTGTTCTATGTCTTTCACTGTGTTATGGTATTTAGTGATTTACTGCTCAATACTGCTATTTAGAATATTGTGAAGACATTTGGAGTACTTTGTATGGTTCTGGTTTCCATATTATGGAAAAGGATTGAAGACCTCTGGAATAGGTACAAATACATTTGTCGTGGATGATACCAAAACTGGGAGGTTATAATTATGAAGGAAGACTGAAGGGGCTAGAGCCCTTTTCTCTAGAAAAGAGAAAGCTAAGGGATGTTTTAATACAGTTCTTTACAATTATGACAGGTTTGATAGGGTAGACACAGAAAAGATGTTTCCACTTCTGGGAAGACTAGAACTAGGGGACATAAATATAAAGTAGTCACTCGGAAATTCAAATTCAGGAGAAACTTATCCAGAAACTGGTGAGAATGTGCAACTTGCTACCACAGGAAGCAATTGAAGCAATAATACTGATACATTTAAGGGGCTAAGCACATGAAAGACAAAGGCCGAGAAAGATTTGGGATTAGGGGAAATAGAGAAGAAGGATATACAGGGAGGTTTTTGAGCATGTCAGGATTTACAGCAGACTGGGAGGCTGGGGGGGGGGGGGGGGGGGCAGGCGGGGGAGGGGGGCTGGGGCACTAGTCAGAGGGCAGTGGGGGGAATCTGGACCTTGGGAGTGTGAAAGGATTTACAGAGTGGGGGGGCTGGTTCCCGGGAGCGTGTCAGGATTTGCAGAGTGGGGAGCGGGGGGGCTGGTTCCCAGGAATGTGTCAGGATTTACCGAGTGGGGGGTGGGGAGTGTGGGGGGTGGGTTGCTGGTTCCTGGAAGTGTGTCAGGATTTACAGAGTGGGGGGGCGCTGGTTCCTGGAAGTGTGTCATGATTTACAGAGTGGGGGGGATGCCTGTTCTCTAGTAGCATGTCAGGATTTCCAAATTGGGGTTTTGGGTTGGGGGGGAGGAATTTGTCCCTGAGGGTGTGTCAGGATTTACAGAGTGAGTGGGATTGTTTGGTTTCTGGGAGAGTGTTAGGGGCTTGGGGTGGGGGGAGGAATTTGTCCCGTGGGTGTGACAGGATTTACAGAGTGGGGGTGGGGGGGATGGTCCTCAATCTATACATGCTTGGCATCCTAGATTATGTGTCAATCCAGGATATTTTCCTATTCACGAAGCTCCAGAACACAAATTTAAATCATCGATACCTAACCTCAGTAAGAAGTCTTACTATCTTGAATGTAGTCACTTTATTTTAATTTACTGTAATGTATATACCAGATGCCACACATTAAGCACTCTCCTTAGTCTATTCTGAAATTCTTTCCCTGAAAATCATC
The DNA here is from genome assembly GCF_964213995.1 of Mustelus asterias. Lineage (NCBI taxonomy): Eukaryota > Metazoa > Chordata > Chondrichthyes > Carcharhiniformes > Triakidae > Mustelus > Mustelus asterias. Next base: position 79,231,434 of record NC_135804.1, on the reverse strand, counting down.
ATATCTCTATATTGTTTGGGGGATGTGTTTGGGAATTTACCAATTTCAAGGTTCATTAGTTCAACATGTGGCACAGGTTAAAAAACACTCAATGTGTCGCCGCTGTCTCAGCCCCGAATCTCATTTCTGGAACTCCAAGATAAAATCCTCCTGGCACTGTACTGAAGCCAGTGCCCCGTATATTGACTACTCCTCAGTGAGCTGAGGGACCAAACTAACAGCGAGAACTGAGAATTACTTCCCTGCCTTCGATATAGAGTCTGCTCTGGAGAACTGGTTCCATTTCAACCTTCCAGTACCAGGTGAGCCAACTCAAAAATCAGTCCAAGCCCGTAGTGTACTCAACTTTAGACAACTAACCCCAGCACAGCTTGTACTTTTCTAATGTGACAACCAAAAGTGATGAATGGAATTCATTTGCAATATTCACTATTCTGTCTGGTTTTTAATCATTTGATGGTGTACTTTCCAATGAAGGTAGAAATAGAGCTTTCCCCAATTGAGGATGTCCCAAAGAATTTGACAGTGGATAAAGAGGCAACCAACTCCCCTCCTGAATCCACACATATATACTTATTGCACCTTAACTTCCATTCTAACAACGTATTTTTCCTTATACCCCCTAGCTATAAGCATAGGATCAGTTTCCACATCCATGCTGACAACGCCCCTTTGTGTTGCTCCAAGTCATGAATGAACCAGAAATACATTCCATCTAGAGGGCAGGACAGCAACGCTCCTCATTTTCTGTTCCTGCCAAGAACTTCATCCATCCCCAGAAACACTCTCTCCATCTCCCGGTACGGGAAGGTGGGTGGCACAGTGGTTAGCACTGCTGCCTCACAGTGCCAGGGACCCGAGTTTGATTCCCGGCCTGGGTCACTGTCTGTGTGGAGTTTGCACATTCTCCTCGTATCTGTGTGGGTTTCCTCGGGTGCTCCGGTTTCCTCCCACAGTCCAAAGATGTGCGGGTTAGGTTGATTGGCCATGCTAATTTGCCACGTAATGTCAGGGTGAGTAGCTGGGTTGCGGGGATAGGGGCTGAGAGGAATTGTGGTCAGTGCAGACTTGATGGGCTGAATTGCCTCTTTCTGCACTGTAGGGATTCTATGATTCTATGATCTCCCCTGCTCACCTGACTGCTTGCTCTGCTGATATCAGCCAGTTAAAATTCCCAGTGTCTTACTCAACCTGGAGCTAAGCTTCATACGCTATATCCTCATCGCTATCTAAACGACTTCCAAAAGATCTTCCTGCACTTATCTCATTCCTGTCATTACCAAAACCTTAATTCACACTGTCATCACCACTGGAACTGAAATTTGCCACACACCCACACTGGCCTCACAGTCCCTCCCTTCACCATCCTTGACTCACTGCTTGCATCTGAGTCAGGAGGTTTGCTCATTCAAGCCCCAATCCAGAGACCAGATTCTACCCTGACAGCCAAGTGAAGTAGTGACAGGGTGCTGCACTGCTGAAGGTGGTGCCATCTTTTGGATGACATGTTAAACCGTCTGCCCTCAGGTGGACGTAACAGATCCCATGGCACAACTTTGAAGAGGAGCTGCCAAGTTCTTTTCACTTCTTGGCTAATAGGTATCCCTCAACAAAAAAAACCAAAAGAGATTACCTGTTCATTACAATCTGTGAAATCTTGCTGTGTACAATGTGGCTGTCTCAATTTTCTACATTAAGAAGTCTCACAACACCAGGTTAAAGTCCAACAGGTTTATTTGGTAGCACGAGCTTTCAGAGCACAGCTCCTTCATCAGGTGAGTGGCCACTCACCTGATGAAGGGGCAGTGCTCCGAAAGCTAGTGGCTTGTGTTACCAAATAAACCTGTTGGACTTTAACCTGGTGTTATGAGACTTCTTACTGTGTATACCCCAGCCCAATGCTGGGATCTCCACATCAATTTTCTACAACAGTGATTATACTTCAGAGGTGTGTCATTGGCTGCAAAGCACTTTGGGACACTCAAGATAGCTGAAGGCACGACCACCAATGAAGCAGCAATAGACTCAGGGAAAAACAACAGGCCTGAATTGGAGGAGGGCAGATATTTTCGAGGGTTGGTGGGGCAGGAAGGGATTAAGGAGATAGGGTGAAGGTCATGCAGGAACCTGAAAACAAGATTGAGGTTCTTCAAATTTGAATGTTGCTTAACCAGGAACCAGTTTCAGTCACTAAGCATAGGAATGAGGGGCAGATGGGAACTTCATATGAGTAAGGCCACAAGCAGCAGAGTTTTGGATGATCTTGAGTTTAGAGAGGGTACAGAATGTGGTAGGCCAGCCAGAAGTGTGTAGGAAGAGTCAAATCTGGACTTAAGAAAGATATGAGAGTTTTGGGGGAATGAGCATGCGCAATGTTATAGGGGTGAAAATAAGCATTTCCAGTGATGCTGTGGATATGTGCTCAGAAGTTCATCTCTAAGTCACACATGACACTGAGGTTGCAAACTGTCTGATTCAGCCAGTTGCCAGGGTGAGGGATGGGTAGTTAGGGAATGGAGTTTTTAAGCACTGCATCATTAGACTCATTTTTAAACCACTTACTGAGAAACTATTTTCAACTGGATCAAACTTTCAAAGATCTGGAGCAATTTTATTGGTCAACTAGGAAAGGCATTCTGTGCAAGTGGTTTACCAGCTGTGTGAGGTGAAAATTACACCGCTGCACTGTTTCAGCAAAGCACAGAACTGCTGGGACTTGTCTGAGCACAGGGCAGAGCTGCCCTCCTGGTACACATCCCACTGGCAGTAGCGTATCTCATTAGCTTAATGCAATGTTGATTTATAACCACACTCTCTTCATCACATTTTTCCTTCATATTAAGAAGGGTCACAGCACAATTATGGAAAACCCTTCTAAGTGAAACTGAAACAAAAGAAGTGATCTATTTCTATTACAACAAGCAACAATTCTTAAGATGATTTATGCCTTTAAAGCTAGATTTTAAAAAAAACATTGGCCAATTTCCTTGGGTCTGATGAAATATGAGTGAAAGAATAGCACTCCACACTACACACAGCTCCCATTGCTGACAGTCAGCTGGATGTGCACACATTCCTTTCACATGGAAAGCATTTGATTTTTAGTGCATACAAAAAACATTTCAAAAACTCCATCTGGGCTGTTACAGCAGGTAGAAATAAAAGTGCTGCAGTCAATTCCTTCCGCCCCATCCACAGAGGTACTGAGAGGGTGACAGATAGACACACGCACAGCACAGAGAGGGTGACAGATAGACACATGCACAGGAACAGAGAGGGTGACAGGGAGAGATACACACACAGGCATAGAGAGGGTGACAGATAGACACACACAGCTGGGGAGACAGAGGGAAAATGGTACTCAGAAAGACAAAGAGGCAGCAAGAGAAACACAAAGACAGCCACAGATACACAGAGGGAATCACTGAGACAAAGACATGAGAGAAAGGTACACAGAGAGAGAGACAGAGACGCACAGGCACAGAAAGAGATAAGGACAGGGAGACAGACAGAGATATACACAGAGAGACAGAGACCTAACCAGAGAGCCCCTCAGCCCTGGTGGAGGGTGGATATTCTCAGCCCGGTGGATGGCAGCGAGACTGTGGGACACTCACCGCCAGCAGCGAGTTGCGAACAGCCTCGGAGGCGCTCTGCCGGAGCTCGGCGGCTGTGCCCGGTTTACTGAGCCGCTTGGTGAACTTCCGAACCTCGGCCATGGAGCGGAGATAATCCCGGGGAGACAGAGAGAAGCACTGAGACAGCGCGCACACACAGATCCGCAATAGAGACAGGGAGCTCCACCCAAATCCCCGCCCAGAAACAAACACTCCCAGGAGAGAGAGGCGGAGAAATAGAGATACACACACATAGAATCGGAGAGAAACAGGCAGTGGGGAGGAAGTGAGGGTGGGGCTCGGGGGGGTGAGGGTGGGGCTCGGGGGGGTGAGGGTGGGGCTCGGGGGGGTGAGGGTGGGGCTCCGGGGGGGTGAGGGTGGGGCTCGGGGGGGGTGAGGGTGGGGCTCGGGGGGGGGTGAGGGTGGGGCTCGGGGGGGGGTGAGGGTGGGGCTCGGGGGGGGGTGAGGGTGGGGCTCGGGGGGGGGTGAGGGTCGGGGGGGGTGAGGGTGGGGTGGGGTGAGGGGGGGGTGAGGGGGGGGTGAGGGTGGGGCTCGGGGGGGTGAGGGGGGTGAGGGTGGGGCTCGGGGGGGTGAGGGGGGTGAGGGTGGGGCTCGGGGGGGTGAGGGTGGGGTGAGGGGGGGGTGAGGGTGGGGCTCGGGGGGGGTGAGGGTGGGGCTCGGGGGGGGTGAGGGTGGGGCTCGGGGGGGGTGAGGGGGGGTGAGGGTGGGACTCGGGGGGGGTGAGGGTGGGGCTCGGGTGGTGGGGGGGTGGGGCTCGGGTGGTGGGGGGGTGGGGCTCGGGTGGTGGGGGCGTGGGGCTCGGGGGTGAGGGTGTGGCTTTGGGGGGGTGAGAGAGGTACGGGGGAGATAGGTACGGGAGTGGGGGGGGGAGATAGGTACGGGAGTGGGGGGGGGAGATAGGTACGGGAGTGGGGGGGGGAGATAGGTACGGGAGTGGGGGGGGGAGATAGGTACGGGAGTGGGGGGGGGAGATAGGTACGGGAGTGGGGGGGGAGATAGGTACGGGAGTGGGGGGGGAGATAGGTACGGGTGTGGGGGGGGGAGATAGGTACGGGTGTGGGGGGGGGAGATAGGTACGGGAGTGGGGGGGGGAGATAGGTACGGGAGTAGGGGGGGGAGATAGGTACGGGAGTGGGGGGGGGGAGATAGGTACGGGAGTGGGGGGGGAGATAGGTACGGGAGTGGGGGGGGGGAGATAGGTACGGGAGTGGGGGGGGGGAGATAGGTACGGGAGTGGGGGGGAGGGAGATAGGTACGGGAGTGGGGGGGGGGAGATAGGTACGGGAGTGGGGGGGGGGGAGATAGGTACGGGAGTGGGGGGGAGGAGATAGGTACGGGAGTGGGGGGGGGGAGATAGGTACGGGAGTGGGGGGGGGGGAGATAGGTACGGGAGTGGGGGGGGGGAGATAGGTACGGGAGTGGGGGGGGGGAGATAGGTACGGGAGTGGGGGGGGGCGAGATAGGTACGGGGGGGAGATAGGTACGGGAGTGGGGGGGGGGGGAGATAGGTACGGGAGTGGGGGGGGGAGATAGGTACGGGAGTGGGGGGGGAGATAGGTACGGGAGTGGGGGGGGGAGATAGGTACGGGAGTGGGGGGGGGAGATAGGTCCGGGAGTGGGGGGGGGGGAGATAGGTACGGGAGTGGGGGGGGGAGATAGGTACGGGAGTGGGGGGGGGGAGATAGGTACGGGAGTGGGGGGGGAGATAGGTACGGGAGTGGGGGGGGAGAGAGGTACGGGAGTGGGGGGGGAAGAGAGGTACGGGAGTGGGGGGGGAAGAGAGGTACGGGAGTGGGGGGGGAGAGAGGTACGGGAGTGGGGGGGGAGAGAGGTACGGGAGTGGGGGGGGAGAGAGGTACGGGAGTGGGGGGGGAGAGAGGTACGGGAGTGGGGGGGGAGAGAAGTACGGGAGTGGGGGGGGGGAGATAGGTACGGGAGTGGGGGGGGGGGAGATAGGTATGGGAATGGGGGGGGAGATAGGTACGGGAGTCGGGGGGGGAGATAGGTGGGCGGGGGGGAGATAGTTACGGGAGTGGGGGGGGTGCGATAGGTACGGGAGTGGGGGGGGAGATAGGTACGGGAGTGGGGTGGGGGAGATAGGTACGGGAGTGGGGGGGGGGAGATAGGTACGGGAGTGGGGGGGGGGAGATAGATACGGGAGTGGGGGGGGGGAGATAGGTACGGGGTTTGGGGGGGGTGGGAGATAGGTACGGGAGTAGGGGGGGGAGATAGGTACGGGAGTAGGGGGGGGGGAGATAGGTACGGGAGTGGGGGGGGGGAGATAGGTACGGGAGTGGGGGGGAGATAGGTACGGGAGTGGGGGGGGAGATAGGTACGGGAGTGGGGGGGGGGAGAGAGGTGTGGGGGGGAGGGAGAGAGAGCTACGGGGGGCGGGGAGACAGATGGTGGGGGGAGGGCGAGAGAGATACAGTTTTAAAGTTTATTATTAGTGTCGCAAGTAGGCTTACATTAACACTGCAGTAAAGTTACTGTGAAAATCCCGTTCAGGTACACTAAGGAGCAATAGAGGTTTACAGCATGGAAACAGGCCCTTCGGCCCAACATGTCCATGCTGCCCTTTTTTTAAACCGCTCACATCCCAATTGCCCGCATTTGGCCCATATCCCTCTATACCCATTTTACCCATATAACTATCTAAATGCTTTTTAAAAGGCAAAATTATACCCGCCTCTACTACTACCTCTGGCAGCTTGTTCCAGACACTCATCACTCTCTGTGTGAAAAAATTGCCCCTCTGGACACTTGTGTATCTCTCACCTCTCACCTTAAACATATGCCCTCTAGTTTTAGTCTCCCCTACCTTTGGGAAAAGATATCGACTATCTAGCTGATCTATGCCCCTCATTATTTTATAGCTCTCCATAAGATCACCCCTCAACCTTCTACATTCCAGAGAAAAAAGGCCCAGTCTATCCAGCCTCTCTTTATAACTCAAACTATCAAGTCCCGGTAGCATCCTAGTAAATCTTTTCTGCACCCTTTCTAGTTTAATGATATCTTTTCTATAATAGGGTGATCAGAACTGTACACTGTACTCCAAGTGTGGCCTTAACAAAGTCTTGTACAAATTCAACAAGACGTCCCAACTCCTGTATTCAATTTAGCATGGTCAATGCACCTAACCAGCATGCCTTTGGACTGTGGTTGGAAACTGGCGCACCCAAAGGAAACCCACAGAAACACAGGGAGAACTTGCAGAGTCCGCACAGACAGTGACACAAGCTGGGAATTGAACCAGGGTCCCTGGCACTGAGGTAGCAGTGTTAACCACTGTGCCACCATGCCGCCCAGGGGTGGGGTGAGAGGAGAGAGAGATATTGTGGGGGGGGGGGTAATAAAGATAGAGAAATACAGGGGTGGGAAAGAGGTAGAGAGATACAGGGGGTGGAGAGAGAGATAGAGCCAGAGAGAGAGATACATGGGATGGGGACAGAGATAGAGACTGAGAGGGAGAGATATGGGGGATGGGGAGAAACATAGAGCCAGAGCGATAGGTACATACAAATACATGCATACATAGATACTGGGTGGGTGATGAGAGACAGAGACCCGGGGAGATATAGATAGACAAACTAGGGCTGAGGGAGAGAAAGACATAGACCCAGAGACTAAATTGTCCATTTTGGCAAGAGCAATAAAAGAAAAGCACATTAAATTGTGAGCGATTGCAGAGCTCTGACATATCGCGGGATCTGGGTGTCTCAGTACATGAATCACAAAAGGTTAGTGTTCAGGTACAGCAAGTGATTAGGAAAGCTGATAGAATGTTATCATTTATTGCGAGGGGAATAGAATGTAGACCAGGTGGTCACGTGAGAATTGGGGTGACATGGGTACATAAGGGGTCACGTGTATGTTGTACGGATGTTCTCCCCAGAGCGCGGCAGGCACACAACATGTAAAAGCTGCTGTCTTACAGTGCCAGGGACTTTGGTTCAATTCCCAGCTTGTGTCACTGTTTGTGCGCAGTCTGCACGTTCTCCCCGTGTCTCTGTGGGTTTCCTTTGGGTGCTCCGGTTTCCACCCACAGTCCAAAGATGTGCTGGTTAGGTGCATTGACCATGCTAAATTGCTCCTTAGTGTACCCAAATGACTAGGGGATTTTCACTCTAACTTCATTGCAGTGTTAATGTAAGCCTACTTGTATATTCAATAAACTGTTACTGTTCTAGTGGGTGGTCACTAGTCATTGGAACCCTGCACATTTACATGGTAAGAAGTTTAACAACACCAGGTTAAAGTCCAACAGGTTTATTTGGTAGCAAAAGCCACACAAGCTTTCGGAGCTCCAAGCCCCTTCTTCAGGTGAGTGGGAATTCTGTTCACAAACAGGGCATATAAAGACACAAACTCAATTTACATGAATAATGGTTGGAATGCGAATACTTACAACTAATCAAGTCTTTAAGAAACAAAACAACGTGAGTGGAGAGAGCATCAAGACAGGCTAGACACTTTTACATGGTGTCAGGAGTTGGCAGAATGACCCAAGGACTTCGCCACATTGACTTGCTCGTGTTTGACAAAAACATTGAGGTCAACTGGGCAAAGTTTGAATAAAAGTGGCACATTCACTGCGATGCCAAGTTATTGGACAAATCCAAGAAGGTATAAGCTTACTAAATCTGTGGATCATGAGGCTATCGAGAAATTTGAATCTTTTGTTTTCCAGACGGACGAGGAGAATGAGATCATGAGATAGTATTAAAAAGTTTGAGAATGCTTGCATTCCCGTAAAGAACATCATAATCGATAGACACATGTTTAATACCACCAATCAAAAATCTGACAAACTGATTCAATCCTAAACCACAAATCTAAAAATTCTAGCAAAGAAATGTACATTCTGTACATACATTCTGTACAAATCTAAAAATTCTCGCAAAGAAATGTACATTCTTTACTTACTGACCATCTCGTCAGGGATTGCATTGCATGTAGAGTGCACAGTGGTCTTGTCCACAAGCATCTTCTTCATGAGAAAGATCTGACATTGCAATCTGCCATCAGTATCTGTATGCTAAATGAGCAGTCAAAAAGAAGCAGCAAAGAGTTCAGGTGGGAAACAGAAGTTTTAGCGGTACAGGGCATGCTTTGCCTCAACTATGGCAGCCATTACTCACAGAATCGAACTGCATGTTTGACATTTGGTAAATGCTGCAACAAATGTGGCAAATGGAACTATTTTGACAAATGCTGCGGATCTTAATCACAGTAAGAAGTCTCACAACACCAGGTTAAAGTCCAACAGGTTTATTTGGCACTAGCTTTCGGAGTCTCAGGCTCCTTCATCAGGTGAGTGAGGACTTCTGTTCACAAACAGGTCATATACAGACACAAACTCAATTTACAAGATAATGATTGGAATGCGAGTCTTTACAGGTAATCAAGGTACAGACAATGTGAGTGGAGAGAGGGCCAAGCACAGGTTAAAGAGATGTGTATTGTCTCCAGCCAGGACAGTTAGTGAGATTTTGCAAGCCCAGGCAAGTCGTGGGGGTTACAGATAGTGTGACATGAACCCAAGATCCCGGTTGAGGCCGTCCTCATGTGTGCGTAACTTGGCTATCAGTTTTTGCTCAGCAATTCTGCGTTGTCATGTGTTTTGAAGGAGAATGCTTACCCGAAGATCTGAATGCCCATGACTGCTGAAGTGTTCGCCGATTGGAAGGGAACACTCCTGCCTGGTGATTGATCTTAATCACAGCAGCCTTCCTATGCCACCAGCCACATTACTCAATCAGAGCAAGAAAGCCACTGAGCCTCCAACAACACTCTACTGCAACAGTGTTGATGCCATCACGGAGAAGGGTGAGATTTTCACCACCTTGAACACTGCCTGCAAACAAAACAAAACACAAAACAATAAGTAAAGATTGACACCAGAGCAAAGTGAAATGTCCTGCACAGGCAGTTGCTGTGGGAAATAATCTATATGCTGCACCAGATCCTAACACCCTGGTGGACCTCGTCACATATGGCAGACAAACCACCCTAACAGAAGGTATGGCTACTCTCCACCCTGCTCAGATCTCATTACCCTATGAAGACATTGGAACAGGTACTGGCTGACATGCCCAATGCCAAGGTATTCAGCATCTTGGATGCGAAGTGCTGGTTCTCGCAAATCCCACTGGATGAAGAATCTTTGAAACTTACTACATTCATATCTCCGGGAGGCAGATACAATTTCTTCTGCATTTCCTATGGGATATCCACTGGCAGTGAAGTATTCTCAGTAAGAAGTCTCACAACACCAAGTTAAAGTCCAACAGGTTTATTTGGTAGCAAAAGCCACTAGCTTTCGGAGCGCTTGCTGCTTCTTCGTCAGGTGAGGTGTCAGGTGGAGTCAGTGAAGGATTCTAACAGCAACTCTTTGCAAACTAAACCTGCAAAATCATCATTGTTGACATCCTGGTTTGGGATCGTACTATACAATAACATGATGCACATCTTTGTTTAGTCCTCAATACAATCAGTATAATACAACTGAAACTTAGCCCAGCTAAATGCAGATTCAGGGCTAACTGGGTACCCTACGTGAGTCATTTACTCACAGCTAATGGTGTAAGTCCTGAGCCAGACAAGACAACGGCTATACAACAGATGGCCATCCCCTGTGGACAAGCATGCTTTACAGAACTTCTTTGATATGATTAATTATATTTCTAAGTTCATTCCTTGCTACAATGAGGTTACTGAACCCCTTCGTTAGCTCCTCCACCAGGATGTCGATTGGTGTTGGCAGGAGTACCACATTGCTGTGTTCAACAGACTCAAACAGGGGCATTCTCAATCCCCACAGTCCTACAACGCTTTAAGCAACATTCGAGCACCAGTACTCCTATCAGCTGACACATCCCAGCGCAAACTTGGTGCAGTCTGTATCCAGAATGACAGACCAATAGCCTTTGCTTCAAGGGTCCTCACCGACATTGAGACTCGTTATGCTCAGATTGGGAAGCAACGACTCGCTCTGGTCTTTGCCTGTCAGAAATTCCATGATTTCCTTTAAGTGTTGAAACTAATCATCAGCCCCTCATAACTGTTGTAAAAATTGCTCTTCACACTGCGTCTACACAACTGTAGTGCATGATGCTGAAGGTGCAACTCTACAATCTCCGTGTTGTCTACAAACACAGTAAGGAGATGTACTTATCTGATGCCCTTTCCAGAGCCTTCCTACCCACCACTCACCAAGCAGATTGTGAGGAAGACATAGACATCATGACCATAGCAATGCTTTCCTCTCATAGAATCCAGAAACTCAAAGATGCTTTACAGACGGACATCACAAGCAGAAAGCTTCATGATGTCATCATGAAAGGTTGGGCCAGCTCAGCCTTTCGGCTAAGATCAAGAATCAAATCAAGCCCAAGATGGGGTGCAGTGCCTTATCTTGTCAGCTTGGATCTGTTTGCCTCTCTTGAGGGGGCCATGAATTAGATTCAAATGGAATTTGAATTTGGTTTTTGGAGCAAGCAAGATATGGATTTAGGTTTGCTCTGAACCATTCTGAACATTAGCTTTGGAACTTTAAGGATAGAGTAAAAATTTTAAAAATATCATGAAAGGATGGCCCGCGTCCTCATGGGAGCTTCCCCTCAAGCTCCGCACAGACTTCACCATCAGAGATGAAGTAATTGTGCAGGATGGACTGATACTGAGTGGCCTGCGATTTGGCACCCCTACCTCTCTGCAGAGGTACTACACCCAGCAACTCCAGCAAGGAAACCCAGGGCTGGAGGCAACTAGATACAGGGTAAAGGAATCACTATACCGGCCCTCCATGCATGCCGACATGGAGAGGGAAGTATCAAGATGTGCACCATGCAATGCACTCAAACCGCATCAAACCAAAGAACGACTGCATTAACATGAGGTCCCGTACATTCCATGACCACTCACAGCAGCTGACATTTTCAAATGGGATGCTAAACAGCACTTGGTCCCAATCGATTTGTAATCTGAGTGGTTTGAATTCAACCACCTGCCAGACATGAAAAGCAACACAGTCATAATCAAGCTGATCAATTGAGTTTGGGCGGCACGGTAGCACAGTGGTTAGCACTGCTGCTTCACAGCTCCAGGGACCTGGGTTTGATTCCCGGCTTGGGTCACTGTCTGTGTGGAGTTTGCACATTCTCCTCGTGTCTGCGTGGGTTTCCTCCGGGTGCTCCAGTTTCCTCCCACAGTCCAAAGATGTGCGGGTTAGGTTGATTGGCCATGCTAAAAATTGCCCCTTAGTGTCCTGGGATGCGTAGATTAGAGGGATTAGCGGGTAAAATATGTAGGGATATGGGGGTAGGGCCTGGGTGGGATTGTGGTCGGTGCAGACTCGATGGGCCGAATGGCCTCTTTCTGTACTGTAGGATTTCTATGATTTCTATGAAGCTCAAGAGACACTTTGCCACACATGGCATCTCCCAGAGGATAATGATAGACAGCACTCGTCAGTTCCTCTCCAGTGAGTTTAGGAACTTCGCACACACATGGGACTTTGAGCACATCATGAGTAGCCCCCTAAACCCATAGTTCAATGGCCTGGTGGAGTGGACGGTTTGCTCAGCCAAACACCTATGAGAGAAATGCATACAGGATTACACAGACTACTATGCTGAACTCTTCAGCCTGTGAAATGTGCCATGACAGGGTCTAACTTGATGAACACAGTGACTGCTCTCCATGCAAACAGAATTGCGAGCCTCACTGCCAAAGCCTCTTGCAGCTGAATATTGAAACCAACATGGAGGATTGACTAAAGGGAAAAAGGTACTATGATCGAAATGCACATAGTTCCAGCCCTCGACACAGCATGGCATGGATGGCACGGTGGCACAGTGGTTAGCACTGCTGCCTCACAGTGCCAGGGATTCAATTCTGGCTTCGGGTTACTGTCTGTGTGGAGTTTGTGCATTCTCCCTGTGTCTGCGTGGGTTTCCTCCGGGTGCTCCGGTTTCCTCCCACACTCCAAAGGGGTGTGGGTTAGGTTGATTGGTCATGCCAAATTGACCCTACTGTTAGGGGATTAGCAGTTTAAATATGTGAGGGCATGGGAATTGGGCCTGGGTGGGATTGTGGTTGATGCAGACTCAATGGGCCGAATAGCCTCCTTCTGAACTGTAGGGACTCTATGATTCTATGGTTCTATGATTCTATGATTGATTTATGATTCTAACACCTTGTCAAATGGTCGGGATCCAGACCTCATATGGCCATGACAAATTGGCGTTGTACAGGACCATGCCCAGTGGTGGCTCACCACATATGAAGCTGGCATTACCTACTGCAGGTATTGGAACTAACACCATCAACCACCACAGTACCCCAGCCATCCAGACCAGAATCCAAGCCCCCTATCCAGTGGAAATGGAGGCTCCTCCAGAGGCGAGTACAGCAAGCCCTGCAGTTACTGCGTACATCGCACGGAAGCCTGATACCACCCACACTGAGGACAGCAACCCAAAAGCACAGCCAACTGGCACAATCACACATTCAGGACATATGAGTAAACTAAATAAAAGGCTCCAGGACTATATAACAGATTAGTTAACAACAGTGGGGGAGTGGAAAGGAGATGTGATGGGCTGTGCATCAGCTGCAGCAGCCCAAGCCATGTTTCACACAATGTAAATAGTTACGTGTCTTTAGTCTGTTCAATTTGCATGTTGTAAATCAATTGCATCCAGTGACTGTTCTCGCACACTGTTACATCACAGTACTATTGGTTGTTCCAACTTAAATGGGGAAGATGTAGGCCGAGTGGTCACATGGACCGATAATGCAGTTACAAAAGGGGGTCACATGTTCATAGTGCGGGAGTTGTCCCCAAACGCAGGCAGACGTACAACGTTTAAGAACTGGTCAGGGTATTCAATAAACCGTTATTGTTCTAAGTCATTGGTCACCAGTCACTGGAACCCAGCACTTCTACATTAAATACAAAAGTAGGGAGGTTATGCTTCAATTATACAGGGCACTAGTCAGACCACATTTGGATTACTGTGCAGTTTTGGCCACCTTTTTAAGGAAGAATGTGAAAGCAATGGAAACAGTTCAGAGAATGTTTACCAGACAAATACCTGGAATCAGCAGTTTGTCTTATAAGGAATAGTTGGACAGGCTAAGTTTGCATCCATTGGAGTTTAGAAGAGTAAGAGACAACTGAGTTGAAACCTATAAGATCCTATGGGATCTTGACAGGGTGGATGGGAGAGGTTGTTTCCTCTTGTTGGAGAATCTAGATCTAGGGGGTTACTGTTTAAAATATGTGGTCATCCATTTAAAATGGAGATGAGAATTTATTCTCTCAGAGGGTCGTGAGTCTTTGGAACTCTCTTCCTGAAAAGGTGGTGGAAGCAGAGTCTTTGCATGTTTTGAAGGCAGATGTGGATAGATTCTTTGTAAGCAAGTGGGTGATAGGTTATTGGGGGTAGGCGGGATGCAGATGTGAGGTTACTATCAGATCAGCTATGATCTTATTAAATGACAGATCAGGCTCGAGGGGACAAATGGCTGTGAACTACAGGGAAGGGGCTTGGGAGAGGGACTGACTGATTTATTCTTGCTAACACAGACACAGACAGGCTGAATGGCTTCATCCTGCTCTGTAAACCATTCGATGATTCCAGCAGATTTGAATCCATTGATAAGAATTCAAATCTTGGTGAAACTTGAATTCTTGCGTGACTTCTTCCTATCTTGCCTTTTTTCCCTCCCTTTTTCCGGTCTCCTCCTGTCTGCATTTGTCGCTCTTCCAACGACCTCTGTGATTTTAACAGTTTCCAATTGTTTCTTGGTACTTCTGATCACCTCTTCACTGTGGATGTCCAATCTCCCTATACCTCCACCCCACCAGGTCAGTCTGACAGCTCTCCACTTCTTAAACAGAGACCCAACTATCCTCCATCTAGCATCATCCTTCTTGTGTTCTCACATTTAACAATTTCCCCTTTAACTCCACTCACTTCTTCCAACAGTTAAGTGTTGCTATGGATACCCATATGGGTCACAGCTATAATAAAAGCAAAACACTGCAGATGCTGGAATCTGAAACAAAAACAGAAAATGCAGGAAAAACTCAGCAGGTCTGGCAGCCTTTGTGGGGAAAGAATAGAGCCAACGTTTCGAGTCTAGATGACTCTTTGCCAGAACTCTGAAGGGTCATCTAGACTCGAAACATTGGCTCTATTCTCTCCCCACAGGTGCTGTCAGACCTGCTGAGATTTTCCTGCATTTTCTGTTTATGTTTGGGTCTCAGCTATACCTACTTTAGTGTAGGATATGCAGACCATTTCTTTTCCCAGTTCTAACCCAGGCCAACTGCCTCAACTTTTTCTCTGGTTCATTGCTGACTGTATCAATGTTGCTTCCTACTCTCGCCCTGCACTGTAGCATTCAATCAATTTTCCTTCCAATTTCAACATCTCTGACACATCCCAGCTCTTCCTTGACTTCCATTTCTCCATTTCTGGAAATAGGCTATCAACAAATATTCATTACAATCCCTCTATTTCCAACTCTGGATTACACAAAATGCTTTATTCTCTCTTTAGATTGCACCAGGTGCTCGATCTGTCTCAGGATTATGCTAAGTGTTCCCTTTGCTCAGTTTTCTCTCTCACACACTCTCTGTGCAATACAATAGGTGTTTTTCCTCACTGGATTACACTGAGTGTTGTGTTCTTTCACATTCTATGCACTATATGGAATGCTACCGTTTCATCCCACATGTGTGCTTTTTCTGCATTCCCCCTGTGAGTTCCTCATCCCTGAGCAGCTGTTCAACTTCCTTTTAAAATTAGTTAAGGAATCAGCTTCCAGCATCTTTTCAGGTCAAGCGTTTCAATTCCTAACAACTCTCGGAGTGAAATCATTTCTCTTCATCTCCCCTCTAGTTTTTTGTCAATAATTTTAAACATATGACCTTGGGTTTTTGGCTCAGTTAGCAATGGGATCACTTTTTCTCCCTGTATACAAACATCTAATCGTCCTATAAACCTTACTTCTTAACTTTTACTATTCCAATGAATTGTTCACATTTCTAAGATAAACACAAAATACTGTGGATGCTGGAATCTGAAACAAAACAGCTCTGACAACGGGTCATCTAGACTTGAAACGTTGGCTCTATTCTCTCTCCACAGATGCTGTCAGACCTGCTGAGATTTTCCAGCTTTTTTGTGTTTTTGCTGTTTTTGTCTCACATTTCTAACCTCTCATTATACTGAAGTGCCTCATTCCTGGTAACACACTGACAATCCTCCTCCTGTTACAACCTCACTGTAGGGGCTGGTTAGCTCAGATGGTTCAGCATGATGCTAACAAAACCAAGGTCATGGGTTCACTCCCTGTGCGGGGCCAATGACACTCATGTCGATGGCCCTGCTTTTCTTTAAGTTGTCAGGATGGCCGAGTGGTCAAAGGTGCCAGATTCTTTGCCTTGTGGACTTCTGATGAGTTCTGGTCCCTTTCTAGGGTTGTGGTTGAAATTCCACTCCTGGGTGGGTTAGCTCATTTGGCTGGATGGCAGGTTTTGTGATGCAGAGCAATGCCAACAGTTCGGGTTCAATTCCCATACTGGCTGAGGTTATTCATGAAGGCCTGCCTTCTCAACCATGCCCCTCGCCTGAGGTATGGTGATTCCCGGGTTAAATCACCACCAGTCAGCTCTCCCCCTCAAAGGGGAAAGCAGCTGATGGTTTTCTAGGAAAATGGTGACTTGACCTTTTACATCATTTCAGTGTGGTGCCCAGAATTGTCCACAGTGCTCCACTTAGACCTACTAGTGAAGGGCTGAGTGGCCTCCTTCTGTACTGTAATAACTCAATAAAATTTAGCATAATCTCTGCTTTGGAGAGAGTACAGAGGAGGTTTACCAGGATGTTGCCTGGTATGGAGGGGCTTGGTTATGAGGAGAGATTGGGGAAACTGGGGTTGTTCTCCTTGGAAAGACGGAGGATGAGGGGAGACTTAATAGAGGTGTATAAAATTATGAAAGGCATAGATAGGGTGAACGGTGGGAAGCTTTTCCCCAGGTCGGTGGTGACGTTCACGAGGGGTCATAGGTTCAAGGTGAAGGGGGGGAGGTTTAACACAGATATCAGAAGGACATATTTCACACAGAGGGTCGTGGGGGCCTGGAATGTGTTGCCGGGCAAGGTGGTGGAGGCGGACACACTGGGAACGTTTAAGACTTATCTAGACAGCTATATGAACGGAGTGGGAATGGAGGGATACAAAAGAGTGGTCTAGTTTGGACCAGGGAGCGGCGCGGGCTAATTGTTCCTTGTTTCTCGTTTCAAGGCTTCATTCTATGATCATCTTGCTGGTGCCAGTACAGAGCGAGACTGCGGATAGTTGGGAACCTGTCTCGGGGGCAGGGAATTCATATGGTGTTCGTGGAAGTGGAAATGACTAGGGTTGGGAAGCATTTTCCGATCAGGGCCATTGTGATCTCCTGGACTCGTTTCGATTGCCTCAGGGGGTCGGAGAGGAATTTCCCAGATTTTTTTTTCCCCATATTGGCCCTGGGGTTTTTCACTCTGGGTTTTTGCCTCTCCCTGGAGATCACATGGTCTGGAATGGGGGGGTGGGGGTGAGTTAATAGGTTGTAATGAACAAAGCATCGTAGCTGTGAGGGACAGCTCGGTGGATAGGATATTGGTATGTAGATAGGCTGGAAAATTGGGCGGGGATCCTGGATTCAGGATTCAATCCTGGACCGGGGAGCGGCGCGGGCTTGGAGGGCCGAAGGGCCTGTTCCTGTGCTGTATTGTTCTTTGTTCTTTGTTCTTATATTTTACATGGGGCAGCATGGTGGTACAGTGGCGAGCACTGCTGCCTCACAGCTCCAGGGATCCTGATTCAATTCCAGCTTTGGGTGACTATGTGTAGTTTGCACATTCTCCCCGTGTCTGCATGGGTTTCCTCCACGTTCTCCAGTTTCCCCCCACAGTCCAAAGATGTGTAGATTAGATGGATCGGTCACGCTAAATTGCCCCTTAGTGGCCCAAAATGTGTAGGTTAGACGGATTAGTCATGGGAAATTTGTGGGTTAAGGAGATAGGGTGAGGGAGAGTGCCTGGGTAAATTACTCTGTCAGAGAGTCAGTACAGTCCTGATGGGCTGAATGGCCTCTTCTACACTGTAAGCATTCTGTGATTCTTTATTGAATGGCTCGCCAAATCCAAGACCCCCACATGCATTTATAAACCCCTTATCAACTTGCCATGCCCCTGTAAGGATTTGTGCTTTTGGATACCAAGGTCACACTTGCTTCTTTGCACTTTCAGAACTGTGCCATTCATAGTATATTGCTTTTCCAGATTAATACTCCAAGTGCATCTCTTTACACTTCTTCACATTAAACTCCATCTGACAATTTACCATCTTGTCTACATCATCCCAAAGTCTACAAATACCCCTCATCACTATCTACTACTTGGCTAAGTTTCCACATTTCTGCAATGTTTTAATACCAACCTCCCCACCACATGCTCCTGCCCCCTCCAACGCTTCTGCCCCGTACCCCCTGTTTCCCCCACCCCGACCCCAGTCGAGATTGAGTTGAGATTATTTATCAAAATTCGAAAGGAGTATGGACCCAAAAGTGATGTTTGGGAACACCTTTGCAAACTAGCCCTCTACCAAGTCTGAAAGACGCCCATTCCACCACCAGCCTTTACTTATTGTCTCTGAGCCATATCCAGATCCATACCAGCACTTTCCCCTTAATTCTATGGGCTTGCATTTTCTTTTCAATCATCTTGTGTGACACTCTATTGAATGCACCCCAAATGCTTATAAATACATCTGCATTGATTAAGCTTCTCTGTTACCTCATTAAAAAATTCATTGAAATAAGACACGATTTACCTTTAACAAATCCATGCTGGTGCTCCATGATTAACCCTTACCTTTCCAAATAAATGTTAATTTTGTTCCTGATAAAGGTTTTCTCTTTTATTTTGTCCCTGTCACTGGTTATAGGCAGACTAATCTGTAGTTTCCAGGTTTCTATTTTACGCTTTAACTGGGGTTATAAAATTAGCAGTTTGTTGACCAGTAGAACCCAGACTGAGAATTGTTATCAGCCTTAGAGAGTAGGGTCACACAAGGCTCTGTTTTCAAACCTATTTTATTTAATCTCAGCATAAAAGCCCAGACTCACAAACACAATGGCTAAATCTGAAGATGATCCTAATTGGGAATTAGGCAAATGGCTGATGTGATTCAATATAGATCAATGCAAATGTAAGGGAATCAAGGGTTCTGGGATAGGCAGGAAAGTGGAGTTGTGGGTTCTATTAGATTTTTTATTAGGTTATATTAGATCAGTCATGATCTCATTGAATGACGGAGCAGACTTGATGTGTTGAATGGCCTTCTTCTGCCCCTACATTTAACAGTCTTAAGGTAAAGTGTTTCATGTTAGAACTAGAAAACCCAGGAAGGCTTAAATGGAATGAAAACATGGAAAATGAAGGAGATTCTGATGGGCCGATAATAAATTGTGGCAATGCTCTATAGAACCATAGCAAGGTTATGGTGCAGAAAGAAACCATTGTGCCCATCATGTCTGCACTGGTCAACAAATAAACTAGCCGCTCATTTAAATCTCATTTTCCAACACCTGGTCTGTAGCCTTGCCGGTTACAATTTTTCAGATGCAGATCCAGATACCTTTTAAATGAGTTAAGCATTTCAGCCCCAATCATCTACTTAGGCAGTGAATTCCAGATGCCCACCACCCTCTGGGTGAAAAAGATTTTCCTCATGTCCACTCTGATCCTCTGTGGCTAGGAATAAATTAAATCAGATGTTGGGATGCGTTATAAGGTCAATGCTAAGCTGAAACAGTGAGATAACCCTACCACTTTACAAATGATTGGTGTGATTACACTTGGAATGCTTTGTGCAGTACTGGTCAGAATGACACAGAAAGGATGTTGCAGCTACGATGAGCTACCTCGGAGAGGAACCACAACATGGGATGGAAGGATTGGATTAGGTAAATCAAGCATGTTTTCACTAGAAAGGAGAAGGCTAAGAGATGATTTGATTGTGTTTTTTAGGACTCACGAGAACTGGTGCCCAGAACTGATCAGATGGGGTACAAATTTATATAATTGGAACATAACTTCTACTTTGCTTTATCCCTGAGATAAAACCAACATTCCATTATTTTTTAAATTATTGTACCCATTTCCCAGCCTATTACCAGTAATAAAATACTCTTATCTATCTCTCATAGGTGATTGATCTCACACTTTCCCATATTAAACTTCATCTGTCACAGTTTTGGCCACTCACTTAATCTGTCGTGTCGCTTTGCAACATTCTGCTCCCAACTGCATTTTATTTATTTGCTCAGGGGATGTGGGTATCATTGACTGGGCCAGCACTTATGCCCATCCCTAATTACTCTTGAACTGAGTGGCTTGCTAGACCATTTCAGAGGGCATTTAAGAGTCAATGACATTGTTGTGGATCTGGAATCACAAGTAGGCCAGACCAGGTAAGGATGACAGATTTCCTTCCCTAAAGGACATTACTGAACCAGATGGGTTTTTATGGCAATCAACCATGATTTCATAGTCATCGTAGACTTTTAATTCCAGATTTTTATTGAATTCAAATTTCACCATCTGCCGTAGTAGGAACTGAACACGGGTCCCCAGAGCATTATCCTGGGTCTCTGGATTACTAGTCCAGCAACAATACCACGACACCTCCGCATCCCAAATTGATTGCACCACCTAATTCATTGTCATTAGAGAAAATGGCTATATGACTCGCTATTCTTTTGTCTAAATCATTTATAAATAAAATGAAACGCTGAGGCTCCAATCTCTAAGGGACACCACTAGACACATGCTACCAGTCTGACACACGCCCACATAATTCCTATTCTCTGTCTCCTACCTCGTGATGAATTCCCTGATTTTGTTAATAAGTTATTTCTATCTCCAGGCACTCTCATTATTGTTAACAATCTCTTCTGTGGAACCTTGATCAATGCCTCCTGGAAGTTCATCTAAATAATATTTAGACACTTATTGATCCAGGACATTAGTTACCTGCTCAAAGCATTCAATTAGTTTGTTAGCTATAACTTACCCTTTCCAATTCCATGTTTGTACTCCCTGATCAGCTAACATTTCTTTAAGTGCTCAGTTACTCTAACCCAAATAACACATTCTGGTAACTTTTCCACACTAACAGGCTTATAATTCTGTTGTTTATGTCTGTTACCTTTCTTTAAAAGTGGAGTGACATTGCCAGTGTTCCAATCCAAGGGACAATTCCTGAATTAAGAGTGTTTTGGGCAATCAGTTCTGGAACATCTATAATTTCCTCCCCTCCTTCGTTTGAAGATTTATCTATCTTGAATCTCATTACCATTTTGTTTGCTTGCACTGCATCAAGTTAGTCCTTCTCATGTCTTTACTTTTAGCTTTTTGTATATCACTGGTAGATTATGATCACCGTTTACTCTGAAGACCAATACCAGGTAAGTTCCATTACTTTGGTATTCCATTACTTTGGTATTTTTTGATCTTCAATTACAATATTACACATGCCTGTCTTTAAAAAGTCTACATTAACTTTAGGCATCCTCCTTCTCTTAATATATTTGTGTAGTGTCCTTGAGATCTCTGGCAAGTTGTTTTGTTTTCATTTTTCATTTTTACAGCTCTAACTTCGACCTCCATATCCTTTGGCTAGAGATGATGATGGACTACCCCTGCTCCTATTCCTTATGTTCCTATCTCCTTGCTGTCTTTTTATCTCTCCCAATCTGTGAGATCTCTATTGTTCTTTGCACTGCTGTAAGCCCTTTCCTTTTGTTTTATATTATCTAACCTCTGGAAAACAGTTGTAGCGCGATAAAGATTTCAAACATTTTCACAATGTAAATATTTTGACAATCAATTTCAGTGCATATTTCACCCCATTCTTCAACTCTTCTCTGAATTTCCTTTGGGTTGCTGCATAGATACACGTGTTGGTGCAGCAGCTCAGGAGCTGAAGCAAGAAAGCTACCTCTTGGGCAATATACAAAGGGTCATTGGAACCTGAGATAGAATAATGGTTTGCAATCTGCACGTAGAGGAAAACTATCAGATACATCATCCACAACAAGATGAAACTCCCACTGATAGCAAAGAGTAAGATGATGGATTTCCTTCGGCTCTCCCATTCTGCATCATGATGAGTCTTCTTACTACCATGACCATGGAATCTCCGACGAATTCGACTGGCTACTAAAATGTATTTTCCAGTCAAGGCATTGAGTAGCAAAATCATGCCAAATGCAACAAATGAGCTTAACATTGTATCAATTAAGTCAAAAGCTCTCCATACCTGTGAAATATAATAGTTTGGTATTAAGTTACAATACCAAGGTGTACCATCCACGATGTAGCTCGGTGTATATGCAAAGTACCAGGGGATATTTTTCAAACAGAATACCACACAGACAATTGTTATAACAGCATTAGCACATTTTTCGGTGCAGTATTGTTTTTTCAGCTTCTGACAACAAATAGCAATACAACGATCAAATGTGAAAGCCACAGTTAACCAGACTGAACTGTCCCTGGCTGCGAATAGCAAGACGGCCCTGAGGCTACATAATGGAGTAATGTACAGGAAACTGGACGGGAAAAAAAGCCCATTGATCCGATTCAGTATCACACCCATGATGGTGACCAATAGATCTGACACTGCCATGGCCACCAGGTAACGAGAAATGCATTTGGAGAGACCACATTTTCCTCGGGACAGGACCACTATCGCTGCCACATTAACTGTAGAAAAAAAAAGAATTCAGCAAACAGACCACTCTGTTAGTTTGATAAGAGTTTGTGGGAGAATTACAGCTTTCTCACATCTTTCTGGAGATTGATCTCTGTACTGATGTGGAACAGAAACATCGGCATTGACCAGTTGGGCCAGCGGTCTAATTCTATTCCGTTATACAGCGTAATTTTCTAAACCCGCGACAGTTCATTGTGGGCTAAGAAATAACTAGGTATGCTATTCTATACATGAGGTAGAGTTTGTGCTAGATATCAGAACAATGCAGGTGGAATCGATCTAACCCGAAAAAAGATCGGGAGATTTTAATTGCAAATGAGTTATACCGTAAAATAATTTATACTTGTGTTTTCTTTTATGCAGGTTCAAGATTCAAATCAATAGGGCAGGTCCTGCTCACAAACTGGACCCGACCCCATTGAGAGATTACGCTGATGGCACAGGTTCAGGCTGTTGCATTCATTCTTTTAGGGCCAGAGGTGCATGATGATGTCAAAACGCATTATATTTATAAAACAACTGACTAGTATACAACAAATAAACTATTAAATGGTTCATCTTTTTCTTTTCATTTTTAGTTGTATTAAATTGGGTTACTGACTGGATACTCTTATTTAAATATTTACTTTTGCTGATAAACTATTTTCAGCTGTACTAAAAAAAGTCATCAGATCACCACTCTTAAATAGATTAAGGAAAACTTTTTAATGGGAAGCGAGAAATGATGATGTTATGTGACACAGCTCGGATTGTGATGCTGCATGGAAGATTTTTCATGTTCGTGAATCTTAACTTGAAGAGTAATTTAATCAGTACAGCTTCAAATGCAATGTTCCCATTGTGTTCAAAGTGGGAACTCTTCCCCCAGCTTCAATGAATTGGGATGGAAGAGAAAATGGGAACTTGTTTCAATGCAAGCAAATCAAAAATAGCAAACAAAATTAAACACCGCCAAAAGATTGCATTTTCTAGAATTATCTTCTAAGTTAATTCACATTTTCAATGATTAATTGTAGAACTAGAATGAAGCCATTTTTGAGGAACTTTTTGGATACGAAATGTTTATTTATTCATGCTTATTAAGAAGGTAACTGTTAAGAGATAGACTCTTCCCATTTAGGTAATTCTATGGAGTCCTGTACACATTGTAGGAACTCTATGCCCTTACCCTTATTCTACGACTCTGGCCAAATAACTCTGGTATTGAAATCAGCAATTATGATAATTTTATGATTTTCTTTCCTTAGTTCTATAATTTGTTTATATATTTTTTCCTCCGCAACCACCTCCCCTTATTCCCCGCCCCCCCCCCCCCCCCCGCACCCCCACCCCCACCCCCAACCCCTCCTCCACTATTAGGTGGTCTGTAAACTACCCCAACAGAATTGGAAAGAAGAGAAGTTATGCTAAACTTTTGGAGAATGTGGTGAGACCACACACACCCCTGGTCTCCATCATACAAAAGGGAGTTGACGGCACTGGAGAAGGTGCAAAGCTATTTACAAAGATTATAGCAGAACTGAACACTTATGATTTTCAGGAACAACTGAACAAGCTTTCTCAAGAGAAACAGCTGAGGGGTGAACTGATAGAGGTCTTTAAAACTATGAGGAAAGTCAGTCAGTTAAACAGAGAAAAGATGCTTCCACTTGTGAAGAAATCCAAAACTAAGGAACAGAATTTTAACATTCACCAATAAATCCAACAAGGAGCTCCAGAGAAATATCTTTGGTCAGCGTGTAGTTAGAATGTGGTACCCTTTACCCCACAAGGAGTAGTTGAGAGGAACAACATAGAAGCATTTAAAGGGCAGTTAGATAAGCACATGAATGTTAACAACATTTTAAAAATAGTGTTAAAAAGTGCTGTTAGCAATAAGATCAGAGGAGACTCGTGTAGAGTATAACCATTAGCAGAGAACATTTGTACTGAATGATTTGTTTCTGTGTTGCAAGTGCTGTGAACAAAATAACCAGAACATATGAAAGAAAGCTCCAGAAGTCATGATTCATTGAACTGGTAGGAAATGCCAAGGAAACTTGATGGGGCGAAGGGTCACTTCTGCACTGTCTGATTATATGGTTCTATGCTTTGAAAAAAGTAAAACATTGAATATATTGGAAATCTCAAAATAAAAACAGACAATAATGGACACACATCAGCATTGGTGAAGAGAGAAACAGACCTAACATTGCAGGTTGGTGATCTTTCAATAAGCCTATATTCATAGCTGTGAATAAAATGATATTATAATGAATAGACACAGCAGGCAGCAAGAATGGTGAAGAATTAAACACCAAATTACACAAGCAACAGCCAACTCAGGGACTTACCAGGGACACCAATGGCTGCAAGTATAGGGTAGCAGATAACAAATGCCAGGCCAGTTATTCGACCGTGCATTTCCTGGGAGAAGTCTTGATGCTTCTTTGGGTTAGAGATGACAGCTGTAACTGGCCTATTGGTAGGAGTGCTTATTTATATCAGATGCTTGGCATCATTAACATTAGTTACAGGTGTTTGAACAAACAACATTCTCATTAGCAAGTCTTTTGAGAAATATTACCTCACGGGCAGCATGGTGGCACAGTGGTTAGCACTGCTGCCTCACAGCGCTAGGGACCCAGGTTCAATTCCCACTTCGGGTCACTGTCTGTGTGGGGTTTGTACATTTTCCTCGTGTCTGCGTGGGTTTCCTCAGGGTGCTCTGGTTTCCTCCCACAGTCCAAAGGTGTGCCGGTCAGGTGGATTGGCCATGCTAAATTGACCCTAGTGTCAGGGGGTTTAGCAGGGTAAATATGTGGGGTTAGACAAATAGGGCCTGGATGGAATTGTGGTCAGTGCAAACTCGATGGGCCGAATGGCCTCCTTCTGCACTGTAGGGATTCTATAATAATTCTATGATTAAATGTATTTAAATGGCACTGCTGTGCAACAATAACTTGCATTATATTACACCTTTCATGTAGAAGAATGTGCAAAGAAATTTCACAGGAGTGTTACCGAACAACATTTGACATTGAGCTGCATCCTAGAGTACAGGGATAGAAACAAAGGTAGGAAGATTTAATTATACATTCCAGAATAGTCAGTAAATTGTATGGCTCTGAATCATCAAGTTCCATCAATGATTTGCACATTACTGATATAAGTTGGGGTTTCCCATCATTTCAGCAATTAAACCCAAGCGTCAGTGCATAGTTTGTAAAGGCACAAACTGACTCATTTAATTACAGATGATTTCAAGCACTATTGATGAAACACAAGCTCAGCTTTGCAATGAAAGCAAGGGGAGGACATTACCTGTCTACACCAAAGGTGATGAGGTGTAGATGATTGAGAGCTTCAAGTTTCTAGGTGTCCAGATCACCATCAATCTGTCCTGGTCCCTCCACGCTGATGCTATAGTTAAGAAAGCCCACCAACACCTCTATTTTCTCAGAAGGTTAAGGAAATTTGACATGTCCACTTTGACTCTCACCAATTTTTACAGATGCACCATAGAAAGCATCCTTTCCGGATATATCACAGCTTGGTATGGCTCCTGCTCTGACCAAGACTGCAAGAAACTACAAAGAATTGTGAGCATAGCCCAGTCTATCATGCAAATCAGCCTCCCATGTATTGGCTCCATCTACACTTTCTACTGCCTCAGAAAAGCAGCCAGCGTAACCAAGGACCCTACACACCCCGGACATACTCTCTTCCACATTCTTCTGTCATGAAAAAGATACAAAAGTCTGAGAAGACGTACCAACCGACTCATGAACAACTTCTTCCCTGCTGCCGTCAGAATTTTGAATGGTCCTATCACAAATTAAGCTGATCCTTCGCTTCACCCTACCTGTAACTGCAACACTATATTCTATATTTTATAGAGTAGTCCCCTATCTACTCTATGAAAGGTACGTTTTGTCTGTATAGCACAAGAAACAATTCTTAGCAAAAAAAAATTCACTGTATCCCAATACATGTGACAATAATAAATCAATCAAACAATAAATAACTCAATTGGTTCAGAATGTGACTGGGGTGTTTGGTTTCCCCATTCTAGTGAGATACTGAGGTGCTGTGTTCAACTCTCACACAGTCCAAACACTTTGCTCCCCCAACCCCCTGCCTAGCTGCCTCTGTCCCCTGCATGATGTTCTGTGATTCTCATACCTCCGATCACATAAGTTGAACAGGAGACTTTTCCTGACTTACAACATGTTTGAGTTTGGAACTATTTTCCACCCACAGTCACATAACTTTGTGTAACCACAATGCTAACTTCACATCTCAATCATAATTCATCTCACATTAATGAACAGACCACTCCTATAATGCATTCACCCAACTGAAACAGATAGCGCCATGGAATCAGGATTCCTTCCTCTGATGGTGCAGTGCATTGCATTAATTATTTTAGATTATTGATTTGAAGTCCATCTCAAAAGCAAGAACGTACATTTTTAAAACACCTTCCATGACCTCAGCAAAGCGATTTATGAAATTTAAGTACTTTTTGAAGTACAGTCACTGTTATAATGTAGGAAATGCAGCAGCCAATTTGTGCATAGCAAGCTCCCACTAAAAGGTAAAAGATAAATTACGAGATAATCTGTTTCTAGTGATGCTGGGTTGGGAGATAAATGATAATCAGAACAATGGGGCAGACCTGCCTGCTCTCCTTCAAAATAGAGCCAAGGGATCTTTCACATCCATCCAAAAGGGCAGATAGGAAATCTATTTAATGTCTCATCTGAAAGATGGCACTATTGACAGTGCAACATTTCCCCAGTACTGTAACCTGGATTTTAATAGTGGGTAGCTCTGGAATCCTCTCCCTAAACCTTTCCCTCTCTCCCCACTTTTCGGACGCTGCTTAAAACCATCTCTTTGACAAAGCTTTCAGTCCTTTGTCCTCGTATTTCCTGATGCGCTCACCATCAAATGTTGTCTTACAAAGCTCCTGTGAAGCATCATGGGATGTTTCACTACATTAAAGGGCTATGTAAATGCATGTTATTGCTGCACTGGGCTGTCAGCCTGGATCATGAGCTCTGGTCTGTGCAGAGGGTGTTATCATATGAAAGACAAACAATGTAGAAAGTGGGCTATCCAGTGTGATCGATCTTTCACAATAAACTCAAAGGGGGCTGCTTGTTAAGGCATTGCCTTGTGTTGGAACAAACAGGTGGTTGTAATGTGCTAATAACTAATGATTATGAAGATTTTGGTTGAAACCTGTTTTGAAGCATCTTTTAATTGCTAAATGGACAAAACATCATGTTATATTTAGCCATAATATATACCACCTAATGGATAAACAAGGGATCCCTTCCCAGCTTTTAGGAATCCAAGACTTTTCTTGGCAGTTTGTTCAGACATTTCCTCTCAGCATCATGGGAACTGGTCAAAGTAACTGACATGGATCAAAAAATCAAAAAGTGGGCAGCACAGTGGCATGGGCAGCATGGTGGCACAGTGGTTAGTACTGCTGCCTCACAGCTCCAGGGACCCAGGTTTGATTCCCGGTTTGGATCACTGTCTGTGTGGAGTTTGCACATTCTCCCCGTGTCTGCGTGGGTTTCCTCTGGGTGCTCCAGTTTCCTCCCACAGTCTGAAAGATGTGCTGGTTAGGTGCATTGACCCGAAAAGGCGCCAGAGTGTGGCGAATAGGGGAATTTCATAGTAACTTCATTGCAGTGTTAATGTAAGTCTTACTTGTGACTAATAAATAAACTTTTTTAAAAATCCATCTACAAAAGGTGGCAGTTTTGATTGACAGTTAAGGTCATGATCTGCTCAAAAATGCATGTGTGGGGGCACTGATTGTCTGCAGTCTTTATAGACGGACAGTCCTGTTGCCAGAGTCATTCAAATTATGGAATGTTATGGGGCTAGTTGCACTTATCTCATCAGTCAGTCTTCAGATAATCAGTCTTGTTAGGAGAAATGAATGACTTTCAGCACTTAAGAAATGAACATCGATATTCAAGTACTAATACTTTTACTTGGAGATAACCCGGGCTGCAGCATCTTCACTGAGCTGGAGGGGGTAAATCCAAGAAAACAGCAAAGTGTGGGAACTTTTCCAAATGCACGGCCTTTTTTTCACTGTTTTATATGAATTACCTGTTACTATCAGTCAGAGTGATGCATATTGAATGCATGCACTGAGATTGAGGAAAATTTTATGTCTATCGTATATTATATATTATATGTACACACATTCTGATAAAGTGAAAGTGTTCTTGGTCCAATTCCTGCATCCTGCTATCTGTCAACCAGCTATTGGGTGGCAAATAAGGCACCCCAGATCATATGATCAAAGACCCTGAGGACCAAGCACAGGAGTGTTAGGTGGTGCCAGGCCTGAGTGACTCATCTAATGCCAGAAATATGACAACATTCTTTCCGTTGATGTATATAGTACTAGTAAGAAGGTCTTGTGATTCAGTGGGTAGTGTCCCTGCTTCTGAGCTAGAAGTTTGGGGTTCAAGTCCCACTCCAGTGCTTGATGGCCAAACAGATAATGACCAAACAGGATGGTATCAACTTGTAAATCTTCCCAATGGACACCAATGGTAGGCAATATGAATGGGGGGCTCCTGTTAACCATGTGATGGAAAGAAATTGAAGCCTCTACCATCACTATCCATAGTGTCAGGACCTGATCCAACAGGGATGGATTCAGGACCTGCTTCCTTGCCCTACATGTCGTGGAGGTGATGGTGCTGTGGGTTCAGACCAGTCTTGGGCAGAAAATCCAATAAGTTGATTGGGTATTACAATTGCAGATGGTTCATATCTCCTGTGACTGATGATCTAACACCAGCTATGGGCATGTAAATGTAAGTGTACGTCTTGCATCTTAAGAACGTACTTGTTGGCAGCCTTGACTCAATCGTTGTGCTCTTGCCTTGGCGTCAGCAGCTCATGAGTTGAAGTCTCACTCTCGGCACTCGAGCACAAAACTGGTTGACACTCCAGTGCAGTCCTGAGGGAGTTCTTGCGTCTTCAAATGTGCTGTCTTTTGAAGAGATGTTGAACTGAAGGCTTGGGAATTGTATGACTCCATAGGACTCCACAGAAAAGCAAATAAGCCTTGTTATCCTGGCCAATATTTATCCCTGAATAGCATTGCTAAAAGCAAATGATCTGATCATTATCATATTGCTTTTTGTGGGAGCTTATTGGTTGTAAGTTGGCTGCTGCATTTCCTACATTACAACCGGACCTGCACTTCAAAGTACTTGATTGACTGCAAAGAATGCTGGACCATCCTGAGGTTTATAGGTCTTTCCTTTTACATATGAACAGGATGTGGTGAGCAGGTGTGGTAAATGCTTCATGTTCTGCAGGATTGGGATCGCACTGATTATGATCATCATTGGTTGTTTGCCAGTTGCTAGGAAGTTACTGATTGATGTGATAGAGGCAAACAGCATGAAGGATGGAGAGATGATAGTGAGAAATAGGAAAGGATATGATTGGGGAGAGGGAGAAAGAATGCGGAATTGGGCAAAGTCGTGGGATGGGAAAGGGTTAGGGAAAAGGAGGGAATGATAGGAGAGGAGATAATGCGATGAAGGGATAGAGAAGAGATGGAAAGGGTGAAAGGGCATAAGGAACAGGAATGGGTTGGAGAAGAAGCAGAAGACATTGTGGGAAGTGGATAGAGTCCTACTGGGCAACATAGGTAGTTAAACTCCAGGTTCGGGCTCAGTATTACCCACACCGAAGCTCTCAGGGTGGATATCCAGTTAAAGCTCATAAGTGGTTCTGGGTAGGGAGGGCAGGCAGGACAAGGGGAGGGATGGTTGAGAAATGGAAGAAGCAAGGAAAAAGAGTAAGCAGGGGAAGATGGAAGCAAACTGGAGCAGGTGGATTGAAATAGGAATGGGAGAAGAGATAAAAATGTTGCAGAAGCAAAGGAGGGAAAGGTAGGTAAGTAGGGGAGAGATATTAATGGGAAATATGGATAGAAGGTTCACTCAACTCATCCCTGTGATGAGGGGCTTATCCTATGAAGAAAAATTGAACAGGATGGGCCATTGGAGTTTAGAAGAATATGAGGTAATATGATAGAAATGTTTTCGATCCTGAGGGGATTTGAGAGGGTAGGCACCAGGAGAATGTTTCCACTAGTGGGAGAGACTGGAACCAGAGCACACAGTTTAAGAATAAGAGGTCTGATGTTTAAGATGGAGATGAAGAGAAATTGTTTCTCTCAAAGGGTGATTAGTCTTGTGCAATTCTCTTCCCCGGCAAGCAGTGGAGTCTGGACTCCACTGGAGTCTTTCAAGGAAGAATTAGACAGATTTTTGATGGACAAGGGAGTCAAAGGTTATTAGGGACAGATGGCAAAGTGGAGTTGAGACCACAACCAGATCACCCCATTAAATGGCAGAGCAGGCTTGAAGGGATGAATGGTCTCTTCCTGCCCTTAAATCTGATATTTGCATAGAGAAAAACAGGATGGAAAATTGGAGATGCGGTAAGGATTAAGGAAGGATGGAAGAAGATGAGAGGAGGAGAATAGAATAAGTGAAGGGACAGGGAGGAGAGAGAAAAGAATGAGAGAAGGATAGACAGAAGAAGAAGTTAAAGGAGGATGCAGCTGCAAAGTGTTCATGTGACTGCTCTAAGATACAGAGGAATGGCTATATGTACAGATTGGAAATTTGGATTAAATGTCAGTGTGGGAAATACACCAGTGTCACATCCTGGAACAAATACTTGGAATGGGAATCACTACAGCAAATTGGGGAGACAAATAGAGTGACCATGTGCTATGAAATATGAAATCGATTGGTGGGAATTGACAAAATGACCAAATGTTAGGGACCAGACCAGAAAGTCCAAGGTATATTATGCAGTTAACCTAGACCTCAACTTTTACATTTGATTTTTGCATTAGGATGAGCATAAGATGTTTCACTCCAGGTATGATTCAATTGACCCATCAGGAAGCTTGTATCAAAACAGCATTTGTTTAAGAACACAGAATATAGCAAAAAGAATTAACGTAACTTATATCAATCAAAATATTTAAACATATTTTCCAATTTAAAGGAATATCGCCACAGACATACACCCTTCCCCAGAATTAGTTAGCACAAAAACAAGTATGCTCATGTGGTGCCAGATTTCCAATCTTTTAACACTTCTGGACAGAGATCCAGATAGCAGTTTCCAGAGAAGGATATATCCTCAAACAGCAGCTCTCTTTGAGTTGATTTGATTTGAATCATTATTGTCACATGTATTGGGATACAGTGAAAAATATTGTTTCTTGCGCACTATACAGACAAAACATACTCTTTCTAGAATACATAGGGGAGAAGAAAAGGAAAGGGTGCAGAATATAGTGTTACAGTCATAGCTAGGGTGAAAGATCAACTTAATATATGGCAGGTCCATTCAAAAGTCTTATGGCAGCAGTTGTTGTTCTTGAGTCAGTTGGTACATGATCTCAGACTTTTGTATCTTCCTCCTGACGGAAGAAGGTGGAAGAGAATATGTCCAGGGTGTGTGGCCAAACGGGCCATCTAAAATGGCAATGTGTAAAGCACTCTGGGACAATTGGGCAAGAACTAAAACGACAGGCCGCAGCCTAAAAGACAGAGATAAACAGGCTGCAACTCAGACGGGTGAATACACAGGATATGGGTCATCTCCAGGACAAAAGAGACTTCCTGGCCACACTGGGTTGTTTACCAGACATAAGAGCGCCGTAACCCCTTACTTGGGAGGGAGGTGTGAACTCTACGTGCCCCCAGCACCTGCAGACATGGCCGTTGGGGACACATCCTGAGATTGGTGTGGCAGCACCCGATTGGACTTTATCAATCAGGGTGATCAAGTCCTGATCGATTGATTGGCAATGGCCAAATGGAGTGCGAAACCCAACAGGGTATAAAGGGTGCTGCACAACCAAGAATCTCTCTCTCTCTCTGTGACCCCACGAACGAGCTACAGCACCGGTGACCATCGCCAGCGACGACCAGCACGAGGAGAGCCACCACACCTGAGAAGGAAGGAAGACCAGAGCCAGAGTGCCAGACCAGACCAAAGGACCAGACTATGCAGAGGACGACCGAGACCAACGCACAGATAAAGGCCAATATCTGCTTGGGTACTTGCCAGTCACGCAAAGTTGAGTCCAGGTCTTGTATTGGACTTGAACTCTAGTATTTTCTGTAAGATTAAGTTATTGTTGGTTGGGTGGGTGATTATTGATTGTGTGTCTTAAATAAATATTGATTGAACTAACCAGACATCTACTCGCAGTTATTTGTCCACCGTATAAGGATTAAAACAGACTGTGCGGCAGGCACAACAATTGGCAACTCCGCCGGGACATCAACAAGAAGTAACTTTGTTGCTCCGATATCAAATCCCGCAGAATCTATATTAAACGATTATTTAAAACTCAGAGCCAACAGGTGTGAACTCCTTATTGGACAAATAACTGCTTTCAGGAAATTGTTTATTGTGCATGCATTGTTACTAACAAGGAGGATAGGGTAAACTCTGTAGGTTTACATTAGAATCCGGAGGGATTAGGACCGGAACATAGCCCAAAGCCGTACCCGCAGTCCGATCAACTCCCTACCCCTTGTCGTTGAATATAGAATGGCAGGAAACAGCACAGCGACAGAGAAGTGTCCCACATGGGAAACAAAAATCAGGGAATTTATTAAGAAGAAAGGCAGAATCTTGTGCCAATACTGAGGCGGGACTGGGATCCCGAGGGCAGAAGTATTGGGACGATCTAAGGAAAGTTCAGGGAAAACGGGCAGACAAATGTGAGAAAGAAATTGCCATTGTGAGCTGCTTAGGACAGCTGCTAGGAACAAAAAAGGAATTAAACACAGTTCGTAAGGAACTGGAGGAATCGAAGCAAACACAGGAGGAAAAGGAGGAGGAGATTAAGAAATTAAGGGAACAGCAGCAGGAGAGGATAGAGCAGATAAGAGCCGTAAAGGACAGAGAGGTAGATGAATTAAGGAGAACCAACCAGGCAAATTTATTACATCTGGGCAATTTTCAAACCCAGTATGAGAGAGCTTACCAAGACGCCCAGCGCGCTGTCTTGGCCAAAGGTGAAGCTGAGCAGGCAGTAGCACAATTGGAAGCTAAGTGCACTGATCTGCAGGTGGCAATAAAAGCGCTACATCAAGCCAGTAAAGAACAGAGACAGGCAACCGCTGACCACTCCAAATGCCAGTGAGACATTTCATGGCTGGAATCCCTATTATCGGTTCAAAACGGATTTATGTGAACCTTCGGGACAGGAGAGGAAGAGAAAATAGAGAATGTGGATTGGGGAGAGTTAAAGGAGAATGCTAGACTTTACGTTACGCGAACTGAGGATTGGGGTCCACCACCATCTTTCCCAGGGGAAGTCATACCCACTGCGTTCCCAGATTCATCTCCGGTACCAATGCACCCGGCGACGACTGAACGTCGGACAGGAGAGTCTCAGGGCCCAGCTGTTACATACACAACCCCGTTTACAGTGGCACAATTGGTCGAAATCACAAATAAAATCACAACCTTGAGCCACCGGCTGATCCACACAGTTTCTTTGAGGAAGTTAGGCAGCAGAAGATAATGCATGGGCTAGATGAAAGGGAAGAAGTGAAGCTGATAGTCATGTTCTTAAGCAAGTCTGTACGGTCTGCCCTGCCA
Organism: Mustelus asterias; assembly: GCF_964213995.1. NCBI lineage: Eukaryota > Metazoa > Chordata > Chondrichthyes > Carcharhiniformes > Triakidae > Mustelus > Mustelus asterias. Next base: position 79,197,265 of record NC_135804.1, on the reverse strand, counting down.
GCCCCTCAAAATGTCGGGGAAGGAACCTTAAACGAAATTAAGGAAGCGATATCGACCGCGGTAGGATTTAATAAAGGGGATCCTGTAGATCGGTTAAATAAATGTAGACAAAGGAAAGGGAAACATCCGACTGCCTTTGCCGGTCGTTTGTGGATTCACTTCACGGGAGTATATGGGGAATTAGATCGGGCTAGATTAAATGAGGCTGATTCATCCAAATGGGCTCGGACATTAGTCTCGCACACCACAGAGGAAGGCAAGAAAGCCTGCGCTAATTTTGACCCTGCAGAGACCACACACAATGAAGCATGGGTTCTCCGACGCTTAGCTCGAGTCTGGGAACAGGAAGTTCAGGGAGCCCCAATGTTATGGTCAGAAAGGGAGGCGAGAATGCTTCCGATGAGGGTTAGCCAGGGTCCAGTATGGAGAAACGAGGGTCGAGGGGATCACCAATACCAGAGAGGTACAGCTCCACCTTACACAGCAGCCCCGGGAGAGATAGAGGGACATGTTTTAATTGCGGGCAGCCAGGACACTTCGCCCGAGATTGTAGGAGACCCCCGCCACCATATACACGGTCCCTGAGACTAGCAGGACCACCGGCTCCACCAGTTAGGGCAGCTCCTAGGTACGAGAGAGAACACCGCCCACCACCGATGGAAGGTCCCGGTCACCCCATGTATACCGTAAGCACGAGCCCATCACTGTATCCAACTGTCCCCGCCTATGGAACCCTAGATTGATGGTGCCCAGCCTCCCCAACCTGGGTCTGAAGCACCAGGTGGGATAGCGTAGGGAGACCTCTAGTTAACGGCGAGGTAAGAGGCCACCTCGTAGAATTCCCTTGGGATACCGGAGACTCCCGAACTACCCTGAATGTATCAAAATTAAAAACCGACATCCCTTGGCCAACTACAGGCACAATTACACTCAGAGGATTCACAGGACACATGCAGGAGGGACGCATTACAAGCCCTGTACAGGTCTGTCTAGGTAGCATGGTGTGTGGCCATCCAGTAGTGTTGGTTGACCTTCCCCCAAGCGCTGAACACATCCTGGGGTCCGATTATATGAATAAATGTAATCTTTCATTCGATCCAGCGAATCGATGCATTTGGCAGATGGCTACGATTTGCAGAGCGCCATCAATCATTCCAGTCGGGACATATGCTAATAGGGTTAGCACAATAGGGGAATTCTGGTTTGATCCCTTAATGATTAGCAGTGATCCAGCCATCAGGGAGGTGCTTCAAAGAAACAATGGGGTGTTTGCGCGGCATAAACATGATTGTGGCCAGATACCTGGGGAGGTGTTAATTGAAGGGCTGGCCCCGAAACCACAGAGACAATACGGTTTCCCCAGACAGGCAGAGGGGGAGGTGGCCAAAGTAATTGATAGTCTATTACAGCAGGGGGTGTTGAGACGAGTGGCATCCACAAATAATGCGCCGATATGGCCTGTGAAGAAGGTCGATGGATCATGGAGGTTAACGGTCGATTATCGGGAATTAAATAAGGTTACCCCACTCACGGCCCCCACAGTAGCCACAAGCCCCATCACCATGGTGAGACAGGGAGCCCAGGCAAAGTTTTTCCACGGTACTAGATATTAGTAACGGCTTCTGGTCCATCCCTTTAAATCGGTCTTGCCAGTACAAGTTTGCCTTTACCTTCCAGGGACAGCAATACACTTGGACTTGCCCACCACAGGGTTTCGATAATTCCCCGTCCATCATTCACAGGCGACTAGCTACCGGACTAGAAAAGTTTTCCCGACCCGAGTGCTTGGTCCAATATGTAGACGATTTATTATTACAGACAAACACCAAAGAGAAACATATAACATTGCTGGATGAATTACTCGCACTGCTCCACTCATTAGGCTGCAAAGTCAACCCAAAAAAGACCCAAATTTTGCAACCCAAGGTTATATACCTGGGTACAGTGATTACCCATGGGAAGAGGGAGATCGAACAGAAAAGGACAGATTCCATAGTGCACCTCCCACTGCCCCGGGATGTGAGTGCCCTCCGATCTTTCCTCGGTCTAGTAGGGTACTGTCGGAACCAGAGACGGCTTCGTCACCAAGGCAGCCCCACTTTCCGAATTGATAAAGAAAAACGCAACCTGGAAGTGGACTGAGCAGCACACAGCTGCAGTAACCGATTTAAAGCATGCCCTCGCCGCAGCGCCAGCCTTACTAGTCCCCGACCCAGATCTACCATACGCCTTAGAAGTTGCAGCCACCAACCACACACTTTCAGCAGTATTATTACAAGAAAGACATGGTCGACCAGGCCCAGTAGCCTATGCCTCACGAGTATTGGACCCAGTCGAACAAGGCTTCTCCGGGTGTGAACGATACCTGCTCGCAGTATTTTGGGCTGTGCAGCATTTCACCGATATCACCGGACTGAACCCAATAACCGTCCTCACTGAACACACCCCAACCCAGCTTCTGCTGGATGGCCGCCTTAAAGACGGCTCAGTAAGCCAGGTCCGCACTGCCCGTTGGACACGACTACTGCAGGGTAGGGACATCACTGTGAAGCGAACCAAAGTGCCCACATTCCTGGCAGATAATTTAAATTATGGGGGGATCCGCATGCGTGTCAGGTTATCGCCACAAAGGACCCCACAGGTCAGTTCATCCCGAAACAACAGGAGAGACGATCAGGGACAAAACAGACAGCCACCCAACGGACAGACTCAGCCATGAGAATTTATGTAGGCGGTTCATCCACCACAGAGAATGGGACCAGAATCACAGGATGTGGTATTTATGTAGAAAATCAACAGGGACAGCCACTAATAGAACTCGCCCTCAAACTACCCAGACATTTGAGTGCTCAAGCTGCAGAATTAGCAGCAGTTGCATACATAGTGTATCCTCCTAAAGTTTGGGAGCTGAAACCTTACATAACACACCAGATATGGTCTGACTTGCACCAAAACCTTTTCCCTTTTATATTATAGTCCTCTAGTTGTAGAAAAACTAACAGTCTTCTCGCAGTTTTGATTTTTTTTGTATCTGACTATTACATTTTAATGATCTGTGTACATGGATCCCTAAATTTCTTTGGACTTTCACTGTTCAATGTCTGTTTGTAATTTTATGCTTGTCAGCAATCTTTGTGTCATCGACTACAGAATGCTATGGTATAGAGTGTACAGAAATACAGAGGCGGTGGCATCGTCGTATTGTCACTAGACAAGTAATGCAGAGACCCAGGGTAATGCTCTGGGGACCCGAGTGTGCATCTCACCATAGCAGATGGTGAAATTTGAATTAGATAAAAATCTGGAATTAAACACCTATTGATAACTGTTAAACCATTGTCGTTTGTCATAAAATTCCATCCGGTTCACTAATATCTTTAGGGGAGGAAATCTGCAATCTTTACTTGGTCTGGCCTACATGTGATTCCAGACCCACAGCAATGTGGTTGACCCTTAACTGCCCTCAGGGATGGACAATAAATGCCGGCCCTGCAACGCTCACATCCCATGAATGAATTTAAAAAATGGAATTCACAGCACAACTGGTCTTTGCAAGATTTATGTTCCATATGAGCCTCGTCCCTTCCTTCCTCATTTAACTCTATGAGCACAACTTATATCCTTTTCTCCCTCTTATGCAAAAACAAAAACAAATGTGAATGCTATAATCCTGAAATTTAAAAAAAACAGATCATGTTGGAATTGCTCAGAAGGTTATGCAGCATCTGTGGTGAGAATACGAAGAGAGTTTGCATTCTGTCAAATGACTCTCTAGACTCACTTTCATATATCCATACTAGTCACATCAACAACTTAAGGTTGTGACCCCCTACTCCCCTCCCCACACACAGGCAATGGAATTTACCTCTGTTAGCTAGATGGCTAACACATGGATCAGATTAATGCCAACAGCACAGGATTGAATTCCTGTTTTGCCTGAGGTAAACTCAGGGTCTGCCTCCTTGCCCTACCTGCTGTAAAAAGTTTGGTAAATAATGCCTAAGGACCTGCTTTTGGGCAGAGAACTAAAGGGGAAGATCATATATTAATGGTCTCTATTTTTGACCTTCCTTACAAGTGTGAATATACCTCCTCTTGTCTACTTTATCAAAACTTATAACCATTTTAAAGAATTCTATCAATATTCTATTAAGTCTTCTATTCAAATCCCAAAGGCATCTTTGACCTTGGTGCAGTTGCCCACCTTATTGATGTACCTGGCAAGGAAGGTGAGCAGTTCTATGACTGAAACATGAGGGTTGTGAAGATGCACAGTCACCACATGGCCCCGGTAAGACCATAGAGTAAGGAGAGGTTCTGCTTTGAGGATTCTCAGATGTGGCGGGTCTCTCTTCTCCTCAAACACTTTCAGGAACTTGATGCAGACAGCGGTGTTCTCGAAGGTCACATCAAAATATCCAAAACTGGGAAATCCTGCAGACAGTAGACGTCAGCAACTTGGAATCTACTGGAATCGAGAAGGATTCTCTTAATGAAGAATGTACAGTCAATGGCTGTAGCTCCCAGCTGTCTTTCACCGCAACCCTAACAGTGTTACATACCCCCTGGTTTGGGACTTGATTGGTTGTAGCCATCACCTCTTTAAGCTCCTGATGTTAGGCATGAGAGCCCCTTCAAAGAGAACAAACAGCCACTGAAGATCTTCCAACAAAAAAGGGCAAGAGACAAAAAGACCTCAGCTGAGCCCCCCCCCCCCCCCCCCCGCCCCCCCCATACCCCCATAAAAGAAATTAAACCCACAGAAATCAACACACAATGCAAAGGGAGCCATGATCCTGGATGAACCAGCTTCATGATCATGATTTCACCCCGCCAGTAAGTCTGTCCATCTTTTTAAAGCATATTATTCCTTTCTCAATTACAACGTCAATGTGAAGAGTGGACAGGGCAAGCCCTTAATCCATCTCCTTGCTTGCTCCAAAAACCAATTCAAATTCAAATTGAATCCAATTCATGATTTCCACAAGTGAGACAGACAAGATCCAAGCTGACAAGATAAGGCACCCCATCTTGGGCCTGATTTGATACATGATCTTAACCAAAAGGCCAACAAGCAATTTCCCATTTTCATTTTGATAGGTGTAACCCCCCACAATCCTGGTAAGATCTTTATAAATCTCTATTTCACCTTCTCCAGTGCCTCTATACCCCTCTTACAATGTGGTGTTCAGATTTTTACACTGTAATCCAGGTGTTGTCTAGCCAAGGATTGATAAAGGTTTAGCATAACTTCTCTACTTTTTAATTTTATTCCTCAAGAAGTATATCCCCATGCTTGTATTGCTAATGTTTATGAGCTCATTAATTTGTGTCAATACATTTAGTCTCTCTTTTCATGTATCAGAACTCTCAGAATCCTTTGTTCCTCTATCCCATTGAGATGCTTATTTTCCAAGTAACACAGGATCCCTGTAGTTTTCTGATTAAAGTGCACTACCTCACATGTATCTATGTTGAAATTAATTTGCCTATTATATGCCCATTCTGAAAATGTATTTCATTTAATGTATTCTTCTGCCTATACCACACGTTTATAAATGTCTTCTTGATGTAACAAATAGTTCAAGCTTCAGCACAGATCCTTGTGACAAGGGTCAGTCACTTCTTTCAATTCAAGAACCTACTCATTATCGCTACTTTGTCCTCTAGTATCTTACCAACCTCCTAATAAGGTTAATATTTGCTTTAAATTCCAGTAGGTTTAATTTTAGTTTGCAGTCTCTTATATGGAAACCTATTTAATGCCTTCTGGAAGTCTATGTAAACTGCATCCATTGACGGTGCTCTGTGTACTACTTGAGTCACTTCATCAAAACTTCAGTTAGGTTTGTTAGACATGATCTATCCTTTACAAATTCATGCTGTCTCCACCTAATCAGCTTAAGTTTCTCTACGTGCTCAATAACGCTGTCCTGTAACTAAACCCCAATAAGTTACCGCAGCAGATGTTCAGGCCTCACCACTGCTGCAAGCAAGGATGGAGAATTTGGCACTCAGCCAAATCTCCGTTCACTGCAGTGGGACCAGAAAATCCCGCCGACGTGAATGGCTGGAAAATTCCTGCCAGTATCCTGTTCTTTTCTTTCTTGCTCACCTTTCTTACATAACTGAGCTAAGGCTACAATTCTTAAATCTAAAGGCACAAATACTGAATTGAAATGTTTTATGAAGACTTATAGCTTCACTGTAATTTCCTTACACACTTCCTTTCAGACTCTGGGTTAGATACCGCTCCTTCCTGAGAATTTGTCAAGTCTTCAGTGGCATTATTTTTTGCAAAATTGTTTTCTTCTTGTTTATTGAAGTTTAGTTCAGTTTCCGTCTTATTCTTATTAATTTGCCTGGAATTTCAGATGTATTATCCTCTCCTTCTACTGTGAATGCATTGTCATTATTCAACAAATCCGCCATTTCTTTATTTTCACTTATAATTTTTTAAAAAAGCATTTATGGGATGTGGGTGTTGCTGGCTAGGTCAGCATTCACTGCCCATTTCCAGTTGCCTTTCAGAAGGGGGTGATGAACTGCCTTTTTGAACCACTGCAGTTCCTGAGGTGTAGGTACACTCTCACAAGCTGTTAGGAAAGGAGTTCCAGGATTTTTACTCAGTGACAGTGAAGGAATGGTGACATATTTCCAAATCAGGATGTTGAGTGGCTTAAATGGGAACTTCCAGGTGGTGGTGTTCCCATGTGTTTGCTGCCCTTGTCCCTCTAGATGGTAGCAATTGTAGGTTTAGAAGATGCTGTCTGAGGAGCCTTGGTGAGTTCCTGCGGTGCATCTTGTAGATGGTATTTATTGCTGCAACTGTGAATCGGTAGTGAAGGGAGTAAAAGTTTGTGGAAGGAGTGCCAATCAAGCAGGCTGCTTTTTTCTGGATGGTGTTGAGTTTCTTGAGTTTTGCTGGAGCAGCCCTCAGCCAGGCAAGTGGAGAGTTTTCCATCACATTGCTTGCTTGTGCCTTGTAGATGGTTGATAGCTTTGGGGAGTCTGGAGGTGAGTTATTCATCGTATGATTCCAAGCCTTGACATGCTGTTGTAGCCACAGTATTTATATGAATAATCCAGTTACGTTTCTGAACAATAGTAACCTCCAGGATGTTGATAGTGGGGGATTCAATGATGGTAAAGTCATTGACCGTCAAGGGGTGATAGTTAGATCCTCTCTTGTTGGTGATGATAATGGCCTAGCACTTTTGTGGCATGAACATATTACTTGACACTTGTCAGCCCAAGCCTGAATGTTGCTCAGGATTTGCTGCATTTTGACATGGACTGCTTCAGTATCTTAGGAGTCACGAATGGTGCTGAACATTGTGCAGTCATCAGTGAACATCCCCATTTCTGAACTTATAATGGAAAGAAGGTCATTGAAGAAGCAGCTGAAGATGGTTGGCCTTAAGACATGTGTGGTGAACCATTGTTGGTTACCACCAGGAGTGCTGAGCCATGGTTTGGCCAGTACTATGAGTCTGTAGATATGTTACTGTTGGGGTTAGGGTTGGGCTGTTCTACCTGTTAATATAGTCCTATGGTACACCCCAGTTGGCTCCGCCTTCTGGGAGAGGTATAAAGGTCACTGCTCTGCCTGGTGACCCTTTAGTCTGGGATTGTATATTGTATATAGTAGCTCCGTTATTGTTGGCAATAAAAGCCTTTATTTCCCGGGTACATCCAGCCTCCCGTGTGATTTATCGCGCATCAACATGCACCTGATGAACTCTTGCAGTGAAGTCCCTGAACTGAGATGACTGACCTCCAACCACCACAATCATTTTCCTTTGTGCTCGTGATGAGTTGACTCCAGGTTACACACAACTTTATTTAAAAGTCCCTCATTGCCCTAGAGTAACCATTGTTTTTTTAATTGTAAAGGCATTTTGTATTATTCTTGATGGCCCTCTCAAGTTTATTTTTATATTCCTCACTGTTAATTGTGACTAAGGGGTCGATCTTACCAAAAAAGAGCTCAGATGTGATTCTCGCCAGCAGGTGCAGGGAATGGAGCATATTATCGCCAGGAAGCTAGCTGCTGAGCTTTAGGGGTACAATTGTGCAGATGCCCCGATCACTGAGAGATCTGTCACTACCCCCCAAACCCTCCAGACACCCCCCCAATTGCTCCCCAATTGCCCCCCGGACATATCCTCTCCCACCCCGATTGCTGCTCCTGTTAAATTCCATCCCCACTTGATCGCTGCCCTGCTGATTCCCACCATTCCTGATCACTGTCCTGGCTGATCACCGTCCTCACCACCTGATTGCTGCCCTGGCTGATCGCTGACCCCACCCCCCTCAATCGCCACCATTGACGATCACCTCTGGCATTACCAGGGTGCCAGGCTGTCCATGCCAGGCTGACACTGCCCAAGGGGAAAGCCACAGCCCTGCCCTTGACTAGCCGGGAGGGTTTCAATGGCCTCCAGTCCCACCAGCAAGGCCATCATGTCACTTCCCTGTTGGTGGGGCCATATATGATCTTTGCCGGTGAATACCTCAACCGGCGAGCAGGTAAGGACAAATGAGCCTGGACAATAGCATCCGGGACTTACTCATTATATTTAAATTTGCCACTGAATATTGAAATCGGCTTTGCACCCTTTATGGATGCTGGGCTGATTTTGCCGGCAAAATGGAGCCAGTAACATTGTGAGAGGCAGCAAACTGGGCGAAACCCTCTTGTTCAAAATTACCAGCTCACCATATCAAACCAACGTGACGAGCCACTAAGATCGCCTCTGAAGTGTTTTGAGCAATACAGAGAGATACCAGCAGAGGGAGTTAGATAGAGTTGTGAATACTGTACAGTCAATTATATTAGCCGTGGTTGAGTGTTGTACAGGGAATGATGCAGAGAGACACCAGCAGGTAAAGGAATATAGAAAGAGGAATAGATCAAATACCCTCTGGATTATGCTCAGCCAATGAATGAGATCATGCCTAATTTTCTACTTATAGACTATGTTTGTCCCTGATATCCCTTACTCCCTTCATTTTACAAAAATGTTAAATCTCAGATAGAAATATATCAGTTGATCTGGTATCAGTTGCCATTTGTGAAAGGTGGTGGTGTGATGGTAATGTCTCTGCACTATTCCAGATGCCCAGGCTGATGCTTTGGGGATATGAAAAGAAATCCTTCCAGCTTTAAAATTGAACTAATAAGTCTGGAATTGACGCTTGGTAAGGTTTCCCTCCGTAATCTTGCACCAAGGAATTCTCACAGATGAGTGCAGGTGATGTTCGTGTTAATTAAAAAGTGTTCAGCTGATTTCCCTTAAATGAATCCTCCGAGGGCCTGGAGATTAAGGTTTGTGAAGATTGTTGAAGTCCTTGGGGAAAAGGAGTTAGCAAAGGAAGCATGTTGGGATGTGTAGAGTTGGAGCTGTTGGTTTTGAACTCTTCAGGTTTGGTCACTTTTAGGCTTAATGTACTGCTTAGAAATATTAAATTATCCTTTCAAAATGTCATAGAGGCACAACAATCTGTGAGCTTTGCTTTGTTTCTGGAGACTGTGCCAGCCTAGCAACGTGGTCAACTGTGAGGCACGAGAATCTGGCGAGTAATTGCCTGTAACGCCCAACATTGAACTTTCTCAAGGAGGCTAATGTTCTGAGCAGCATGTTAATCCCAAATGACTATGCTAAGTGCGGTCTAACCAATTGAATCTAGTCTCAGTAATGGTGACCATGAAACTATCGATTGCCATAAAAACCCAGTTCACTAATGTCCTTTATGAAAGGGAATCTGCTATGCTTACCCGGCTAGGCCGACACGTAACTCCTAACCCACAGCAATGTGGTTAATTCTTTACTGCTCCCTGTAAGGGCCCAGTAAACCACTCAGTTGTACAAAAGTGCTACTGATGGACTGCAGTGGTTCCAGAAAGTTGCTCACCACCACCAATGGAAAGTCAGGATGGGCAACAAATGTTGGCCTCGTCAGCGATGTCCACAGCCCTTGAAAGAATGAATAAAAAGAGTTCCAAGCTTCTACCACCCTTTGTTTGAAGAATTGTTTTCTAATTTCACTCATGAGAGGTCTTGAATTTTTGGTGTGGAGATGCCGGCATTGGACTGGGGTAAGCACAGTAAGGAGTCTCACAACACCGGGTTGAAGTCCAACTTTAACCTGGTGTTGTGAGACTTCTTATTGAATTTTTGGACAACTCCCCTAATCTTAGACTCCCCCAGCAGTGGGAATACTTTCTCTCCATTTAATACATCCGTTCCCCTTAACATCTTGAACGTTTTGATCAAGGGCCATACCCTCCGTACCAAATGCCAGCATATGGCAATTATGCCTGACATGTGCATCAGGATAATACGGAAATCCCGATGCACATACATGTACACTTGCAGTGCGTCAAGTTCAAACCTCTGACTGTGCTTTTACCTGCAACTGCTGCGCTGAAGCAGCTGAATATAGTAAATGAGACAGCGCTAGCTTGGCCTGCTCATCCCGATGTTGGGTAAGTATTTACGTCTGATTATTTGCACATTTGTTCCTTCCAGAATCAGTGAACAGAGGCAGGAGATAGATCTGAGAGGATTTTTTAGGCAGGCTACTCTTTTGTAGTCATGTTTATCATCTTTATAAAGCACAAAAAGAAAGAAAGATGTATTTTTGTTTTTTTAAAACTTTGGTTTGTCATGAGGCATTTAGGAACTATATTGGATAGAGTGTGTTTGCAGTGTATGTAATAAGTTTCAGTTAAAGTACATTTGGTTTTTGCAATCTATTTTAAGCTGTGTTGTTTAAGAGTTTCCCTGATGTAATATTGATCCTTGCAAGCCTCAGTGATTACTTCAAATGCTTTAGCAAAGTTTAGTGCCTTAGTTGACGTATGCAAGTCTCCTGTATGCTGATGTGAACTATCTCTCTGACTAAGTATTACAGAATCCAGTGCAAATTGAAAATCTGGAGTCACCTTCCATTACTCCTGGTACATTACACTTTTAGCTTGGCTTCTTCAAATCACTGAAGATCTTTAGAGGCTTTGACATAGGTGCAAAGATCATGAGAGATGAGTCAGGCGACATGTGAAATGAACAATTAATATGTCCAAACTCTCTCCTTCCTTTCTCTTCCCTCCCCTCCGTTCCCCTCTCTTCCCCTCCTCCTTACATCCCTCCGTCCCTTATCTGATAACCCCCACAAGGTCCATGGGGAATCAATGATTGATCTCCCTGTGGGGTTTATTGAGTATGAGCTCTCCTGGTAAGAGGCAGTGGCCCATCCAGCTAGAACTCATTATCTGAGCCTTTTATAAGGCAAGCCCAGAACTGGGATCTCAGTAGGGGTTTTACTTTGCATTCTGTAATAAATTATGTTCCTTTCCAGTCGGATTTCTTGAGTTATTACACCTTAGCTCATTGTTTACAGAAAGACAATAGAACAGTTGTGTTAAAGTAAAGATATATTTTATTGATTGTTGTGTTAAAATAAAAATATATTCTATTGCAAGAAATTTATAAAAGTTGAAGTAGCTATTAAATGAAATGTCATACTGGAGCTGCTAAAGTTAAACGTTTAGTCAAATGTTAACATGGTATCAAAGTTTTGTTTTTATAACATGTTTGTTAATAAATGGTTTCCGTTAAACTTTACAAAATTCTACAAATGCTTTACTGAAACATAAAAACACAACATTTAAATATGAGATAATTATAAATCAATAATATAATTGAAGAAGAATGCTGATGATAAATACTCGGTGGTTTAGATTTTCCAAAGCTCAAAATGTGAATTCTCAATTGTTCAACCTCATGCAATAAGGTATCTAAATCGTGGTCCGAGAAGTTCTGACCTCTCTTCTGCCCAGTTACATTTTCAGTTTTCCATACTCTCAATTAAAACAATTCCACATGTAAAGTTACATCATAATATAATCCAGATTTAAATAGTAGTTTCACAGATTTAAAACAAATAACAAAACTGATGTTAATTTGTATATATTAAATAATATTCATCTTCAATCATAAAATTAAAAATTACACTTTAAATGAACCAATAACAGTAGGATTAACTGCTTAAAAGAAAATAACAAAAAGAATTTTTAAATTTCAATGCACCTTTATAATAGCAGGGAGAGCAGGGAATCCTTTTGGCCTCTCTGCCTTCACTTTAAAACTGTTGTTTTAAAGCAAGACAAGACAAAGCAAGACTCAATGAACATTCCAAATCTGGCCCCATCATAAGGGGGCATGGCTAGTATACTCCTATACTGCATTAGGTGATCTGGCCCTGGTGACTTGTCATTTTTTAGTGCATTACATTCTTTATTACTGTTACTTGGCTATGTTAATCTTGATGAGTTCTTCTACTTGGCTCAGCAACAGTTTCCTTGGGACGTCAGGCATGCTGGCATGATCCTCTACTGTAAAAATTATCAATAAACATCTGATGATATAGAACTTGAGTATTGCTGAAAAAGAGACATGCTGTTGAAGCTTTTCATCTTACACTCATCAGGACAAATGTGCAAGGGAACAACACTGCGTGAAAAGAGGGTGTTGACTGGTTGGCAAGTGGTCCCTGATTGGTAGAGGTGTTGCTATGGAGCTAGTGTCTTAACCAATCAGAGTCCACTTGCCAAACAATCAGCGTCCCTTCTCATACAGAATATTAGAAATTGTTCAACGTGCCTGCCATTGGCAATATCCGATATAGCAGTTATCAAGGATTTCATTTTGTGCCTAATCAGCCCATTTTCCCAATATGGTAATAACATTTATTTGGGGGTTGATTTTGATATTCCTTTCAGGTTTGATTTCATATTCCCCTTTCGTAGCTTTTATCACCTATTGATCTTTTTCATATTCTACCTATTTGCCAGAGTTGTGGGAAATTTACCACTTCAGAGTCAGACTTGGAGGTTCAACAAAACAGTTTTATTTTGGACAAAGCTTTGGGAGAAAGCACTGGTACTCCACAGTACTTGGCAGCTACCTTCTCAACTACACAATGCTAGTTGAGCATCTCTTATACTTTTTAGACAATAGGCAGTACGGACATTAGCCATTAACACATCGTTACAAGTTGAGTAGATCAACAGTTAACACATCGTTACAAGCAGACAGGTACGGACATGGACAGTTAACACATCATTGTACATAGAATAGATACATTCATGCAGTTATGTCCTCTATCAATGACTGGTTTTGACATATATACGTTTATGTATTTATGTCCCTATCAGTGGTTGATCTCGTTACATTTATGTATTTATGTCCCCATCAGTGGCTGATCTTGTTATCAAACTCATTGTTCTGGGTCTGCTCTTTACCTCACGTCGAAAGTGCCCCAGGTCTGACCAGTTTCCTGCAGCAATTCAGATACTGCAGGTTTTAACTCTTTGTGTAATGTCTATGCCCAAAGTCAGTGCCATTTAATGTCCCTTCCCAGAGTCCATTTTGTGTGCCAGGGAACCATTTTGTGTCCATCACTTTAATTTCACCATAACAGCTCCCCCTTTTTGGTCAGGATTATTATTTAATAATCCTCAGACCAACAACAGCATCTTCACAGGTAGATGTTCATCTTCTTCTTTCCTTCCTTGTAGCTCTCAACGTCTTCAGGGGTTCCCATCATGTATTCGTCCTCGATGGTTACACTGGCTCTTGGCACAATTCGTGTCACCATTACTTTGCAACAGACTTTAAGGCATCCAACAATTAGGCAACAGACAATTACTATTGCAATGAGTATGATCAGTCCATGCATTAAATAGGATCCCCAGGATCCCCCCACTAGCCATTCCAGCCAGCTACTCCCTTTCTTGGGTCCCTGGCTGAAATCATCAAGCTGTTTTCTGATGTTATTAATGACTTGGGTGATGTTATAGGATTCGTCTGTGACATGGGTTATACATTTGTCTCCTATGATTGTACATACTTCCCCCTGTTGTGCTAACTGGTAGTCTATTGCATATCGGGTCTGCTGTGCATATAATCTCAATTCAGCCATTTCTTGGTTGACAGCCTTCAGTGCTTTTGATGTGCTGTTTCCCAGGATTGTTAGTCCACAGACAATATGATTTCTATTTTTTGCACCAATTACTCCTGCTGCTCCCCCCCCCCCCCCCCCCCCCCCCAGAGATAGGGCTCCAAGGAACCCGTATCCCAGTGATGATCCCATTGTGCCCGGGGTTTCCCAATCAGCACAGAATTCTTTGCTGATAGCCCGGGTTACTATCCTTCTCCGGATATGCCCCTTCTGAGGGCATGGAACAGTGAGTGGTCCTATTGTTCCTACTGCAAAAAGGATTGGGAGGGTTGGTGTGGCTGTCGTGGAAGTACCATTGAAGAGGAATACAATTCCCTTCTTAGCCCGGTAGCATTTAGTGTCCTGATTATTGGTTTGTGTATACCACCAATTGCTCGGTTTACTTGACTCCCTGTTTGATACCACCACTTGGTAAGTATCAAATGGGTATGTCCACTCGGCTGAGCTGACATGAGTCCCATTACACTGTCCACAAATGAGCTGCCTCCCCGCGGTTACATTGAAGTATTTCTGCTCATCACAGGTGCAAGTAAACTGACCCCTATTTACCCGACAGTGCTGATGGACACACTGCGTCCGTACGCAGGAATCATTCTTGAGGACCAAGGCATATGCACATCCCCATCCCTGCCCCGTAAAACAAAGCGGATAGCTTGCATTATCCGAGCAAGCTCTTCCTCCCACCTGTTGGAGCCCCCTGCACACAGGATCTGTGGGATTTACAAGTTCCACACATCTGCCCTGTATACCCCTTTTATATTTGCCAATTTGTCCCTTATACGGTGCGTCTGATGTATCTACTGTATATAAGTCATGGGGGGGTCCACCCAGGGGTGGCCACAAATAGGGCTTCTACCGATTGGGCTAACGGGTAACATACAGTTCGATTCCCGTGCAAACGTATATGAGCCTTGTAAAATAGGTTATCCTCCAGCCCAGTCAAGTTTACAGTCGCGACAACGCAAAGTAATACAGTTACATACGCGATTTCACACATGTCCGCAATGAACAAGTATCAATCCTAATACTTTAAGTTATACAATTTTCAAAAGTTATACTGTCAACCCGAACGTGTCAGTTACTCTTGCTTGCGGTCTTCACCTGTGTTGGGGAAAGCAATCTGGTCACTTTAATTCATTCATTCATTTCTTTGTGTAATTTCAGCTGGGTCCAATGTTTCCATAGACCTTTCCCTCTTATGTCTAGACAGCACAGTTGTCTCCACTAATTATAACTTCATATGGCCCATTCCATTTTGGTGCAAACCCTGATTTTTCGGGTAATGTTTTTACTAGGACGCGACTTCCCGCTGTTGGGACGTTAGGGAGCATTTCAAGTTCTCTCTGTGCGTCTCTTTCTTCTTGATTATCTTTTACCAATTTGCGCATCCCTTTTAGTTGGGCACTTAGTTCCAAAACATATCTTCTGATTTTGTTTTTTAGTGGACCGACATCGGTCCCACCTGTTATGATGCTTTCTGGTAATTGCATCGCCCGTCCTGTCATCGGTTCATAAGGGGTTGTCCGGTTTGTGGTAGCTCTTAGCCTCATTAATATAGTGGGCAATACTTCTGTCCACATTTTTCCCGATGTTTGTATGGCTTTAGCCAGTGCATTCTTAAGTGTTCTATTCATATGTTCCACCATTCCAGAACTCTGTGGGTGGTAAGGGATGCGGAATTTTTGTTTTATCCCCATTAATTGGCACACTGTTTTTACCACCTTTGCGGTGAAGTGCGTCCCTTGGTCCGAATCGATTTGTAGGGGTACTCCCCATCTAAGGATTACCTCTTCTGCCAATATTCTAGCCACTGTGGTAGCAGTACAATTTGTAGTAGGGAACGTTTCTACCCACCTGGTGAACTGGTCTATAATAACCAGACAATAGGTTTTGCCATGGGAATGTGGTTGTGGCTTTGTGAAATCTATTTGAAGATGTTCCCAGGGTCCCTTTGGTTGGGGCTGGTGTCCCATCTTAATTTTTATGGGTTGACCAGGGTTGTGTTGCGCACACGTCACGCATCGGTGACAATGCCGGGCTCTGTCTCTTCCCATTCCTTTCCACCACCATTCCTTTCCTATACTAGTTATCATGGCCTCTCTACCTATGTGTGAGAGTCCATGGTGTAGTTCCAATAGGGTGTTTTGTATGCACTCTGGTGCCATTACCTTATCTTCTCGTCTCCAAACGTTATCAGTCCCTTTGCTTGCTCCCTGTGCTTCCCACTTCCCCTTTTCCTCTTTCGAGGTATCTTCGTGTAAGTCCCGAATATCTATTTTGTCTCCTGGCTGTTCCATTACTGCTATTGGCAGCTCACCAACTGTCTCCTGTTCTAAGGCTAACTGTGCTGCTCTATCTGCGGCTTGGTTCCCTTTGAAATTTAACCAGTCCGGGTTATCTCTTCCTGGTTCTTTCTGGTGCGCTTTAATTTTTATTACTGCGGCTGCTCGATGTTTCTCACTAGCTTTTAGCAATGCCTCAATTCTTTGTTGGTGTTTAATAGGAGTTCCTCCCATGGTTATGAACGCCCCTTCTACCCCATGCTGTCATATTCGTGTATTACCCTGAATGCGTACCGACTATCTGTATATATGTTTACCATTTTGCCTTCAGATAACTCTAGTGCCTTTGTGAGTGCCACTAGTTCTGCCACTTGCGCGGATAGACCTCCGTCAATCCTTCCTGACCTTACTATTTCTAATTTGTCATTTACTACTGCCCACCCTGTCCGGGGTGATCCTTCCACATATTTGCGTGAACCATCTACAAAATGGGTCTCCTCAGCTGTTGTTAAAGGTACATCCTTTATCCTACCTTCTTCTACGTCCATATCTATATCCCCACAATTATGTGGCTCTCCTGTGTCTAAAATCCCTTCTGCTGGGTTATTTCCTGTGTCCCTTATTATTATTATGGATTTGCTTGGAGGTAGGACATCTTCCCACTTAGCCCTTCTCATGTTTGAGATGGAGCTTAGCTTTCCCGTGTTCAACATTTCCACCAAGGTGTGTTTGGTGAAGGATTACATTCCCTGCCATGATTACTGGCTCACTAACCTTTACGGTCCAGGCGGCGCAATCCAAGGCGGCGATGCACCTTGGCAGTCCGGTGACTACCGGCCCTTCTGCTGTTGAATAGTAACCTACGGGTCTCCTTTTGTTGCCATGGTCCTGTGTTACCACTGCGGAATAGAACCCTCCTTCGTTACTACAATGGATGTGGAAGTATTTATTGGAATTTGGTAATCCGAGTCCAGGGGCTGATATCAGTTCTGTTTTTAGTTTAGTGTAAGCCTCTTCCTGCTCGGGTCCCCATTCTACAGGATTTAAAGCTGGTTTTCCGCCTTTGACTAGTCTTTGGATAGGTTCTGCCAATTTTGCAAATCCCAGGATAAAACTTCGGCTATAGTTCAACAGTCCCAGCACCTTTCTGACCCCTCTTACGGTGACGGGCCGCGACATTTGTTGTACCGCCTTCTTTCGGTCTGTTGGCATTTCTTTAAACCCTTGGGATATTAGGTGTCCTAGGTACAGGACTTGTGTTTTCCCGATTTGTGCCTTTTTGAGCTCACCTTTAACCTGCGGTTTTTAGTTCGTTTAATACTAGATATAGTGCTTCTTGATGTCCTGACTTGGATTCTGAAGCTATTAAGATATCATCTACATATTGTAGGATCGTGCTGCCCTCTGGCAGTTCTACCCTGTTCAGGATGTCACTCATTACTCGATGGAAGATAGCGGGGCTGTTGTGGAATCCCTGCGGTAGGCGAGTCCAAGTGTACTGTTTGTCTCCCACTGTAAAGGCGAATTTATCTTGGGATTCGGGGTCCAAGGGTAGGGACCAGAATCCGTTGACTATATCCAATACTGTGAATATTTTGTGCTCCTGTGACAGTCCATTCAGGATTGTCGAGGGGCTTGCTACAATGGGGTGCAACTTGTACGTGATTTTATTGAGTCCGGTGTAATCTATCATGAGCCTGTAGCTTCCGTCAGGTTTACTCACCGGCCAGGTTGGGGAGTTAGTGGTACTTGTGGTTTCCCTCAGAATTCCTTTTTCCACTAACCCTTTAACTATCTCCACTACAGCTTTCTCTGCCTCTGGTTTTATTGGGCATTGTCGGTGGGGCTTATGATCCGGTCCAGGTACCTTTGTTGGGTCTGTTTTAGTTAAGCCGGTATCTAATTTTGTTTTAGCCCATACTCCGGGGACGGAGGCACAGATGGCTCTGAACACTCCTGTCTCTAATTCCCAATTTCTGGTGGTGGCTGTGGCCACCTTAATAGTTTTGAGGTGACTTGTGAGTTTCCCTATTCTAGTTTTCCGACCGTCCAGTCTTGACCAGATTAATTCTCCCTTTCCACAGTCTATCAGAATCTCACCTTCTTTCATTAAATAATTTCCCATTATTGTACCCTCGTTATTTTTACACACATAGAACCTCATTGGTATATACAAATTATTTATTTCTACTACCGTGGTCTTGCTCAGGTAGGCAGGTGTTTTGTTCCCTCCTATCCCGGTTCGGTAAATCATTCTACTTGTAGTGGGTAAGGGTAGGTCGGTGACAGATATGGATGCTCCTGTGTCCACCAGCATCTTACATTGCCTGCCTCCTACTAGTGCAGACACATAAATCCTTCCCTCCTACTTACCCTTGTGAATGGGGGCTGCAGACCGTCAATCTTGCTGACCTCGGAGGTTCCTTGGTTCCTCCGATTCCGCTGTGGTCATGGATCGGGTCGGGGGTCTCCCATGTTTGTCCCAACACACTGCTTCTGTGTGTCCATGTTTATTACAGTGGCTGCAATGTTTCCCACTGCTTCCAAATTTGTTTCCTTTCCTTGGGACCCTGCAATCCCTCGCAAAGTGCCCTTGCCGGCCACAATTGTGACAAGTCAGTTTGGACTAAATTCCGTTCCCGTTACTGTAAGCGGCTACGTTTTCTTGCCTTACTCTTGTCTGGGATTTCTCCTCTCCGCCTCCCGGTACGCCACTAGCCCATTCTACCAATTCATCGTAATCCTGGGACATAATCATTCCCATTTTTAGGATGGTTTGGTGAGGACTAGAGAGCCCATCCTTGAAAGCCTGGATGAACGCTCGATCCCCACGACCTGTGTTTCCTTGCCCTGAGCATTCCTGGTATACTTGGAACAACCGTTCCCCATACTCAGAAGCTCTTTCCCCCTTTAGCTGGTTGGTTGTGGTAATTCTGCTCCAGTTAGTAGGAGCATTTCCTAAAACTCTCTGAATTTCTGTTTTAAACTGGGTGAAAGGTGCCTGTTGGGCATTTATTTCTGCTATTAAGGCAACTACATGTGTCCAACGTCCCCCACTATAATCTTGTGCTGGAGGAGTGGTGGGTCCACCTGCTACCTGTCTCCACTTATCCGCTGGACAGGCTGCCCTGACCAGTTGGTGTATGTCTCTCAGGTGTAATTGGTGTCCTACCCAAATTGTATCTAATTCTTCCCAGAATTTAGTGTTTGCGCTTCTAGGTTGTAATTTACCCAGGGAAGCCATTATCTGTTGCCTTTCACCTGGGGTGAATGGTTTATAATTTGCTTTTGGGTCCGCATCTGTTCCCCCTCGGGTAACTGGCGCTAAGTTGTGTTCTAGCGCTTCCCACTCCTCTGGAGGAGCGGTTGGTCCCTGTCGTGTGAACTCATAAGGAGGTAGAGGAACAGTTTCCCCTCCCTATCGATTCTCTTCTCACACTTGGTTTCATTTCTCCAGTTCCCTTACTCGAGACTCTAACTCTCTAATCTTCTCTTTATCTTCACTCCACTTTTTAGTAGAGGCGACTACTTGCTCAATTAGTCCAGCTAACTGATGTACTAATAATACCCCTGTCTTCTTTGTCTTGTTTCTCTTTTCCCCATCTATCCACTTTCTCTGCTGTTCTAAGGTCTGAGGAGCATCCCAGCCATCCCTTTGCATCCTCTTTATTAACGCTTGTCTGTCTGTCATGTACACTTCAATGAGAGAACCTGCAGGTCCTCTCTTAACTTCTTTGTCTGCTATCTCGCAGACTTCACTACCCCTGGTCACTATTGCCTCCTTGGCAACATGTTTTAGGCACCGTACGGCCACAATTACTTCCTAGTAAAGTGTGCTCTCTACCGTAGGGACTTCACTACCCCCGGCTACTATTACTACTCTAGCACCGTGTTTCACTACCGTCTCAGGGTTTCAATTTATACTCACAGCTTCCACTATTGCCACCTCAGCAATGTGCTTCTCCACCGGAGTCCGGCTCTAGGTCAGAGTTGATCAGCTCCTTTTCCGCACCGTTTTACAACATTGACAGTCCAGTACCCAACTATACAAACTTTCATGCAAACAGTTGGCAAACTCTGCGTTTGTTCGTCACTACAGAGTTTGATGTTAACCAACCTTTGCCACTTGTGCTTCACAATCCTAGGTGCCCTTGGTGCCTCTACGCCCACTTCAGTGTCCTGACCTTCATGTGGGGGATTTCCCCTCTTAACAACCGGTCTAAGGCTGCACGTTTGAGACATGCACTTCCTTGTCCTCTAGTCGGTCAGCACAAGTAACAGTCAATCAATACTTATCACTATATCATCAGCAGTTAGTACTTATCACTATAATACCATATACAATCAATACTTATCACTATAAATACCCCTTAATTTTACCCCTTTTAAACTGTATTGTTGACCTCGTCTGACTCCCACAGATTCAGTGATCTCTACCCTGGCTCCGATCGTGGCCAATCGATCGAACTTACCAGCAATGAGATCCTTGCCGACTACGCTAATTGTTGTGGGAAATTTACCACTTCGGAATCAGACTTGGAGGTTCAACAAAACAGTTTTATTTTGGACAAAGCTTAGGGAGAAAGCACTGGTACTCCACAGTACTTGGCAGCTACCTTCTCAACTGCACAATGGTAGTTGAGCATCTCTTATACTTTTTAGACAATAGGCAGTACGGACATTAGCCGTTAACACATCGTTACAAGTTGAGTAGATCGACAGTTAACACATCGTTACAAGCAGACAGGTACAGACATGGACAGTTAACACATCATTGTGCATAGAATGGATACATTCATGAAGTTATGTCCTCTATCAATGACTGGTTTCGACATATATACATTTATGTATTTATGTCCCCATCAGTGGCTGATCTCGTTACGTTTATGTATTTATGTCCCCATCCTAAAGGGGGACATAAATTTGATGAAATGAGAAGGGATCTGGGAAGTGTGGATTGGCACAGGCTGTTCTCTGGTAAGGATGTAAATGGAAAGTGGGAGGCCTTCAAAGGAGAAATTTTGAGTGTGGAGATTTTTTATGTTCCTGTCAGGATTAAAGGCAAAGTAAATAGGAATAAGGAACCTTGGTTCTCGAGGGAGATTGTAGCACTGATTAAGAGGAAGGGAGAGTTGTATGAAATGTACAGGCAGCAAGGAACACATCAGATGCTCGAGGAGTATAAAAAGTGCAAGAAGCTACTTAAGAGGGAAATCAGGAGGGCTAAAAGAAGACATGAGGTTGCTTTGGCAGATAGAGTGAAGGAAAATCCAAAGAGCTTCTATAGGTATGTTAGGAGCAAAAGGATAGTGAGGGATAAAATTGGTCCTCTTGAAGACCAGAGTGGTAGACTGTGTATGGAACCAAAAGAGATGGGGGAGATACTAAATGGTTTTTTTGCATCCGAATTTACTGAGGAAACAGGCATGGAGTCTACGGAAATAGGGCAAACTGGTAGGGAGGCCATGGAACCTTTACAGATCAAAGGGGAGGAGGCGCTCGCTGTCTTGAGGCAAATCAGGGTGGATAAATCCCCAGGACCGGACAGGGTATTCCCTCGGACCTTGAGGGAAGCTAGTGTTGAACTTGCAGGGGCCCTGGCAGACATATTTAAAATGTCAGTATTCACGGGGGAGGTGCCGGATGATTGGAGGGTGGCTCATGTTGTTCCGTTGTTTAAAAAAGGTTCCAAAAGAAATCCGGGAAATTATCGGCCAGTAAGTTTGACGTCAGTGGTGGGCAAGTTATTGGAAGGTGTGATAAGGGATAGGATCTACAAATATTTGGATAGACAGGGACTTATTAGTGAGAGTCAACATGGCTTTGTGCGTGGTAGGTCATGTTTGACCAATCTATTAGAGTTTTTCGAGAAGGTTACCAGGAAAGTGGATGAAGGGAAGGCGGTGGATGTTGTCTACCTGGATTTCAGCAAGGCCTTTGACAAGGACCCTCATGGGAGGTTAGTTAGGAAGGTTCAGTCGCTAGGTATACATGGGGAGGTAGTAAATTGGATTAGACACTGGCTCAATGGAAGAAGCCAGAGAGTGGTTGTGGAGGATTGCTTCTCTGAGTGGAGGCCTGTGACTAGTGGTGTGCCACAGGGATCGGTGTTGGGTCCATTGTTGTTTGTCATCTATATCAATGATCTGGATGATAATGTGGTAAATTGGATCAGCAAGTTTGCTGATGATACAAAGATTGGAGGTGTAGTGGACAGTGAGGAAGGTTTTCAAAGCTTGCAGAGGGATTTGGACCAACTAGAAAAATGGGCTGAAAAATGGCAAATGGAATTTAACGCAGACAAGTGTGAGATATTGCACTTTGGAAGGACAAACCAAAGACGAATGTACAGGGTAAATGGTAGGACTCTGAAGAGTGCAGTTGAACAGAGGGATCTGGAATACAGGTACAGAATTCCCTAAAAGTGACGTCACAGGTGGATAGGGTCGTAAAGAGTGCCTTTGGTACATTGGCCTTTATAAATCGGAGTATCGAGTATAAAAGTAGGAGTGTTATGGTAAGGTTATATAAGGCATTGGTGAGGCCGAATTTGGAGTATTGTGTACAGTTTTGGTCACCTAGTTACAGGAAGGATGTAAATAAGATTGAAAGAGTGCAGAGAAGGTTCACAAGGATGTTGCCGGGACTTGAGAAGCTGAGTTACAGAGAGAGATTGAATACGTTGGGACTTTATTCCCTGGAGCGTAGAAGATTGAGGAGAGATTTGATAGAGGTGTATAAGATTTTGATGGGTATAGATAGAGTGAATGCAAGCAGGCTTTTTCTGCTGAGGCTAGGGGAGAAAAAAACCAGAGGGCATGGGTTAAGGGTGAAAGGAGAAAAATTTAAAGGGAATATTAGGGGGGGCTTCTTCACGCAGAGAGTGGTGGGAGTGTGGAATGAGCTGCCGGATAAAGTGGTAAATGCTTTTAACACTTTTAACATTTAAGAAAAACTTGGACGGGTTCATGGATGAGAGGGGTGTGGGGGGATATGGTCCAAGTGCAGGTCAGTGGGACTAGGCATAAAATGGTTCGGCACAGACAAGAAGGGCCAAAGGGCCTGTTTCTGAGCTGTAATTTTCTATGGTTCAATAGTTCTATGAGTGGCTGATCTTGTTATCAAACTCATTGTTCTGGGTCTGCTCTTTATCTCACATCTTAAAGTGCCCCAGGTCTGACCAGTTTCCTGCAGCAATTCAGATACTGCAGGTTTTAACTCTTTGTGTATTGTCTGTGCCCAAAGTCAGTGCCTTTTAATGTCCCTTCCCAGAGTCCATTTTGTGTGCCAGGTAACCATTTTGTGTCCATCACTTTAATTTCACCATAACAGCCGGGATCTGTGTAATGTTTTCCATTTTGATTATTCTTTTTCTTTTAATTTTATGTTGTCCCGTATCTCTTTGGCCATCCATGGGTTGTTTTCTTGGCAATTAGGATTGTCTCTCAGGGCTATAAACACACTCACATCATTTTACATTCTTTTTGGAATATCTCCACTGATTTTCTGCCACTTTACCCATGGACAGATTTGTCCAGTTTATTGCAATTGTCTCTATCTCAGACCATTGAAGTCAGCTTTAACTAAATCGAAAAACTTTGTTCTCTTGTGTTTCTCCCTTTCAAACACACATATTCAAATGAGTATGGCTGATAAAAGAGATTTTTCTGTTTAAGCATTTTGTGTTGCCCTCATCAAGACAATTTGCAAGAATACCAAATGCAAAGGGAACAACAATTTATGCTATACGAGGAGAGAGTACCAATTGGCAAGTGGACTCTGATTGGTAGAGGCTTTTCAAGAAGAATGCACCAGTTGATGGTAACTGACAGTTATCTGTCAAGCATTTGAAATTTAAACCAGACAGCTTGAGGTAAGTATTCCCATCCCACCCATGACGATTCCCATTTCCCCAATATGGTAATAACATTTATTTGGGGGTTGATTTTGATAATCCTTTCAAAAGGAATATCATGGAAACGTACATGGACCATTGAGAGATCCATTGACCTTGGGTAGGAATTTCCGATCCCTGGGCAGGTGCAACCAGAAAATCCCACCCCTTGACTCTAATTGGTCATGGCATTGCCCTGAAGAATAAACCAATGAATGGCTGTCACTTATTTTGTTTAGCTGAAACAGGTGCAATGTGTATACCTGTTCTTACCATCTGCAAAGAACAGGGCCCTGTGTATTAATATGTGTAGCTTCCAATACATGCAAAAGCACTACACTGGGAGCCCAACTGACAATCTTGTGACAAATTTGTGTGATAGACAGAACATCCTTTTGGCTTGATGGCAGCATCCTCTTAGTGACAGATTTCACTTTTCTTCTGTCTATCACACAATTGAGTAATATGGTATATGGTTTTGGGTGCCAAATGATGCTCGGTATATAGGCCATATGTGCCAATTACTAGCGAATTGTATCAAACAGCATGTCCTTTTCATTGTTCACAATGGGCAAGGTACAGACTGTATTAAACCAGCCCATTCTTACAAAACACAATGTTCAACATTAGATGTGATTCAGCAATTGGAAAACATTTGCTGAATAATCCTCAGTGTGTGAAGAATTGTAAATTGGCCTGTTTGCGCCTGTTTTGTCTAAACAAAGTAAATGACAGACATTTGCTGGTTCATTCCTCGGGTCAATGCCTTGACTAATCAGAGACAAGCATCTTGGTTTAATTTTCCAACAACGCTTTGTAGTTACCTGTCAATCACCATCAACTGGTGCCAATCAGAGTACACTTGCCAATCAGCGCTCTCTTATTGTTCAGTATAAATGTTTGGTCACTTTACATTCAGTATTCTTCCAAATTGGCCTGATGAATGCAAAGTGAAAAGCTTCAACAAACAAGTCACTTTTATCAGCAATACTTTAAATTTTGTATTACCAAATGACTACATTCAAATGAATTGAACATGTTAGTGAATTTTGTGTTACTCGGCATTCAGCAAATCAGAATTTTCCAGTAGTCAGAATTTCTGACAGCTCAACTTTTCTTTTGAAAGCAGGTGACTCTCGATGTTCTGATAATGCATTCATAGAAACATAGAAAATTACAGCACAAAACAGGCCCTTCGGCCCCACAAGTTGTGCCGAACATATCCCTACCTTTTAGGCCTACCTATAACCCTCCATCCTATTAATAGAAACATTCCTTCAAAAAAAGCTAATAATGATATCTGTAAATCTATAGAAGCTGTTGTTAGGTTTTACTGTCCTTTCCAGAAAACAGGAAGAAAAATATATATCTGCTTCAACCTGACTACTTCATAAAATTATAGGATTTGAAAACATAGATAAAGATATACCTGATCAGCCATGGCTCATACCAGAGGAATTTCTCACTTTCAGAAACCAACAAGGACCCCATTATCTTTAAAGAGGTACTAATAGCCTCCTGTTGCTACAGAAAATCAAACTCCAAAGAAATGCGTCAACACCATTTACATTTCTAAAGCAGAGCTCTGACCAATGGAGACAATTCTTTGACTTTGCCAGTGGCTGGTATTCTCCAGTTCTACTGCAGTGGATGGAGTTTCGGCTGAGTGCCAAATTCTCTGTTCTTGCTGGCAGTGGTGGCGGGGTGAATGAGATGGGAGAATCTTGGCCTGTATGTCTACAAGGATATAAAGGACCCTGACTCCTCTATTAAGGAGAACCTCAAGATTCCAGACCTGTCCAAGACCCAGGGAGAAGAGTGAGAGGTGTGTCACATGAGCTCTTCCAAGCTGCTAGAACCTGTAATATTGCCATGTGGAGCTGAACCCAGGCAGTTTACCATTTGCCACCTGACAGATAGCAACAGAAAGAGATGTAAATTGCCGTGTCTTCATCTACATTATGTGCTATGTGCTCTTTCATCTGTGCCTATGAGACTAATTCATCTCTGCGTATCATCTCCCACCATGGAAATTCTCACTTCTGGAAATATGGGTCACCCTGCAGTGGTTTCAGCCTGCTACCCTCTGAAGGAATACTCCATTGGGCTTTTGATTCTGGACTCTGGACTCATATGAAACCATAATTCTTATTTTTTCATGGTCTCACCCTGTACCCCTTTCTGTCCCTTATCTCTCTTTTATTGTCTGAGTGTAAAAGGGATAGACGTTGCAAAATCCCTTCCCACATTTTGTGTGTGTGTAAAATAAACCAACTATCTTATTTTACCTCATTCGAGTTTGCTGTGGGGTTATTAATAGAAGATGGATCATGCCAAACTGAAGTGTTTGGTAAAACATGCCACCACTTATAAAGGGAGAAATCAGAAATCAAAAATACCTTTCTGTTTACCAACAGGTAGTGAGGGGGGAAATCAATGCTGTTTAAATTAAAACACCCCCCCCCCCCCCCCCGCCCCCCGTCCATAACATTACATTGAAATTATGAAACTTTTTGGATTAGCTTTGGTTATTGCACCTGAACACAGATATATCACTCAGAGCAACTGGCAGTGAACCTGATAGCGTGATTCTTTTCAAAAGCTGGTCAGTGGTGATGGTTTTACTGTGATGCCGCTGCTGCGCCGGGGCCCTTGACTCCCCACCTTCTTCCACACTCCCTCAAACACAGAGCAATACCTTGTCCTGTGACCGGAAGAAAGGAGAGGGAGATGGGGGTGAAGGAGGGAGAGATGGGGCAGTAAAAGAGAGGGATAAGGGGTGGAGGAATGTGAGATTGAGGTAAAGGAGGGAAGATGGGACTAAAGAGGGGGAAATGGGAGAAAGGAGAGGAAAATTGGGGTGATGGATAGGGTATAAGGGTAAAGGAGGGGGAATGGGGGTGGAGGAGAGGGAGGTGAAAGGAGATGACAAGGTGAAGGAGGGTGAAAGAGTTGTGAAGGAGGGGAAGTTGAGGGTGAAGGGGAGGGAAGTGGCAGGGTGAAGAAGGGTAAAAGAGTGGGTGAAGGAGGGGAAGTCGGGGATGAAGGAGAGGGAGGTGTGAATTATAATCAAATTCAATGAGCTGGAGAGGATGGAAATGGAGACATTAACTGCTGATGAGGTTTACACGGAACAATCCTGCCAAACACAAATCCCCACATTGTGCAATCCAAACCTGCTCCACTATATCATAGTCTGGAGTATTTACATCTACTTTTCAGTTTGCAAGTTTTTTTTACATGCTAATTTTTACTAAGCACCAACATTTTTAAATATGTATTGCCTCAAGCTTACTCGAAACAATACAAATGATGCAGGCAGAAGTTGCAACTCCTTCCCACTCTCACTAGATAGTCGATTTTTACACTGTTTACAATGCACTCTGTTCAAATGTCTGTGTGTCAGCAGCTACTGTTTAATTTGTACACCTTATTGAATAACATCCCAGTTACCAGCGCTGCCTCAGCTTCCTGCTCACAGTGATTAACATCTATTCAGGCAGTCACTTATAAGTGACTAATAACTGGCACTGACAAGCACTTTCTCTTAACCAGTGTGCAGTTTCTTTGACCACTTCCAAAGTTCTAATTTAAGTTCACAATGTTAAATTAAGTTTCAGTTTGAAATATGTTTAGCAGGGAATTTCCACTCTCACTAATTTCCCAACTTTGGCGCTCTTTTTATGACCTCTCTCTACATCAAGAAATAGAGAGAATTGGACTCAGTAAAGACCTGCAGAGAGAGATAAATGTGTGGCTGAATATAGTGTGTGACACAGAGATGATAGCAGAGGACGAAAGATGAATGTGTGACTGAGTTATTGTTAGGGACCAGATCAGAAACACCAAGGTATGTTTTGCAGTTAACCAAGACTCCAACCGTTGCATTTGTTATTGGCATTCGGGTGAACATAAGCTGTTTCACTCCAGGTATAATTCAAGTGACCGATCAGGAAGCTTTTATCAAAACAAACTTTATTTAAGAACACAATTAGAATATAGCAAAAAGTATTAGCATAACATTTACCAATTAAAATACTTAAACATGACAAACTATAATTCTTAACAATTTAGCAATCTTTATAGTTCCAATTTAAAGCAAAACCCCATAAACATACATCCTTCTTCAGAATTAGTTATATAAAAAACACGTATGCTCATGTGGTGCTAGATTTCCAGCCTTTTAACACTTCTGGACAGAGATCCAGATATCAGTTTCCAGAGAAGGATATATCTTCAAACAGCACGATTTCAGAAAAGTCAAGTCTCTGGCAATTCCCAGGGCAGAAATTTCCCATCCTGCGGACCACGGGAATCCTAATGGGCAGGACATGGACCCTGTAAAGGTCGGAAAATCCCGCCTCCAGTCTTCAGAGAGGGGAAAAGAGATGCACTGCTCTCTCTCAACTCAAAAGTAGCATCTAAGCTTGAAATCTAAGTGTAAGCCTAGCTCCATCCAGTCACATGACCTTACCTGTGATAGAAACAT
This sequence comes from Mustelus asterias, assembly GCF_964213995.1. Taxonomy (NCBI): domain Eukaryota; kingdom Metazoa; phylum Chordata; class Chondrichthyes; order Carcharhiniformes; family Triakidae; genus Mustelus; species Mustelus asterias. The sequence continues at coordinate 79,168,572 of NC_135804.1, read as the reverse complement.
AGAAAATAGAAGCAAGAGCAGGCCATTCAGCCCTTTGAGTCTGCTCCACCATTTATTTTGATCATGGTTGATCAACAAAATCAATATCTTGATCCAGCCTTCCCCCATTGATGCCTTTAGTCCCAAGATCTATATCTAATTTCTTCCTGAAATCACAAAATGTTTTGGCCTCAACTACTTTTTGTGGTAGTGAATTCCATAGATTCACCACTCTCTGGATAGAAAATCAATTAACCTAATCAAGCCCTACTTTGCAAAATCCCAGGAGAACACTCAAAACAACAGAACAGCATTAGTACAGATTAAAACAAACATTCTAGCAATTAAAAGCAACTCACTCATAGTATCATAGAACCCCGACCGTGCAGAAGAGGCCATTTGGCCCATCTAATCTGCACCAGTTGCTGCAGTAACAATACAGGATGTCAGTTAAAGACAGAATGACACTGATTTTAAAAAACTGCTAAAACAGATCCTCCACAAGGAACATGACAAAAATACATTTCTTAAAGGTACAGTATCATTACATTATAGAGAAACTTTAGTGGAGAGAGATAAAGATATGACTGAATACAGTGAGTGTCTGATTAGACTGATAGAGTTATTTGCACGAAGTAACAGAAAGGACTGATAAAGGTCATATAGAAGATGTTGTATATTTTAAGATATAATACATTTGATAAAATTTGATTTGATTTGACAAAATACCTTACAATAGATTTATTTAAAAGTCAGAAGCACATCAGCTAAAGGGTTGGTTGTAACTTGGATATGAACAGACTAAGGAATAAGAGACAGAATGGTAGAAAGCAAGTATCTCTCTGGGGCCCCAGGATCAGTGTTAAGATCATATCCTATATATATAGGACCTGACTTTGGTACAGGGAGTATAATTGTTTGTGAACAATATGGTAATACAGGAAACAGTGAAAGTGTAGAAAACGTGAGGAGAACATGGATAGATGGGTGTAATAGACAGACACATGGCAGTTATAATTAAGTGTGGATAAGTGTGAAGAGCTGCACTTTGCAAGAAACCCTAACAAGAGGCAATACAATCTAAATGGTGTTATTTTCAGTGGGTGGAAGGATAGAGGGACCAAGGGTACACATTCACAAATCCTTGAAGGTAGCAGGGAAGTAGCAAGGGAGAAAATCATGAATGAAGCAGTTCTCTAAAAGGCAAATCTCCCAAATATGTCAGCACTCATCAAGCAGAGGTGGCTTTACTGGTGCGGGCATGTTCGCAGACGGAAAGACAGGATTTTCGGAATGGCGAGATTGGCAGAGCTGAATGCCAAATTCTCTGTTCTCACTGGCAGCGGTGGTGGGGCTTGTGAGACTGGAGAATTCGGGCCACTATCTGATGACAGAGGGAAATAGTGACGTTGCCTGTGCACTGACGGATCTCACCATGACGATTAGTGGTGAGAGTGTCTAGGCCATAGGCATCAACACCACAAATAACAACCCACAGCAGCACCCACTAACCACCATGCTGCACTTGTACCAGAATTGTCTTCTCGCAGATTCAGCCATTGGCAAAGATACACCGTATGAAATGATCCTATTACCAATGGATTTGATTTGCTGTATGCCCATCATCTTCTGGAGTTGGAAGGATTCCACCCGTGATGATGAGCAGGGTAAAGTAATGAGAGCTTACAAACATTTATGAGACACTTGGCTTCTTAAATAAAAGCAAAATATTGTAGATGGTGGAGATAGGAAAGAAAAACAGAAAATGCTGGAAAAACTCAGCAGGTCAGGTAGCATCTTCAGAGAGAATTGTTGGTTTGAGTGCAATACAGCCCTTCATTGGAATTGAAATCATGCTAAAACTTTACACATTGCTAGTTTAGGCTGCAGTTATGCATACAATCCAAGAAACCATACTTTTGAAAGGACATGAAAGGCTTGAAGAGATTACAGGGGAGGGTTACCAAAATGATGTCAGAGATCAAAGGTTATAGCACAAGGTTAAGAGCTCAGTTATGTGGAGAAATTGTCGTAATTAGGATTGTTCGCTTTAGAGCACAGAAGATCAAGGAGAAACCTAACAAAATTACGATGGATTTTTATGGTGAGCAGTAAATAACCAGATCATAGAATTGGCAAATAATTTACAAAAAAACTATCGGGAAATGAGGAGAATTTAACATCTGGAAGGTGTTATCTGAAAGTGTGGTGGAAGCAGATTCAATGGGGAGAGAGAAAGACACCAGCAGAGGGAGATAGATGAAGGTATGATTGAGTACAGTGGGCCTTTTGGCTAAGATCAAGTGTGGTCTGCTGATGCTGCACTTGGTCGTGGCCATTGGGTTGTATTTAAGCTTCATTTTCATATGAAGCAATTTTTAAAAGCAGCATCTCGGCCTTTTGGCTAAGATGCAAGTGAGATCAAGCCTTGGAGGTAGAGACATCTGCCTACTCCAATCAGCTTGGCTCATGTAGATCAGGCCCAAGACAGGGTAAAGGGTCGCATACCCTGTCTTGTCAGCCTGGATCGGAAATGTCAACTTGTTGAGACTCTGAATTGGACTTGATTTGGTTGAATTGGAAAAGTATATAAAAAAAAAGAATGATAGAGAGAGAGATGGGTCTGGCCACATTGCCGCGGAATACTCCAAGTAGTTGGACCGTACCGCAGCACCTGTCCTTCGTGGAGAAGTGTTTCCAGAAACACACCTTTGACCACATGGCGATCAAGCAGTGGTCAGCACGTAATGTCCTTGAGGCCCTGAGAGAAATGGAGATGGTGGATCCTGTCGGATGGCTCCCTGAACAGACTGTCAGTGTCATCTGGCACAATGCCTTATCACCAGAACTCGCAAACAAGCACCAAGACCTGGCTTGGCTGGTGGTGAGAAGGGCACTCCCCGTCAGATCCTTTATGCACGACCGAGGGCTCAACACCACCGGAGCGGCTGCGGGGGTGATGAGGTGGTTGCACACCTCCTTGTGGAATGTGCCTTTGCAAAGAAGGTCTGGAGTGAGATGCAGTGGTATTTGTCGAGGTTTATCCCGAGCAGCTCGGTGATGCAGGACTCTGTGCTCTACGGGCTGTTTCCAGGGACGCACACCGAGACAAATATCAACTGCTGTTGGAAGGTCATCAACTCGGTGAAGGACGCTTTTAGTCCGCCCGAAACTTGCTGATCTTCCAGTGCAAAGATTTGTCCTCGACTGAGTGTTGCAGACTGGCACATTCCAAGGTCCAGGACTACATGCTGAGAGACACTCTCAAGCTTGGGGCAGCTGCTGCAAAGGCACAATGGGGAAAGGCCACCATTTAAAGCCTTTCAACCAAGGCAGACCGAGGGGCCAGTAACTGTAGAACACCCTCGGGCTGAGTAACTGTGTGCTCATCTGTAAAAACAACAGCGCACAGTCAATGTGATGAATGTATATAGTTTCAAGAACTGAACTGTGATGAATGTAATGTCTTGTAACTGAGCATCATTAAGTATTGTAAAAATAACTGGTCTTTTTTGCACTGTTTATAATTATCGGAAATGTCACTTTGCAATGGCTTATTTCAGAGTTTTTATGAATAAAATATATTTTTGGAAAAAAAATGATAGAGAGGCACCAGCAGAGGGCGATAGATAAAGATATGATTGAGTACAGTGAATGTAGAAAGAGAGACGTTGTGGCTTGTGCTACCAAATAAACCTGTTGGACTTTAACCTGGTGTTGTGAGACTTCTTACAGAGAGAGAGAGAGACACCAGCAGAGGGCGATAAAGAGAGATGTGTTTGAGTGCAATGAATAATAGAGAGAGAGAGATACCAGCAGAGGGAGATGAAGAGAGATGTGTTTGAGTACAATGAATGATAGAGAGAGAGAGAGATCTTTCGGCGAAGGCCAGGCAAGGATCTGATGTAATACCTGTTCTTGTCAGCTTGGATCTAGTATGTCGCTTTTGTGGGAATGATATGGAGATGCCGGCGTTGGACTGGGTAAGCACAGTAAGAAGTCTCACAACACCAGGTTAAAGTCCAACAGGTTTTTTGGTAGCACAAGCTTTCGGACTGTCGCTCCTTCTTCAGGTGAGTGAGGAGTTGTGTTCACAAACAGGGCATACATAGACACAAACTCAATTTACAAGATAATGGTTGGAATGCGAGTCTTTACAGGGAAACAAGTCTTAAAGATACAGACTTTTTTTTTATTTCAAAAATATACTTTATTCACAAAAAAAAACTCTCCAATAAAACATTGCAAAGTGACAGATCCAAAAGTCATAAACAGTGCAAAAAAGAATCATTTTTACAGTACAATACAGTGCTTATTTACAAAAACATTACATTTCGTTACATTTCATTTCTTAAAACTATATACATGTGTCAGAGTTTACTGTGTGCCGTTATTTTTCAGATTGGCACACAGTTACGCAGGCCGAGGGTATTCTGCAGTTACCCGGCCCTCGGTCTGCCTCGGTTGAGACGCTTTACACGGTGGCCTTTCCCCATTGTGCCTTGGCGGCGGCTGCCCCAAGCTTGAGCGCGTCCCTGAGCACGTAGTCCTGGACCTTGGAATGTGCCAGTCTGCAACACTCGGTCGAGGACAATTCTTTCAGCTGGAAGATCAGCAAGTTTCGGGCGGACCAAAGCGCGTCCTTCACCGAGTTGATGACCCTCCAGCAGCAGTTGATATTTGTCTCGGTGTGCGTCCCCGGAAACAGCCCGTAGAGCACAGAGTCCTGCGTCACCGAGCTGCTCGGGACGAACCGCGACAAATACCACTGCATCTCACTCCAGACCTTCTTTGCAAAGGCACATTCCACAAGGAGGTGTGCGACCGTCTCATCAGTTTCGCAGCCGCTTCGAGGGCAGCGTGCGGTGAGGTTGAGCCCTCGGGCGTGCATAAAGGATCTGACGGGGAGTGCCCTTCTCACCACCAGCCAAGCCAGGTCTTGGTGCTTGTTTGTGAGTTCTGGTGATGAGGCATTCTGCCAAATGACATTGACAGTCCGCTCAGGGAACCATCCGACAGGATCTGTCGTCTCCTTTTCTCTCAGGGCCTCAAGGACATTACGTGCTGATCACTGCTTGATAGCCATGTGGTCAAAGGTGTGTTTCCGGAAGAATTTCTCCACGAAGGACAGGTGCTGTGGTACGGTCCAACTACTTGGAGCGTTCCGCGGCAATGTGGCCAGACCCATCCTCCGCAACACTTGGGACAGGTAGAACCTCAAAAAATAGTGGCACTTGTTGTTAGTGTACCGAGGATCTACACACACCTTGATGCAGCCGCACACAAAGGTGGCCCAGTGTGAGTGCAGAGGGGGTTAAGCGCAGGTTAAAGAGGTGTGTATGCTGCAACTGGATAGGACCTTGGTGAGACCACATTTGGAATATTGCGTGCAGTTCTGGTCACCTCACTATAAGAAGGATGTGGAGACACTGGAAAGAGTGCAAAGGAGATTTACCAGGATGCTGCCTGGTTTGGACGGTAGGTCTTATGAAGAAAGGTTGAGGGAACTTGGGCTTTTCTCTTTGGAGCGGAGGAGGTTGAGAGGAGACTTGATAGAGGTTTATAAGATGATGAGGGGAATAGATAGAGTGAACGTTCAAAGACTATTTCCTCGGGTGAATGGAGCAGTAACTAGGGGGCATAACTATAGGGTTCATGGTGGGAGATATAGGAAGGATGTCCGAGGTAGGTTTTTTACTCAGAGAGTGGTAGGGGTGTGGAATGGACTGCCTGCAGGGATAGTGGAGTCAGAAACTTTAGGAACATTTAAGAAGCTATTGGATAGGCACATGGAGTACTTCGGGATGATAGGGAGGAAATAGCTTGATCTGGGTTTCAGACAAAGCTCGGCACAACATCATGGGCCAAAGGGCCTGTTCTGTGCTGTACTGTTCTATGTTCTATTGTCTCCAGTCAGGACAGTTAGTGAGATTTTGCAAGCCCAGGCAAGTCGTGGGGGTTACAGATAGTGTGACATGAACCCAAGATCCCGGTTGAGGCTGTCCTCATGTGTGCGGAACTTGGCTATCAGTTTCTGCTCAGCGATTCTGCGTTGTCGTGTGACGTGAAGGCCGCCTTGGAGAACGCTTACCTGAAGATCAGAGGCTGAATGCCCGTGACTGCTCAAGTGTTCCCCGACAGGGAGAGAACACTCCTGCCTGGTGAATGTCGAGCGGTGTTCATTCATCCGTTGTCGTAGCCTCTGCATGGTCTCCCCAATGTACCATGCCTCGGGACATCTTTTCCTGCACCATATCAGGTAGACAACGTTGGCCGAGTTGCAAGAGTATGTACCGTGAAGCCGGTGGATGGTGTTCTCACTTGAGATGATGGCATCCGTGTCGATGATCCGGCACATCTTGCAGAGGTTACTGTGGCAGGGTTGTGTGGTGTCGTGGTCACTGTTCCCTTGAAGGCTGGGTAGTTTGCTGCGGACAATGGTCTGTTTGAGGTTGTGGGGTTGTTTGAAGGCAAGAAGTGGGGGTGTGGGGATGGCCTTGATGAGATGTTCGTCTTCATCGATGACATGTTGAAGGCTCCAGAGAAGATGTTGTAGCTTCTCCGCTCCGGGGAAGTACTGGACGATGAAGGGTACTCTGTCCACCGTGTCCTGTGTTTGACTACTGAGGAGGTCAGTGCAGTTTTTTGCTGTGGCGCGTCGGAACTGTCGATTGATGAGTCAAGTGCCTTATCCTGTTCTTATGAGGGCGTCTTTCAGCGTCTGGAGGTGTCTGTTGTGATCCTCCTCATCTGAGCAGATCCTGTGTATACGGAGGGCTTGTCCGTAGGGGATGGCTTCTGTAACGTGTTTAGGGTGGAAGCTGGAGAAGTGGAGCATCGTGCTGGACAGGACCTTTATCCGACGCTATACACTAGATACATCGATGACATCCTTGATGGAGATGCATGTGTCCAAGAATGCAACTGATTCCGGAGAATAGTCCATGGTGAGTTCTGATGGTGAGTTGGAACTTGTTGATGTCATCATATAGTTGTTTCAGTGATTGTTCGCCATGAGTCCAAAGGAAGAAAATGTCATCGATGTATCTAGTGTATAGCATCGGTTAAAAGTCCTGTTATTCAAAGACGGTCACCTCAGCACTTCACTGTACCGGAAGCCCATGGATAACCTCACGATGCTCCACTTCTCCAGCTTCCACCCTAAACACATTAAAGAAGACATTCCCTGCAGACAAGCCTCCCGTATACACAGGATCTGCTCAGATGAGGAGGATCACAACAGACACCTACAGATGCTGAAAGCCGCCCTCATAAGAACAGGATATGGCGCTTGACTCATCGATCGACAGTTCCGACGCGCCACAGCAAAAAACCACATCAACCTCTTCAGAAGACAAATACGGAACACGATGGACAGAGTACCCTTCGTCGTCCAGTACTTCCCCGGAGCAGAGAAGCTACGACATCATCTCCGGAACCTTCAACATGTCATCAATGAAGTCGAACATCTCGCCAAGGCCATCCCCACATCCCCACTTCTTGCCTTCAGACAACTGCACAACCTCAAACAGACCATTGTCCACAGCAAACTACCCAGCCTTCAGGAGAACAGTGGCCACGACACCACACAACCCTGCCTCAGCAACCTCTGCAAGATGGGCTGGATCATTGACACGGATGCCATCATCTCAAGTGAGAACACCATCCACCAGCTTTTACGGTACATACTCTTGCGACTCGGCCAACGTTGTCTACCTGATACGCTGCAGGAAAGGATGTACCGAGGCATGGTACACTGGGGAGACCATGCAGACGCTACGGATGAATGAACACCGCTCGACAATCACCAGGCAGGAGTGTTCTCTTCCTTTCGGGGAACACTTCAGCAGTCACAGGCATTCAGCCTCTGATCTTTGAGTAAGCATTCTCCAAGGCGGCCTTCACGTCACACGACAACGTGGCATCACTGAGCAGAAACTGATAGCCAAGTTTCACACACATGAGGACGGCCTCAACCGGGATCTTGGGTTCATGTCACACTATCTGTAAACCCCCATGACTTGCCTGGGCTTGCAAAATCTCACTAACTGTCCTGGCTGGAGACAGTGCACACCTGTTTAACCTGTGCTTAACCCTCTCTCCACTCACATTGTCTGTACCTTTAAGACTTGATTATCTGTAAAGACTCGCATTCCAACCATTATCTTGTAAATTGAGTTTGGGTCTATATATGTCCTGTTTGTGAAAACAACTCCTCACTCCACCCGAAGAAGGAGCAACACTCCGAAAGCTTGTGCTACCAAATAAACCTGTTGGACTTTAACCTGGTGTTGTGAGACTTCTTACTGTGTTTACTCCTGTCCAACACCGGCATCTCCACATCATGAGCATGAAATCTACATAGAAGGAAATTGACAAAAACTGGGTGCGAATTTCCCAAAGAGAAACTAATTATGAAATGATCCCATTACCAATGGATTTACCAATGGAATACGGGAGTTATTCTTGCCCGTTTTTTTGGGAGAGTTTAGTGAAATGAATTGACTGTGCACTATGTGGTCTGTCAGAGAATTTACACCAGTTGAGGGGCAGCTAATCCTGCTGGAGAGGCCGGCATTGGACTGCAGAGGGGGCTAGTGTGCATGTGTTGATCTCCCGTATTTAATTTTTTAGTGTCACAAGTGTGCTTACATTAACACTGCAATGAAAATCCCCTAGTCGGGGTATACTGAGAGAGAATTTAGCATGGCTGATGCACCTAGCCAGCATATCTTTCAGACTGTGGAAGGAAACCGGAGTTCCTGGAGGAAACCCACGCAGCCATGGGGGGAACGTACAGACTCCGCACAGACAGTGACCCAGGTTAGGAACTGAACCCAGGTCCCAGCGCTATGAGGCAGCAGTGCTAACCACTATGCCACCGTACCGCCCAGTATACTGGGATATTGGTTGTCAAGTGCCTCCACCATCTCCCCCTCTCATTGCTGGCCTCCCGATAGCCAGCCTCCCAATGTTGGCCTTCTATTTGCCTGCTTCTCAGTTATTGGCCTCCCGATTGCCAGCCCCGACCACCACGCCGACCCCCCCCCCCCCACCCCCCCCTCCCCACGATCACCGGCCCAGACACACACCCCGCTCCAATGTCCGGTCTCCTGATTGCCGGACCCAGCCTCCAATTCCCAACCCCACCATCAGCCCCCAACGCAGAGTTCCCACTATTCCCTCCCCTCCTACCTTCCCATGCCCCCCCTCCCCCCAGTCTGGCTCCACCCCTCTCTGGTCCCACCCTATCTGGCCCCACCCTCTTGACACTGTCTAGTGCCTGATGGGCAGTGCCGGAGTGACCAGTGGGCAGTGCCAGGCTGGCTGTTACCATGGGGCAGCCCCCCCAACCCTGACCTCCCAGGGTGCCTCAATGTCCTCTAGTCCCACCAACGAGGCCATCGGACCTGGTCCCCATTGATGGGGACCATATGTGATCCCCGTTGTTGTGAACCTCCACCAGCAGGGGTAGAAACCTTTGTGAGCCCGGACAATTGAGTCCCGGGTTCACTAAGTAGACGCAGAGCAGTTTCTGCATATGGTAATCAGCCCCGTGCTGATCCCTAGCATATCAAAAAAATGGACCGGCTGGTTGCGAATCCCATTTTTTCTCCCCCGCTGACGTTCCCTCCTGCTGCGCTACTTGAGCAGAGTAGCGGGCTGGGAAAATCGTGCCCACTGAGTTGAAACACACGGTATGAAGCACAGGGACATTGTGACTCAAAAACCATGATGTCACTTGGATTATCTCAGGAGGACAGGAGATGGGAAGCCAGGAAGGAGAATTGGAAACAGTGAAAGGTGAACCAGATAACAGACACAAACCTGATGGTAACAGGAAAACAAAAAATAGGGGGAATCAAACCAGCGGATGAAATGGAGAGTGCAACGGATTTGAATGAAATGCTGAGCATTGTCTCTTTGCAGGTTAAAGTCCAACAGGTTTATTTGGTAGCAAAAGGTGTGGCTTTTGCTACCAAATAAACCTGTTGGACTTTAACCTGGTGTTGTTAAACTTCTTACTGTGTTTACCCCAGTCCAACGCCGGCATCTCCACATCTTTGCAGGTGTGCAGGTCTGAACACAAGAAGTACAGCAAGAAGCTTATGGTGGTGATGTACAGCACGCAACCTCCCCATGGCTCCGGATGGTTGTACGTTCAAGTTCCACTCTGGAGTTTGAGTACAAAAATCTAACGCTGACACTTCAGTGCAGTACTGAGGGAGCACTGCAGTGTTGGATGTGCTATCTCTTGGAATGACGTTAAGGTCTATGTGGCACCCTATGTGAAAAATTCCATGGCAGTTTTGAAGGATGTGGAGATGCTGGCGTTGGACTGGGGGAAACACAGTAAGAAGTCTTACAACACCAGGTTAAAGTCCAACAGGTTTATTTGGTAGCAAACGCCACTAGCTTTCGGAGCGTGCTGCTCCTTCGTCAGGTGGAGTGGGAGATCTCCCACTCCACCTGAGGAAGGAGCAGCATGCTCCGAAAGCTAGTGGCGTTTGCTACCAAATAAACCTGTTGGACTTTAACCTGGTGTTGTTAGACTTATTACTGAGTTTTGAAGGAGAGCAGGGGAGTTCTCCTGATAGTTAAAAGCTTCTATTATCACAGCTCCATAGTGCTAGCACCTCTCTGTAATTTCCCTGTACGTTGCTCCTCTATCTGGTTCCCATTATTTGGTGACCTGTAAAATTTGCCAACTACTGTAATCACGCCCTTATCTTTAATCAGTAGATTCTATCTTTGACCCTTCAAGGACACTTTCTATTTGTGGCACTGCAATATTTCCTTTAATCTACATTACTGCCCCACCTCCTTTTTCCAGCCTTTTCAATCTTCCTGGATATCTTGTAGCCTGAATATTATAACATCCAATCCTCCTCTCTTTTGAGCCAGATCTTATTTGTTGTCATTCCATCATTTCCCATTGTGTGTGTGAGTTTTCTCCTTCTTCATCTTTTTGAATGTTTTTGTATCAGATTGGCAGAGGAATCTGGCAGATCAGGTGTAAAGAATATAACAGCCTCACAAGGGCAATGGAGGAATCTGCTGGTGCAATGACAAATGCAAAGGATACAGTTCCACATTGGTCAATGAGGGATGAAGAGAAAGGGCAGGTGAGGAAGACCAGAGTTTGTAGGAGCTGCACCTACAAACTATCCGAAACAGCCCAGAACGAACGAACTGAGATTCAGAGAGCAACACAGGGAGATAACAGCTCATTCAGGAGGTTGATCGGAGTAGATTTTTTATCCCAATGTAGCACTGTAGCCTAAAATAGTGAAGCGATAGATAGAAGATGTCTTTTAGAGGACCTTCACTGATTGATGGAATTGTTGCTTTGCAGAGGCTTAACCTAGTCGATAGTGACTTGAGATAGTCAGTATATGGGTTTTCTGGAAACTAGTTATTTACACAATTGACAATACTTTGTAGTAAGTACATAATGGTTTCTGAGAGACAGACTTGCTTGCTTGGAGCCTCTTGGTCATTGGTCTTCTGACTGTTTCATTAACACAACTATATTATTCTACAAATGTAACCATGTAAATAGAGGGATAGATGGGTATAGAAAAGTGATTAGGGGTAAATCAGATTGACAACATTGTGAAGTAGAAAATGTATATTTTAAGTATTTACGTGGTATTCTATGAAGCAGGATTTAGGAGGCTGTGTGTGTGTGACTAATTTATTAAACTATAGTCAGATGGTCTATAAGGTTTGAAGCATCAAAGAAGCTAGGTGTAAAAGCAACTATTTAAAGTGATGCTGTGCTACACGTAAACGCAACAAGGGTAGAAATTTGTATGAGGAGATAAGGAAGGTTTGTTTCTACTTAGTTGTTAAAGATCAAAGAGAAGTTAAATTGAGCTTTACAACTGACAAAGATTATAACTGAATAAAGCAGTTATTAAATTTTGTTTGACCTAAGAATGCGGACACGAGTAGAGAAGATGAGAGATCTTCATATTTTGAAGACAGTTAAGTTCAGAGAAATGTTGCAAACAGCGGTTTTAAAGATGAAAAAGAAAAATCATACTCAAGGAAAGGTGGAAATCTGTTTTGAGAGGAGTGGCCATGTAAGAGCCTGAAGTATGATCTATGCTGGGAGAGAGCTGTGACAAAGAGCAACCTTGAATAGTACATGTTGTTTTCAAACACAGGATTTTGTTCGAAAGCTATTGGAATCCTCTACAGTTGAGTGAGAGAGTGAGAGAAGGGAAATCTGTGACATATCTTTTCTATAGCAACAATGTGGTAAATTTATTGGTATTTTTGTCTGTCCATAAGTATTGTTGACGAAAAGGAGTGTTGGTTTGTGAGTCTAACCCAGTAAAATATTTTGGGGAAATTTTTGTCAGACTAATTTTAACTGTGTAGATGTAATATTGTGTGTTTAAGCTATCTTTTCTTCATAAATGTTTTCATTTACTATTTAAAATCTCCAAAAGTGATCTTGGAATTTTGACTTCTACATCAGTTGGCATATCTGGTCATAATAAAATACAAATTGAAAATTGTTCTGATAGCTTGCCAAGTTTCCCTTTGGGATTTGGTTGGCATGCTGCATACCACCTGCCACAGCATAACAGCATATTGTTAATAATGTAGGCTCAGGTAAATGTGAGGAAGGTTGCAAGTGAGGGGACATGTGCCCCAGACTAGCAGCATGAACAGGTAGGACCAATTCAATGAAGAGAAACTTGAATTATTACAGCAGATTAAAAGAGTTTCTTGGTCTTTTGGCTAAGATCAAGCATCAGATCCAGATGGGGTATAATGTCTTATCTTGTCAGCTTGGATCTTATTTGTCTCTCTTGTGGGGACCATGAATCGGATTCAATTGGATTTTGAATTTGGTTTTTGGAGCAAGCAAGGAATGGACTTGGGCTTGCCCGATCTATTCTCAGCATTGGTGTTGTAACTTTAAGGATGGAGTAAATTTTTTTAAAAATTACACCAAATAAAAAAGCAGAGAAAAGCAAAATACCCTAAATAGTAAGATTCCTAACAGAGGAAAAGGTCAATGGGTTTTAGGTAATCAGTAAACAAACTTTAAATATAGAAGAAAGAAATTAAAGGCCATAAATGGGTTAATGCATTAATAGAAGGGATTTCTTACAACCTCATCGCCCCCATTTTTCGGTGAGGCGAGGTCATAAAATTGGGAGTAAGTGGACGAGTGGGAATGGCGCCCAATTTTGTGCCGATTCCCATCGTACCAAAAAAAACAGGCACAATCTGGAACTCGCTCAAAATGGGTGAAATGTCAGTTGGCATGTTTTTGTATATATCTCAATATAATTAGCGTTATAACTCATAATTATCCCACCTCACTTACCTTAATTACCTTGTTCGTGGCAGCTGCAACCATACAACAAGTATCATACAACTCATACAGTGCAGAAGGAGGCCATTCGGCCCATCGGGTCTGCACCAACCACAATCCCACCAAGGCCCTATTCTCAGAACCCCGCTAATCCCCCTGATACTAGGGTTGATTTAGCATGGCCAATCCACCTAACCCGCACATCTTTGGACTGTGGGAGGAAACTGGAGCACCCAGAGGAAACCCACTCAGATACAGGGAGAATGTGCAACCTCCACACAGACAGTCAGCTGAGGCCGGAATTGAATCTGCGTCCCTGACGCTGTGAGGCAGCAGTGCTAACCATTGTGCCATCATGCCAACCGGCGAGTAAAACACCTGCTCTATAAAAGTCTGCTGCAGGTGCAGCAGCACTGAGGGTGATTGAGGAGGTAGGGTTGCTGTGTTTACAGGGCTCCATGCTGCAGCGGGGAGGGGGGCTCACAGAAGCAGCCATGTTATGTTTCGGGTCGGGGAGCTGCATGTGTACTGGAGGGGGCAAGTTGCCTCTCCATAGAGTCTGACCTCGGGCGTGATCTCAGGTCCCAGCGCTGACCTCGGATCCTAATGCTGCCAGCAACCAGCAATGGTGTGAGTGAGTTGATGGTGATGGAAGGGTTGGGGAAGAAGCAGCGTAGTGGCAGTGCTGCTTCCCTTGGGGCACGTGAGGAGGCTGGGGTTCTATGGGGGGGGCAGGAGGGAGGGGGCTGGGGGAGGAGAAATAGTAGGGGTAGCTGGTTGGGGACCCGAGTGATCTAATCTCTCAATATCTCCCCTTCCTCCAACCAAACCCACATCCCCCCTTCCAGATTGTAGAATGGTATTTACGATGGCACCAATTGACATGGCAGTCCTTCTTGTGGCAGCTGGTGCTGCTGCTGTGGAGGAGAAGGAATTGCAGGCACGGCAAAAGCAGCCCAAAACACAGGCTGCAGCAGGAGGAGAGGGAGTTGGCCATCGGAGGCAGGAGCTGGCCGCCAATCCGCCCGAGGGTGTGTCCAGGCATGTGGGGATCCAGAGACCCCGACTATTCAGGACATGCATGTCCTTCAAACAACTTTTGGACTTTTGGAGCTGGCTCCGGCTTTGCAAGGAAATAGTGTTGCATCTGAGCCATGTCCTGTGGGACTTGGCACCTTGGGGCACAGGGGGGCACTCACTCCCGGTGGTGATGAAGATCATGGTGGTTTTTTGTTTTTACGCCACCGGGTACTTCCAGGCCACCTGCGGGGATCTCTGTGGGATCTTACAGCCCTCTGTCCACAAGTATGTACGAGAGGTGATGGAGGCTCTGTTTGCCTGAGCTGACCAGTACATCAATTCAACCTGGGCCAGCCCCAGCAGGAAGTCTGGGCTGCAGGATTTTCCACCATTGCGGGAATGCCCAATGTACAGGGGGCTAATGACCGCGTACACATTGCCCTGAGGTCCCCCGACCAGGACTCACAGCAGTTTGTGAAGAGGAAGGGGTTCCATGCGTTGAATGTGCAGTTGGTGTGTGACTACTGGATGCAGATCATGCTCGTGTATGCCCGACACCCACGCAGCATGCATGACAGCTTCATCCTGAGGAGCTCCGACATCCCCAAAGTATTCCAGGAGCAGCCCAGGCTGCAGAGATGGCTCATGGGGGACATGGGATACCGGCTCAGGACTTTACTGATGATGCCAGTGCAGAAGCCAATGACTGAGGTGGAGACCCATTACAATGAGGCCCATGCTGCCACCCGGTCAATCTTTGAATGGTGCATTGGGCTCCTCAAGATGCGCTTCCAGTGCCTGGACCACTCTAGTGGGGGCCTCAAGTATAGCCCCCTGAAAGATGGGTGGGGGGGGCAGTATCCAGTATCTACTTGGTTCTGGGGATGCCATGGCAGCTTCAGTAACTTGGTGGCCCTGTATGGTACCCAAAACTGGCAGGGATGGTTCTGAGCTCCTCGATTGTAAGTGCAGTGACAGGTAAGAAACATGTACCTCGATTTGGGGATCGTAGTAGCTAGGCACCAAAGGCCCTCCCCGTGTACAACGACATTCAGAGCCCCTCTGGCTAAAGTCAGGTATGGTCATCTCTGCTGGAGGATAATCAGAAACATATTAGTAACAGTTGTGGGGTGCAATTACATTTATTTTTATCATTAACTGTGCAATAACTCAAAGTACTCATACTTAATATATGCTTGTGAAACCTGACTATGCCTAATTCCCTCAACCTTCACCTGTGCCCTCTTGGTGACCCTACAACTTCTTAACCTTATGTGGCCTACCACTACATCTAGGTGATGTACAAGATGTACATTGGAGGTGGAGGCAGTCAGTTGCCATCCATGCCCCATGGCCTGTGATGCCCTTGGCGGGCATCCCCTTGAGGGCTGGGACCTTTAGGGCCCTGGCTGGCTTTCTGATGTCACAGATGTATCCGTGCCACCCTGTTCATCCCGCTGTCTTTGAGACGCACCAGTGTCAGGAAGGAGAGAGTCAAAAGGCATAGTGATGGCCACAGTCTACTGGGTGGAAGGCCCCGGCATGGGCTGCAGCCCTTTCTCCTCCCTTGGGACCCTGGGTAACTCCACGGGACAGCGGAGCTTCTGGACTGAGCTCTGAAAGCTCCTGTGTCACCTGGCCCTGCCAGTCCTGGAGGCCCACCTGCATTCGCGCCATGATGTGTGACCCCTCACCGATGGCCCTAAGTCTGAGGCCACTTGTTGATGGCAGCAGCAAGTTCCCTCTGAAACTGCGCCATGCTCTGCAGCCTCTCAGTCATGCCCTGCACTGGGTGGGCCATACTCTCAAGTGCTGTAGCCATAGCCCGCTATGTCTTGGAGTTGACCAGCTGGGTCTCCTGCAAGCTCTCGAGCCTCTCGGCCATGGAACACAGAATGTCAATAAGGCTCCCGAGTGTCTCAGTTGTGGCCCTCCGAGACTCCGCCATGGCCTGCTCAACCATGACTCAACCATGGCTTGGATCCTGCCACTCATGGTGATAATTTCCTACTCCAGGCTTTCCACCATGGACACCACCCTTGCAGTGTTGGCCTGGGGGCTATGCAATACGACAATAGTTGCTCCACCTAAAAGCTTTGGGGCTCCTCCCAACAGTTGCTGCAGTGTGGCTGACACCCCCTCCTGTATTCCACGGCTCTGCTGCTGCATCTCCAGGTGAAGGAGTATGAAAGCATAAAATAGTGATCATAATATCACAAGCTTTAGGTGAGGTAGGGAAAGGTGTAATCCAGAAGAAAAATAATAATTGACTGAGGGCCAATTTCAATGATGGTAAGAATCTGTCTGGCCCAGGTAAATTGTAATTAAAAATTGGTAGTCAAAACCATAACAGAACATAGGACATGTTCAAAGAGGAAATGGGTCATGTGCAGTTGAGGTACATGCCCCAAATGGGGACAGGTAGGACAAACAGTGAAACCTTCCAGGGTGAGAAAAAAGATAGAGACTAAGTTGAAGCAGAAAATGGGTGCATATGCCAGATACGAGGTTGATAATATAAGTGAGAACCAGATTGATGTTTAGAAATTCATTCATCGAAACTTGCTGGCAAGCCTGGTATTTGTTGTCCATCCTTAATTGTTTTTTTTATTCATTTGTGGGACATGGGTGTTGCTGGCTGGCCAGCATTTATTGCCCATCCCTAGATACCCAAGGGCAGTTGAGAGTCAACCACATTGCTGTGGGTTTGGAGTCACATGTAGACCAGCTAAGGATGGCAGATTTCCTTCCCTAAAGGACATTAGTGAACCAAGTGGGATTTTCTGACAATCAACAATGGTTTCATGGTCATCAGTGGATTCTTAATTCCAGATTTTTTAAATTGAATCCAAATTCCACCATCTGCCATGGCGGGATTTGAACCGAGGTCCTCCAGAAAATTAGCTGAGTTTCTGGATTAATAGTCTAGCGCTAATACTACTAGGCCATCACTGTGCTTGTGCTTGAGAAGGCAGCAGTGAAGGATAAGTGAAAACGAAGCAAGAGAAACAAAAAGAGTATGAGAAGACACTGGCATTTAACATAAAGGAGAATCCATAAGTCTTCTCTCGGCACATAAATAGTAAAATGGCGGTAAATGGAAGAGTGGGGCTGGTTAGGGTTAAAAAGGAGATTTAATGCTTGGAAGCAGTGGGCAGAGGTGAGTATTTTGAACCTGTCTATACCAAGGAAGAAGATGCTTCAAAAAGAGGAAGGTAGTTGAGACGCTGGATGGGTTAAAACAGAATTGATAAAAATAAGTTAATGTTAATGTTGACAACTTGCCAGGACCAGATGAGATGCATCCAAAAGTATTGAGGAAGGTGAGAGTGGAAATTGCAGAGACACTAGTCATAATTTTCCTCCTTAGATACAGGACAGTACCAGAGGACTGGAGAATTGCAAATGTTCAAAAAGGTGTTATGATAAACTCAGAAACAACAGGTGAGTCAGTTTAATCTTGATGGTGAAAAGGTTTAAGAAATGATAATCCAGAACAAATTGACTTCTCGATGGCCGCGGGGCCTGCAGGATTTAGTAAAGTGTATTCCTGTACCTTTTTAGATTTGTCTGATAAACTGGTACCACAGTAGATGCACCAATCTTGTTCAAACTTTGCCCAGTTGTCTGCAATGTTTTCGAGTGGACACTGGACAAATGTGAATCAAATAAGGAAAATCAGCACAGATTAGCCAAGTGCAAATCATGCATAACTAATCTGATTGAGAAGAGAAAACATAAAATAAAAATTATTTTTCTGTAAGCCAAGTGGTCATGCAATGCTGTGAAGATGCAGCTATATAAACGGTCACGTGTGGGGAGCATGGTAGTTCTCCCGAGAGATGCAGCCTGTAAGAGCTCCTCAGTGTATTTAATAAACTGATGTTGTTATAAGTCCTTGGTTACCAGTCATTGGAACCCAACACTGCTTCATGGTGTCAGGATTTGGCAGTATAGTACAAGTACTTTGCAGCATCAAACCACTCGAAAAAATTGCAGACAACTGGGCAAAGTTTGAAAAAGATTGGTGCATCTACTGTGGTACCAGTTTATCAGACAAATCTAAAAAGGTACAGGAATACACTTTACTAAATCTTGCAGGCCCCGAGGCCATCGAGAAGTTTGAACCTTTTGTCTTCCAATTGGAGGAGCAGCAAGTGTTAAAAAAAGTTTGAAAACATTTTGAGAACATAATACTCAACAGGCACACGCTTAACATTATAAACCAAAGATTTGATGAATCAATACAGCTTGATCCTGCGATTTTTAAAATCTGAGCAAAAAATATGTATTTGGCAGCCATACAATGTGATAGTCGGGAGTCACATAGTCTTTGGGATCCACAGTGATCTTTTCTGCAAGCACCTGCTTCGAGTGAAAGACTTAACATTGCCAACAGCCCCCATCAGCATCTGAAAACTGAATGAACAATCAGAAAATAGCAGCCAGGAATTTAGGTGCAAAACAGAAGTTTTCATGGTTCAGGTCACGCCCAGCCCCAACTGTGGCAGCCCTTACCCTCAGAAGAGCATATTTGGCATTTAGTAAATGCTGCAATAAATGTGACAAATGGAACCATTATGCGAAATGCTGCAGATTGAAACCACAGCAGCTTTCCTTTGCCACCAGCCACATTGCAGCCAGCTGTTCAGAGCACGAGAAAGGTGAACGAAGTGGAGCTCAATTAGGGCAACCAAACTACTGAGCCTCCAACAACAGTCTACTGTGAGAGGGTCGGCAGTGTCACAGAACAGGGTGAGATCTTCATCACCCTCAACATAATTCGCAGCAACACAAAACTGAAGGTTTAACACTGGAGCAAAGTGCAACGTATTGCCCAGTCAAATGCCATGGGAACTAGACTTTTATGTAGCTCCAGACCCCAGCACCCAGGTGGACCTTCTGGTCTATGACAGACAAATTATCCACATGGAAGGTGTGGCCACTCTACATTGGACACAGAGCAGTTTCAAGTTTCATATAGTTGACCAGAACATTAGGCCAGTATTAGGTCTTTGGGACAGCATTACATTGGGGTCCAATGGTGCATGGAGCAACTCTTTGCAGGACAAACTTGTAAAATCATCATCGATGATATCCTGGATTGGGGTTGTACTGTGCAAGTACATGATACCCGTCTTTGTCTCATCCTCGACAGAATCAGGACCAGACAGCTGAAGCTGAACACTGTTAAATGCAGATTCAGGGCCAACCAGGCTCCCTATATGGGTCACTAACTCACAGCTGATGGTGTGAAGCCAGATCCAGACAAGGCAATGGCTTAACAACAGATGTCCATCCCCATGACAAGCACACTTTACAGTGTTTTCTTGGTATAACAAATTTTCTTTCCAAATTTATTCCTTATTACATTGAGGTCACTGGACTGCTTTGTCAGCTCCTCCACCAGGATGTCAAATGATGTTGGTAGGAACACCACACAGCGGGTCTTTAACAGACTCAAACAGGCACTCAGAACCCATTGATGCTACAATATTTTGGCATTCAAGAACCCGCACTCTTACTAGCAGAGAACTCCCAGCACAGTGCAATCTGTATCCAGAATGAGAGACCAATAGCCTTTGCTTCAAGGGCCCTCACTGACACTGAGACTGGTTATGCTCAGACTGAAAAGGAACTCCTTGCTCAAGTCTTCGCCTGTCGGAAATTTCATCATTTCATGGTTGTTGATCATCGGTCACTCTTAACTATTTTAATTATGTTCTTCACACTGTGTCTGCACAACTGCAGTGCAATGATGCTAAAGCTACAATGTTACAACATCAGCATCTTCTACAAGCACAGTAAGGAGCTGTACTTGGCTGATGTCCTTTCCAGAACCTTCCTATTCACTACAGGCCAGGCAGACCATGAGGAAGACATAGACATCATGACAATAGAGGTGCTGTCCTCTTGTAGAATCTAGGAATTCAAAGATGCCTTATAGACGGACATCATATGCAGACAACTTCATGATGTCATCATGAGGGGCTGGCTAGAATCCTCACAAGAGCTTCTCCACAAGCTCTACACATTCTTCTCCATCAGATATGAACTAATTGTACAGGATAGATCACTACTGTGTGGTCGGCGATTCATCATCTCCACTGCCCTCCACAGGTACTACACCCAGCAACTTCACCAAGGGCACCCTGGGTTGGAAGCAACTAGATACAGGGCAAAGGAATCACAGTACTGACCCTCCTATGTATGCAGAGATTTGATAGATATTCAAAATCATGAGAGGTCTGGACAGAATAAATAGGGTCAATCTGCTCCCATTGATGTAAGCAGAGGGCACAGGTTAAAGGTGACTGGCAGTGACATGAGGACAGTGTTTCACATTCTGGATTTAGATGTGGAATAGACCAAAAGACCATAAGTGATAGGAGCAGAATTAGGCCATTTGGCCCATTGAGTCTGCAACGCAATTCAATCATGGCTGATAAATTTCTCAACTTCATTCTCCTGCCTTTCCCCTGTAATCTTTGATCACCTTACTAATCAAGAACCTATCTATCTCTGTCTTAAATACACTCAATAACTTGGCCTTCACAGCCTTCTGTTGCAATGAATTCCAAAGATTTACCACCCTTTAGCTGAAGAAATTCCTCATCTCTGTTCTAAAGGGTCGTCCTTTTATCCTGAGATGGTGCCCTCAGATCCCAGTCTCTTCTACTAATGGAAACATCTTCCCCATGTCCACTCTATCCAGGCCTTTCAGTATTCTGTACGTTTCAATGAGATCCCCCCTCATCCTTCTAAACTCTATTGAGTACAGACCCAGAGTCTTCAAATGCTCCTCCTACATCAAATTTTTCATTCCTAGAATCATTCTCGTGAGCCTCCTCTGGACCATGGCCAGCACATCCTTCCTTAGATACAGGGCCAAAATTGCTCACTATATTCCAAATGTGATCTGACCAGAACCTTATAAAGCCTCATTAGTACATTCCTGCTTTTGTATTCTAGTCCTTGTGAAATGGATGCACTGCCTGTGAATTATACAAATTCAATTATGGCTTTCAAAAAAATTGGATGAGGGCTGAAGAGAGAAAAAAAATACAGGGAAAGGGTAGGGGAATGCGGTTAGGTGAGTTACTCTTGCTTCGAGCCAGCACTGACAGGATAGGCCGAATGACCTTTTCCTGTGCATTAGGCAGTCTGTGATTCTATGATATTTGAAGTGGGACATAGAAACAAAAAGAGAGGAGGGACGTTCATCCTCTGCAAACTCCAAAACTTCATATTCAGGCTGAAAGTTTATTCATTCAGGAACTTCGCTGGGGATTCCGTGACGTCACGGGATTCCTTGTTCTAAATTCCAATGACGTCAGCTAGTTTCCGCCTCCTTCCGGGGTTCTTGCTGATTGGCTGAAGTGCCCGTCGTTCACATACACTCTGCGATTATGATTGGTTAGTCAAGGCTATGGGGGCGGGAAGGTGAGATGGATAAAAAGACACGTCCCGTTTTAGAAAGTTAGAGAGAAGCCGAGTGGAGCTATCAGCATGAGTTCAAATGATGCAGTCAATTCCGGTAAGAGACTTGAACCGACAGAGGGGCTGGCACTGGGACTGGCACTGAGTGTGGCAAGGACTGGCATTGAGCCTGCCTGGGGCACTGAGTGTGGCGGAGATTGGTAATGATCCTGACTGAGACTGGCATTGAGACTGGGACTGGCATTATGTCTGTCTGGGACTGGCACTGAATCTGGCTGCGACTGTTTGAAACTGGCATTGAGATAGGGACTGGCACGGAGTCTGTCTGGGACTGGAATTGAGTCTTTCTGGGACTGGCACTGAGTCTGAGACAGGCATTGACACTGGCCGAATTTAACACTGAAACTTGCTCAGTCACATCTCGCTTTTGTCTGTTCTTTAACCCAGTGTCACAGGTGTTCAATGTTTCACTGTGAACAGCGAGAAAGTTATTTAAAGTCACTCAGACAGCGGTGAAACTGCAGCTGCTGTACCGAGCATCGCTGTGTGCTCGATACGCTTGTATCTCGATCATAAACCGCACATGCTGCAAACTCTCAGCAAGTCTGTGGGAGAGAGAAACTAAATTGATGTTTGGAGTCTGTTATCTTTCACCAAAAATGCTTTCCAATTCGAATGTAGATTTGAAACGTTGACTCTGTTTCTGTCTTCACGGATACTGCCTGAACTAGTGAGCATTTCCTGTTTATATTCCAGATTTCCAGCAGCCGCTGTATTTTCGGATAGAGCTGTCCAAGCTCTGGGTTATATTCTGTGAGGTCTGAAACTTTAAGATAAATTAACTGTTTCTGATCACCCTCCCTGATAACATAATGATCACTCCCGCTTAAAATGCCTTTGAAAATTTGTTCTTGGGGTGTGGCTGGCAATCGCAAGGCACCGACACAACGCCCACTCCTTGTTACCATGAAGGCATGAAGTTAAAACTGAGAGTATAGAACTGGAGTCACATGTGGAGCAGACTGGGTAAGAGCTGGCAGGGCCCTTCCCTGAAACCAGATTTTTTTCCCCTTTCGATTATCTTTCAGTTTTTCATGTTATTTGTCAGCACAAGTTACCAGATTTATTAAGCACACCTTATTATTGGTGTCATCACAAGGCATGATCGTAACCATTACACCCAATCACAGGAGAGGTGTTTGGACTGTGAAACCCCTCCAAGTGCTCCAGACAGTCAAAGATCTCCAGTGGACCCAGTGGTGGAAAGACACCATCTTTTAGGAGCAGATATTTGTGGATGTGCTCCCCAGTTAAAAAATGCTGCCCCTGATTGCAAGAGGCCCCAGGAAAACTGGGACACCAATTGGATCTAATGACAGGTCACATAAGGGCATTGGACATTTGGACAGGATCTATATAGAGATTATCACTGTCCAGGAACAAATAGCATGCTTGATCGACACCCTATCCATCAATTTAAACATTCACTCCTCCACTACTGACAAACAGTAGCAGCAGTGTGTACCATCTACAAGATACACTGTGGCAACTTTGATCTCCCAAGCCTGTGACCTCTACCACTTAGAAGCAAAAGTGTGACATCGGACCAGCACCAGCTGCAAGTTCCCCTCCAAGTCACTCAGCATCCTGACTTGGAAACATATTGCCATTCCTTCACTGTCACTAGGTCAAAATCCTGGAACTCCCTCCCTAACGGCACTGTGAATTAACATGCAGTTCAAGAAGGCAACTTAACCACCACCTTCTCAGGAACCAGGGGATTTTCACAGTAATTTCGTTGTAGTGTCAATGTAAGCCTACTTGTGACACTGATAAATGCACTTGGGAAAGGACAATAAATGTTGGCCCAGCCAGTGACTTCTTCCTCTTGAGAATGAATTGTTAAAAATCCATAATAAAACCTTCCTTCCTCAGCATTAAATTCTAGAGCTGACTGCTGCATCTTGCCTGGACACTCTGAGGTTAAGATTAAGGACTGCATATTAAGTGTTGCTGAGTATTCACAGGTCTTGCTGAGAACCTATTCAAGATGTGAGGATAAAAAACTCAAACTCATTTTAAAATCCTCATGGATCTCATCTACAAATTCTGATTAGGTGAAGCGAGCATGGGCAGATGTAGCCAGGTTGAAAGAATTTATTGTTCCTGGCTAAATGGGGTGAGGTAATCCCGTTTTAATCTGGATTGTATTCTGGAATGGAGTCATTTTAATGATTTTATTAAGGCTTTATATTATGCACCATACTTGGAATAAAATATATCTGCCGATTAACTGCAGGTCTCTGTTGGTAGGTTTAATTAATACTGGGAAGTTTAGTCATTGCTTTCCACCTGAGATTGTGACAGAGATCAAAATTCAAGTCTTGTTCTGATTGCATGATCTTTCATGATGTCAGGGCGTTCAAAACTACTTTATAGTAAACTAAATCAATTTACACACAGTCCCAAAGGCAGCATTGAGGTAATGATCAAATAATCTATTTTTTTAGTGATGATCTTGGTTGAAAGTTAATGATTGGATGGGACAATCGGGAGAACATCCATGTTCTTTGAATTCATGTCTTGGGATCTTGTATGGCCACCTGAGAAAGCAAATGGGACATCAGAAAGGCAGCACCTCTGAGGATGCAGCACTTCTCAGAACTGCACTGAGTGCCAACCTGGATGATGTAGTCGTGTGTCTGGAGTAGAATTGAACCCCTGTGTTTCTGACTCAGATATGAGAGTCACACTAAGCCACAATTGCTAACCTTCTGTTTGTTTTTATTCTATCATGGGATGTTGGTATCACTGGCAAGACTAAGATTTGCTGCCCAACCCTAATGAAATGTGTTGTGAAATGACGGTATAAATGGAAACTCTAAACCTATAGTACAGTTGGATTGTTTGATATTGGATGACAAAGGTTATTATATTTTAAGCCAGTCTGAGCATGTTTACAATGTTACATTTTATAAAGCAACTTGGCTAAATGTGACTTTTGAAAATCTTTCAGTGTGGCGAGAGGATGAATTTGATGCTGCCCTGAATGAATTCAATACAGTCATGGAAGACCTCTCCTGCTCCACAAACAATGGTGTTCAGTACAAGGAGCACTTGAATCAAATGAAGAAGATGAGTATGACCAGTGCTGCTGACAGTGGAATCGATGACACGGAGAGTGAGTTTGTGTGCCTATTAGCCCTGGGAATGGGGGGGGGGGGGGGGGATGTTTGTTTAAAATTCAAAATGGTCCAAATGGCATAAGCTTGACATTCTAAAGCATGAAGGTCTTGGGATTTGCTCACGGGGTGCTGTGGACTCACTGCTGACAAAACATGAATGCAGGGCAGTCTTTGTACAGAAGTTCATGGTGATGCTTGTTTCTGGGAATGCCAGCGCAGAATGGTGTGGTCACAGAACTCTTGACATGTTGGTTTGGGAATACATTTTTCAATGCTCATATTTGTAAAATGTGACTGAGCTCATGGGGGAGATAGAATTAGGTGAAAGGGTTACTGCTGGGGGTAGATGAAGGAAGATGGGAAGAGAGCCCTTGTGAAGCATAAACACTGGCACTGAGCTGTTGGGACATATGGCCTGTTTCTGTGGTGTATACAGTATGCTTGTTCTATGTTATTGGCTTTGGAAGCAAATGCCATTTTTAAAAAAAATCTTGAAGTAGATGTGGCTAGCAAGGTCAACATTTATTTCCCATAAGACATGGGAGCAGAATTAGGCCACTCGGCCTTATATAGCCACAGAGGTACATCTCTGCTCTTGTATTCTAGCCCTCTCGACTTGAATGCTAGCATTGCATTTGCCTTCCTAACTGCCAACTGAACCTGCACGTTAACCTTAAGAAAATCTTGAAGAAGGACTCTCAAGCCCCTTTGTGTTTCTGATTTTGTAGAAAACTACAGCACAAAACAGGCCCTATGGCCCCACAAGTTGTGCCGAACATATCCTTACCTTTTAGGCTTACCTATAACCCTCCATCCTAGTAAGTCCCATGTACTCATCCAGGAGTCTCTTAAAAGACCCTATTGAGTTTGCCTCCACCACCACTGACGGCAGCCGATTCCACTCGCCCACCACCCTCTGCGTGAAAAATTTCCCCTGTACCTACACCCCAGCACCTTAAACCTGTGTCCTCTCGTAGCAGCCATTTCCACCCTGGGAAAAAGCCTCTGAGAGTCCACCCGATCTATGCCTCTCAACATCTTATATACCTCTATTAGGTCTCCTCTCATCCTACGTCTCGCCAAGGAGAAAAGACCAAGCTCCCTCAGCCTATCCTCATAAGGCATGCCACTCAATCCAGGCAACATCCTTGTAAATCGCCTCTGCACCCTTTCAATCTTTTCCACATCCTTCCTGTAATGAAGCGACCAGAACTGAGCACAGTACTCCAAGTGGGGTCTGACAAGGGTCTTATACAGCTGCATCATTATCCCCGGACTCCTAAACTCAATCCCTCGATTGATAAAGGCCAGCACACCATATGCCTTCTTAACCACCTCCTCCACCTGCGGGGCCGATTTTAGAGTCCTATGGACCCGGACCCCAAGGTCCTTCTGATCCTCTACAGTACTAAGAGTCTTTCCCTTTATATTGTACTCCTTCATCCCATTTGACCTGCCAAAATGGACCACTACGCATTTATCTGTGTTGAAGTCCATCTGCCACTTCTCTGCCCAGTCTTGCATCCTATCTATGTCCTTCTGTAACTTCTGACATCCCTCCAGACTATCCACAACCCCACCAACCTTCGTGTCGTCGGCAAACTTACCAACCCATCCCTCCACTTCCTCATCCAGGTCATTTATGAAAATGACAAACAGCAAGGGTCCCAGAACAGATCCCTGGGGCACACCACTGGTGACCGACCTCCAATTAGAAAAAGACCCATCTATACACACTCTCTGCCTCCTTTGGGCAAGCCAGTTCTGGATCCACAGGGCAGCAGCCCCTTGGATCCCATGCCCTCTCTCTTTTTCTAGAAGCCTTGCATGGGGGACCTTATCGAACGCCTTGCTAAAATCCATATAAACCGCATCTACCGCTTTCCCTTCGTCAATGTGTTTAGTCACATTTTCGAAGAACTCCACCAGGCTCGTAAGGCACGATCTGCCTTTGACAAAGCCATGCTGAGTATTTCCTAAGCATTTCCCCATTTAGAAAATAGTCTATGCCATCATTCCACCTTTCAAAGTGCATAACCTCACTTTTCCACATGGCATTCCATCTGCCACTTCTTTGCCCACTCTCCTAACCTGTCCAAGTCCTTCTGCAGCCCCCCCTGCTTCCTCAATGCTACCTGTCCCATTACCTATCTTTGTATCAACCGCAAACTTAGCAACAGTGCCTTCAGTTCCTTCTTCCAAATTGTTAATGTATATTATGAAAAGTTGTGGTCCCAGCACCGACCTGAGGCACACCACTAGTCACCGGCTGCCATCCTGAAAAAGACCCCTTTATCCCCACTCTCTACCGTCAGCCAGTCCTCTATCATGCCAGGATCTTACCATTAACACTATGGGCTCTTAACTTATTTAACAGTTTCCTATGTGGCGCCTCGCCAAAGGCTTTTGGAAATCTAAATAAATCACATTCACTGGTTCTCCTTTATTTAACATCCTTGTTACCTCCTCAAAGAACTCTAACAGATTTGTCAGACATGACCTCCCCTTGACAAAGCCGTGCTAACTCAGTCCTATTTTATCATGCACTTGCAAGTATTCCGCGATCTCATCTTTAATAATGGACTCTCAAATCTTGCCAATGACTGAAGTCAGGCTAACTGGCCTAGAATTTCCTGTTTGCTGCCTCCCTCCTTTCTTAAACAGCGGTGTTACATTAGCTACTTTCCAGTCCTCTGGGACCCTCCCTGCCTCCAGTAATTGCTGAAAGATCACCAGCAATGCCTCCACAACTTCCTGAGCTATCTCTTTTAGAACGCTGGGGTGTATTCCATCCGGTCCAGGTTCCTTATCCACCTTCAGAGCTTTCAGTTTCCCCAGAACTTTCTCCTTAGTGATGGCCACTACACTCACCTGTGCCCCCTGATTCTGCTGGAGCTCTGGTATCCCACTGGTGTCTTCCACCGTGAAGACTGATGCAAAGTAACTATTCAGTTCCTCTGCCATTCCTTTGTTTCCTTACTTCTCCAGCCCCATTTTCCAGTGGTCCAATGTCTATTTTTGCCTCTCTCTTGCCTTTTATATATTGAAAAAAAACTCTTCCTATTTTCTTTTATATTACTAGCTAGCTTACACTCATATTTCATCTTCTCCCCCCTTATTGCTTTTTTAGTTGTCCTCTGCTCACTTTTAAAGGCTTCCCAATTCTCTAGCTTACCACTAATCCCTGCCACTTTGTATGCTTTTTCTTTTGCTTTTATGCTGTCCTTGACTTCCCTCGCCAGCCTTGGATGCCTCATCCTCCTTCTTGGGGTGAATTTCTGTTGTGCCTCCCGAATAACCTTCAAAAGCTCCTGCCATTGCTGTTCCACTGTCTTCCCTGCTAGGCTCCCTTCCATCAACTCTGGCCAGTTCCTCCCTCTTGTCTTTGTAGTTAGCTTTATTTAATTATAATACCGTGGCTCAGAAGGGAAAGGGGGAGAGTAGGAGAGCAATAGTTATTGGGGACTCGACAGTTAGAGGGATAGATAGGAGGTTCTGTGGCAGCGAAAGAGACTCACGGATGGTATGTTGCCTCCCGGATGCCAGGGTCCGTGATGTCTCGGACCGTGTTTTCAGGATTCTTAAGGGGGAGGGGGAACAGTCACAAGTCATGGTACACATCGGTACCAACGACATAGGTACGAGAAGGGACGGGGAATTAAAACGGGAATTTAAGGAGCGAGGGTGGAAGCTGAGAGCCAAGACAAATCATGTTGTCATCTCTGGTTTGTTGCCGGTGCCACATGATAGCCTGTTGAGGGACAGGGAGAGTGCAGATAAACACGTGGCTGCAGGGGTGGTGCAGGAGAGAGGGTTTCAGCTACATGGATAATTGGAACACATTCTGGGGAAGGTGGGACCTGTACAAACAGGACGGGTTGCACCTGAACCAGAGGGCACAATATCCTGGGAGGAAAATTTGCTACGGCTCTTCGGGGGGGTTTAAACTAATTTGTCAGGGGGATGGGAAAAGGAGCTGTAGTCCAGAAGTCAGTGAGTGTAGTGAGGTACTGAGGAGGGTATCAACGTCGCAGGAGTGTACCGGCAGACAGGAAGGTGGGTTGGAGTGTGTCTATTTCAATGCAAGGAGCATCCGAAATAAGGTAGGTGAACTTGGAGCATGGATTGGTACTTGGGACTACGGTGTTGTGGCCATTATGGAGACATGGTTAGAACAGGGACAGGAATGGTTGTTGGAAGTTCTGGGGTATAGATGTTTCAGTAAGAGTAGGGAAGGTGGTAAAAGAGGTGGCGGCGTAGCATTGTTAATCAAGGATAGTTTAACAGCTGCAGAAAGGCAGTTCGAGGGGGATCTGCCTACTGGGGTAATATGGGCCGAAGTTAGAAATAGGAAAGGAGCGGTCACATTGTTAGCAGTTTTCTATAGGCCCCCAAATAGTAATAGAGATGTGGAGGAAGAAATAGCAAAGCAGATTATGGATAGGTGTGGAGGGCACAGGGTAGTTGTCATGGGTGACTTTAACTTTCCAAATATTGATTGGAACCTTTATAGGTTGAATAGTTCCGATGGGGCAGTTTTTGTACAGTGTGTGCAGGAGGGTTTCCTGACACAATATGTGGATAGGCCGACAAGAGGTGGGGCCACATTGGATTTAGTACTGGGAAAAGAACCGGGCCAAGTGTTAGATTTGGTTGTGGGAGAGCACTTTGGAGATAGCAACCACAATTTGGTGTCTTTCGTTATTGCAATGGAGGGATAGGGCTGTACGGCAGGGCAAGGTTTATAATTGGGGGAGGGGTAATTATGATGCGATTAGGGAGCATAAGATGGGAACAGAAACTGTCAGGGAAAGTCACAAATGAAAAGTGGAGCGTGTTCAAGGAACAAATACTGTGTGTCCTTGATAGGTATGTCCCTTCCAGGCAGTGAGGAAATGGCCAAGTGAGGGAACCATGGTTCACAAAAGAGGTTGAATGTCTTGTCAAGAGGAAGAAGGAAGCGTATGTAAGGATGAGAAAACAAGGTTCAGTTGGGTCCATTGAGGGTTACAAGTTAGCAAGGAATGAGCTGAAAAAAGGACTTGGGAGAGCTAGGAGGGGGCATGAGAAGTCCTTGGCGGTTCGGATCAAGGAAAACCCCAAGGCTTTTTACTCTTATGTGAGAAATAAAAGAATGACCAGGGTGAGGTTAGGGCCGGTCAAGGACAGGAGTGAGAACTTGTGCATAGAGTCAGAAGAGATAGGAGAGGCGATGAGTGAATACTTTTCTTCAGTGTTCACCAAGGAGAGGGGCCATGTTTTTGAGGATGAGAGTGTGATATAGGCTGGAGGAGGCAGATGTTCTGAGGGAAGATGTATTAACAATTCTGAAAAACCTGAAGGTCGATAATTCCCCTGGGCCAGATTAGATATATCTTCGGATTCTTTGGGAGGCAAGGGATGAGATTGCAGAGCCTTTGGCTTTGATCTTTGGGTCCTCACTGTCCACAGGGATAGTGCCAGAGGACTAGAGAGTGGCGAATGTTGTTCGTCTGTTCAAGAAAGGAAATAGGAATGACCCTGGTAATTATAGGCCGGTTAGTCTTACTTCGGTGGTCGGTAAGTTAATGGAAAAGGTCCTGAGGGATAGGATTTACGACCATTTAGAAAGATGCAGCTTAATCCGGGATAGTCAACACGGATTCGTGAAGGGTAAGTCTTGCCTCACAAATTTGATTGAATTCTTTGAGGAGGTAACGAAGTGTGTAGGTGAATATAGAGCAGTTACTGTCATATACATGGATTTTAGTAAGGCGTTTGATAAGGTCCCCCATGGTAGGCTCATGAAGAAAGTAAGGAGGTGTGGGATAGAGGGAAATTTGGCCAATTGGATAAGTAACTGGCTATCTCATAGAAAGGGTTTTAACAACACCAGGTTTATATGGTAGCAAATGCCATTAGCTTTCGGAGCGCTGATCCTTCGTCAGATGGACTGGAAATCTGCTCTCAAACAGGGCACAGAGACACAAAATCAAGTTACAGAATACTGATTAGAATGCAAATCTCTACAGCCAACCAGGTCTTACAGATACAGACAATGTGAGTGGGGGGAGCATTAAGCACAGGTTAAAGAGATGTGTATTGTCTCCAGACAGGACAGCCAGTGAGATTCTGCAAGTCCAGAAGGCAAGCTGTGGGGGGTTACTGATAGAATCATAGAATAGAATCATAGAATCCCTACAGTGCAGAAGGAGGCCATTCGGCCCATCGAGTCTGCACCGACCACAATCCCACCCAGGCCCTACCCCCACATATTTTACCCACTAATCCCTCTAACCTACGCATCTC
The DNA here is from genome assembly GCF_964213995.1 of Mustelus asterias. Taxonomy (NCBI): domain Eukaryota; kingdom Metazoa; phylum Chordata; class Chondrichthyes; order Carcharhiniformes; family Triakidae; genus Mustelus; species Mustelus asterias. The sequence goes on along the minus strand of NC_135804.1, from coordinate 79,137,321 downwards.
AGGACTCTAAGGGGCAATTTTTAACCTGGCCAATCAACCTAACCCGCACATCTTTGGACTGTGGGAGGAAACCGGAGCACCCGGAGGAAACCCACGCAGACACGAGGAGAATGTGCAAACTCCACACAGACAGTGACCCGAGCCGGGAATCGAACCCGGGACCCTGGAGCTGTGAAGCAGCAGTGCTAACCACTGTGCTACCGTGCCGCCCATAGTGTGACATAAACCCAACATCCTGGTTTAGGCCGTCCTCATGTGTGCGGAACTTGGCTATCAGTTTCTGCTCAGCGACTCTGCGCTGTCATGTGTCGTGAAGGCCGCCTTGGAGAATACTTACCCGAAGATCAGAGGCTGAATGCCCGTGACCACTGAAGTGCTCCCCCACAGGAAGAGAACAGTCTTGCCTGGTGATTGTCAAGCGGTGTTCATTCATCCATTGTCGTAGCGTCTGCATGGTTTCCCCAATGTACCGTGCCTCGGGACATCCTTTCCTGCAGCGTATCAGGTAGACAACGTTGGCCGAGTTGCAAGAGTAGGTACCGTGTACCTGGTAGATGGTGTTCTCACGTGAGATGATGGCATCCATGTCGATGATCCGGCACGTCTTGCAGAGGTTGCTGTGGCAGGGTTGTGTGGTGTCGTGGTCACTGTTTTCCTGAAGGCTGAGTAGTTTGCTGCGGACAATGGTCTGTTTGAGGTTGTGCGGTTGTTTGAAGGCAAGAAGTGGGGGTGCGGGGATAGCCTTGGCAAGATGTTCGTCTTCATCAATGACATGTTGAAGGCTCTGGAGGAGATGCTGTAGCTTCTCCGCTCCGGGGAACGACTGGACGACAAAGGGTACTCTGTCCACCGTGTCCCGTGTTTGTCTTCTAAAGAGGTTGGTGCGGTTTTTCGCTGTGGCGCGTCAGAACTGTGGATCGATGAGTCGAGTGCCATATCCTGTTCTTATGAGGGCATCTTTCAGCGTCTGGAGACGTCTGTTGCGATCCTCCTCATCCGAGCAGACCCTGTGTATACGGAGGGCTTGTCCGTAGGGGATGGCTTCTTTAACGTGTTTAGGGTGGAAGCTGGAGAAGTGGAGCATCGTGAGGTTATCCGTGGGCTTGCGCTACAGTGAGGTGCTGAGGTGACCGTCCTTAATGGAGATGCATGTGTCCAAGAATGCAACCGATTCCGGAGAGTAGTCCATGGTGAGTCTGATGGTGGGATGGAACTTGTTGATGTCATCATATAGTTGTTTCAGTGATTGTTCACCATGACCCCAAAGGAAGAAAATGTCATCGATGTATCTAGTGTATAGCATCAGTTGAAGGTCCTGTGCGGTGAAGAAGTCTTGTTCGAACCTGTGCATGAAGATGTTGGCATATTGAGGTGCGAATTTGGTCCCCATGGCTGGTCCGTGTGTCTGGATGAAGAACTGGTTGTTGAAGGTGAAGATATTGTGGTCCAGGATGAAGTGGATGAGTTGTAAAATTGCATCTGGAAACTGGCAGTTGCCCGCGCTGAGCACTGAGGCAGTTGCAGCAATGCCATCGTTGCCGGGGATGCTGGTGTAGAGTGCCGAGACATCCATTGTGGCGAGGAGTGCTCCTGGTTCAACTGCTCCATGTGCGTTGAGTTTCTGTACGAAGTCCGTTGTGTCGCGACAAAAGCTGGGGGTTCTTTGTACAATGGGTTTCAGGATGCCCTCGACATAGCCGGAGAGGTTCTCGCACAGGGTCCCATTGCCCAATACGATGGGACGGCCGGGTATGTTTGCGTTGTGTATCTCCGGGAGGCAGTAGAGATCTCCAACACGGGGAGTACGTGGGATGAGAGCACGGAGGGTGCTCTGAAGGTCCGGATCAAAGGTCTTGATCAGAGTGTTGAGTTGACGGGTGTGTTCTTTGGTCGGATCTGTGGGTAACTGTCTGTCGTGTTCCTCGTTGTTGAGTTGTCGGTACACTTCTTTGCAGTAATCCGTTCTGTTCAGTATGACGATGGCCCCTCCTTTGTCTGCTGGTTTGATGACAATGTTGCGGTTGATCTTGAGAGTGTGGGATGGCGTTGCGTTGTGCTTGGGTGATGTTCGGGGTTGTCTTGAGTGCAGCTGATGAATTTGGTGTTGACGCACCTCCTGATGGCTTGGGCATACATGTCAAGTCGAGGGCAGCGGCCTTCCGGAGGAGTCCAATTCGACTCTTTTCCCTTCGGTTGCATTGCAGATCTCTGTCGGTTGTCCAGTTCGTTGGCTGTCTCATTGTGTTTGCTGTTGGCCTCTTGGGGTTTGTGGAAGAACTCCCGCAGCCTCATTCGCCTGATGAATTCCTCTGTCTGCTGCCAGACTTCTACCCTCTCCTTTAACTTTCTAATTCTCCATACAACTGAACCTGCAAAGATGGTGATTATTTTCTCGAATGATTAACCGCAGGGTTTAATAAATTATTATGGAAGGTTGTTAAGAGTCAAGGACACTGGGATTGGGGTCCAGTATAAACCTGGCTGGATAAAGAATCAGGAATACATTCTTTGATGTTCATGCTTGTAAAATGTAACTGAGGTCATTGGGGAGAAAGGATTAAGAGGATTTATTAATGAGGATGGGTAGAGACCCATTTGGAGCGTAAACACTGGCACGGAGCTGTTGGTACGCATAGTTTCAGTCCCTGAAAGAAAATAGTGAACTAGTTGAGTTTTTACTACAATCCAACAGCTTCCTGGTGGGATACCAGATTTTGTTTTCCCAAATTTAAGGAAAGAAATACTCTGAATTCCATTTCTAAAATTGCCCAGGTTTAAAAAAAATGTATTTACGGGATGTGAGCATCTCTAGCTAGGCCAGTATTTTTATTGCTCATCCCTAATTATCCTTGAGAAGGTGGTGGTGAGCTGTCTTCTTAAACCAATGCAATCCCAGTGCTGTAGGTACACCCACAGTGCTGTTTGAGAGAGAGTTCCAGGATTTTGACCCAGCGACAATGACAGAACGGTGATATATTTCCAAGTCTGGATGGTGAGTGGCGTGGAGGGGAATTTCCAGGTGGCGGTGTTTTCTTGTGTCTGCTGCCCTTGTCCTTCTAGGTAGTAAAGGTCACAGGTTTGGAAGATGCTGCTTGAGGAGCCTTGGTGAGTTCCTGCACTGCATCTTGTAGATGGTACACACGGCTGCCACTATGCATTGGTGGTGGAGAAATTGAATGTTTAAGATGAGGGATTGGAGTGCCAATCAAATGGGCTGCATTGTCCTGGATGGTGTCAAGCTTCTTGAGGTGTTTTTGAACCTGCACTCATCCAGGAAAGTGGAGAGTATTCCATCACACTCCTGACTTGTGCCTTGTAGATGGTGGAGTCAGGAGGTAAGTTACTTGCTGCAGGATCCCCAGCCTTTGACCTCTTGTAGCCACTGTATTTATATGGCTCGTGCATTTCAGTTTCTGACCGATGGTAATACCAGGATGTTGATAGTGTGGGATTCAGTGATGCCATTGAACCGTTTAAGGTGAGGCTTAAACTCGCATCTTAATTTCTATTGGTGTTTAAAATCTATGCCAGGCTATTCTCGGCCTTTTGACTAAGATCAAGTGTCAGATCAGGCCCAAGATGAGGTGTAATGCCTTATCTTGTCAACTTGGATCCTGTTTGTCTCTCTTGTGGGGACCACAAATTGGATTTTGTATTTGATTTTTGGAATGGATTTGGGTTTGCCTGTTCATTCTGAGCACTGGCTTTGTAACTTCAAGAATGGAGTAAAACATTTATGAGCTCCACTCTGCCTCAATTTTTTTCACTCCATTGAAGCATTAATCTCCTTTTTTATAGAACAAAACTTTTTTTTATCGGAATGCATTTTACCTATTGGTGAATAATTTTCAAGTTAAGTGCAGTTGGTATACTGCACTCTCGGAAGTTCTGTCCAATGAACAGGACATTAAAACCATGTTTCAGCTGGCCTCAGGTACACGTAAAAGATTTTGTGGTACTTTTTAAATAAGAGTAGGATGTTTATCCTGATATCCTGGTCATTATTTATATCTCATGGGTGTGATGCCATGCTCCTGCTGCATCAAGGTCAGTGAATTTGGCGGCCAGACAGATCGCCATTCACTGTAGTGGGATGGGAAAATCCTGCCGGTGTGAACAGTGGGAAGATTCCGGCCAACATCTCAAACAGATTATCTGCCCAATATCATATCACTAATTGTGGGACTGTGTGTACAAAATGCTTGCTATGTTTTCTAAATTACAAAAGTGACTGCACTTCATCAAGTAGCTAATTGGTCGGAAACAAATTTGGAATGTTTTGAGGTTTTGTGAAGTGCAATATTAAAGCAAGTTTTTTTTTCTTGGGATTAATGCTAACACGGATTAGGGTAGAGTAGTAACTGCCCCACTTTTGATAAAAAGAAAACTGCAATATAGGAGAGGAAGAAGAAAAAACTTTTTAAATTTAATTTTTTTTTGCTGTTCTTATGGGCTGTCACAGCCCATCATAGCCCAAAGAAGGCTAGAAACTTTCCTTCCATTGGGAGTGTCTGATTAAACTTGCTGGAAGAATGAAGTTGCCCCTCGATCCTACAATACAATGGACTGGCAATTTTAATCCCACTTGCCCATTGGGAAACTGACAGGTTTGGGTGCAACATTGGCTTTATTTTACTCCCTCGTGGATTCATTGTGTTGAGTATAAAAACAGCAAACCACGCAATCCCATGGGTTTCCCTTCTGAATTAGATTAAAATTACCCTATGCATGTAATTTTGTTTTGTTTATGACCCTAACCAATTGTATCAGTCTTTAGTTAGTGTTGCTGCTTAGACCTTCTTCTGAATCTGCAATCTGTTAAATAAAACTTATTATAATCTGTTTAATGCATAGAATTCTACTATCAACTTGCTCTGAAATTGGATTGTAAAATGTACACCAGGGTTAGTGCCAGCTCATTAGTTTCATTTGCCTGAGCTGAAATATCCTGACAATCAGACTGGTTCTTAAGCATGTTACTTTGTTTCTCTTTCGCCTCAGGAAAGGGGGGGGGAAAAACGTTTGCAAATTTGGCCTGCTTTAAGTGTACTTCTTTGCAGTATCACTTCTTACATGTGGTCACTATGCATTAGTCAAGAATGACTCACATTCATTTTCAATCCAGACATGAAAGATACTATTCATATCGGATCTTTCATGACCACAAGAGATCCCAAAACACTTTGCAGGCAGTGAGGTACAATTGAAGTGCAGTCACTGTTGTAATGCAGGGACACACGATATTTAATATATGCACAGTAAGATCCCACAAATAGCAATGAGATGCATCACTGGTTAAATTGAGATAAACATCCTGTTTGTGTTGTAGGATTGAGGATTTAAAAAATCCTTGATGAATGAAAATATAATACATAATCTTAAACTGTTCTGATTCTGGACTTTGACAGAATTGACTGCAGCACTGTTGCAATCATTTCTGTGAAATAGGTGCTGACCTAGATATTGATTATTCATCTAAAAGGTGTAAGATTCTGGGTAAATAGCGGAACAAAGCAGCACTCTCAGATCTTTGACTTTTATCACTGACAGGTACAGCCTCATCTGCTGGAAGCAGCTTAAACTGTAGTATTGAGAGACTGAACTCTGTGGACACAACAGCATCCAAAGGTAGGAAATAAAATAATTTGCATTATTAAAGGCTCCTAGCCTTGCTCTTAGTACTCCTACAGTGGTGGCAGTATTGGCCTAGATAGCTGTGATGGTAAGTAACTATAAGTACTGATTGATGTTACCTTTCACCACCCCGTGTTGAAGTGACACTATCCTGACTGGAATTCTACATTGGGGAATTGAAGAAGGTATGTTTCACTCACTGTGATGCCAATTATTCGTCCAGAAACTTCAGTTATTTCAGTGGTATCCGGCAAATGACGTGAAGTTGGTTACTTTCAATGGATTCCCCAGCTGCAGGAGTTACTTAATACTCCGTTGGGAGTTGAGTCATAGAATAATGTAAGGCCAGTAAATCTAAATTACAACTGTCCCTTCCTGAACTCAAGATCTGCGCCCCACAGTGAGGTTTCCCTCCTTGCCTTTCTCATTCAGCAGGGGTGTATGCATCTTGCTTTCATTTATTCCCCCATCTCAGCTGGTCTTTTGGTCTTCCCCGCCTTGTTCCCAACAGAATGCTCTCTCTCGGTCTCCTCAAAGATTCCCTCTTTTTCCAAATGTCCACATGTTATATTACAAAGCTCTCTCCATTTCTTCACAAGGCCACCCTTTTCATCCCCTACCAAGAGGCAGGATCTCATTCAAACTTTCCCTCCCTCAAAGATTTTGTTCGTTTTTAAAACTTATTTTCACCTTCATTGTGTGGTAATGTTGAGACACCACAGCTAGAGATTTATTCCGAGGTGTTAGGTCTTTGTGTATCTGATTGTCGTATCTGCATTTCGGGCCCATTTCCTGTTATAATTGACGATCTAAGGCATTCTTGTCTGAATGCCTTAGATCGTGGGCAGCATGGTCTCTCCTATCAGTGGTGGTTAATTATGTAAGCAGCATGTATATTTGGTACCTTTACAGTTGGCCTCCCATTAAGAGGTACAGTGTTGAGGATTGGGGGCCAGGTCGAGTTTGCCCAGCACTGAAGAGAGATGTAACTGAGTTCAAAGCATTTGGAAGTCTGTATGGGTGTGTTGTGTTATTTGGCCAGAAATGGTGGTGACATGATGTGAGGGAGGCATGTTAATGGTGAAATTTAAATTTCTGGATTGTCATATTGATATGTCCATTGTTTTACAAATATACTTTTTGCATATCTTGGTAAAGAACAAGGGATTTATTACCCAGTATATATATTTTTGCTACCATGATTAAGATCTGATTGGCTTACTGGCAATCTCTAAGATCAGATTGGTCAAAGTTCTAGGCTGTGATTGGTTAAGGGGCTCTCCAATCACTCTTCAAAGTGGTGTCAGGATATTGCAGCATTAGTTTCATATACTTACAGACACAAATTTTCATAGTTACTGAATCAATGAACTCCAACATAATGTTCCAGTCTCCTCCTCACTTGGCTGGAGGGGACCATTTCCTGTTGACTCATGGTTACACTCAAGCATGAGCTTGGACAGTGGGGTAAGCTTTTGACTGTGGTGATATCATGGCTGAGCTTGATCTTGTCCGTGGGTTGTTCCAGTAGGGACATGGCTAATCACAGCAGAAATCCTGCCTTTCCTCACTCAACAGCTATGGGCTTTGTACCAATGGTATCTTCCTGATCACAGCCTGGGTGAGATCAGAACCTACTCAAGATTCTCCTGACCCTCAGTCCTGCTCAGTCACTCTGTCAAGCTAACATGATTAAATTGCTTCCCAGAATTTGAATGCAGAAATGACCTGGATGTTAAAATGAATCTCCTGTGGGAATGGAGGGGAGACTGAAAGTTCAACTAAGGGACTTTAGATTAATTCTACAGTAGGGCATGGAAATGTCAAGTTAAAACCTGAGAAAGATCAAATAATAATAAGCAAAATAAGAGATGACTTGTTCATATAGAAACAATTAAGATAGCATAGGGAGACTGTGAATAATTGCTTCAAATGCCTCAGCAATTTGGCAAAGTAATTAGCAAGTGATAGAATATACTGGGTGAAAAGAATTGATGGTAAGCTTTAATATTTGTGGAACACCCCATGCTTCAATAATTACTTATTCACTAACTAAATAATTTTACTCATTAACACCTTTATAGAGTATAGAGAAGAACAAAACTGATTCAAACTGTTTGCTGGAATGGGGATTATGGGGTGTTGTTTAAAAATAAAGCAATCAGATTGAGGAGGTGAAAGCAGACTGTTTCAATGGTTAAGGCGCAAGGAACAAATTAGGGACAGGGATGTTTTTTTAATTTGTAAGATGAAAATATTAACTGGTTCAACCTTTAGTTCTCTTAATTAAAATTACATGCCGATTGGAGATAATTGCTATGGTATAGACGGGAGCTCACACACAGTAGAGATTCTCAGGGATTAACACAAAACTGTCATCATTTAGATGGGCTGCCCATATACAGCCCCTGATATTCAATTCCATATTTTTATTTCTTTATATATGACAAAATGAAGGTCTTGTGGCGCAATGGGTAGTGTCCCTGCCTCTGAGCCAGAAGCTCTGGGTTTGAGTCCCACTCCATGATCAAGGTCAATGGGGCCAAACAGACTGAGAATCAACCTGCAAAATCCTGCTAATGGCAGGTAGTAAGAGTGGGAGGGATTCCTGGTCAGCCATGTTTGATGAGGGGTGGCGCACTTCAAGCTATAACCCTCTGGCGACAGGCTAGTGCTCAATTACAGGAAAACCCTGCAGTGGGAACAGATGGAAGTCTGCCTTGCGCATCACTAGGTTCAGGTCCTGAAGCAACAGCAGCATGACAAAATGCAGTAAGTTACACATAGTGTATTATGACCTTGTTTCACTTCAGACGCAGTGTGCAAAATTCTACAGGCCTATTTCTCCATGCTTCTTGCTAAAACCTTGTCTTTTAATGGCTTGGAGAAGGTTATAAAATAGTCTGGGCATCCCAGGCCCTGAGAACTCTAAATTGACTTCTAGGCGGAACAGGAACAGATCTGAGGAAATTCCTGTGTCTGATATCAGCAAGTACATCTTCGCTCACAATGTTTGGAACAACCTGCCAGACAGTGTGGAGATTAAACACAATAGAATCATTGAGATAAGCAAAATACTGCGGATGCTGGAATCTGAAACATAAACAGAGAATGCTGGAAAAACTCAGCAGGTCTGACAGCATCTCTAAGGAGAGAGAACAAATTTCATGTTTTGAGTCCATTTGGCTCTTCTTCAGAACTGAGGGTAAATCTGTTAGATACTATACTGTAACTGGAAAAGATTGCAACAAAAATGTAGCAAACTTGAGAACAAGAGATGGATGATCCTATGCATAGTTACATTACAAATTTCAAATCCCTCCAAGGTTGTATTCTCCTCCAGCTATGCCACCCTCCAAGAACTCTGCACTGCTTCAACTCTAACCCCTTATGTATCCCTTGCTTCCATTTGAGGGCCATGCCATCAGCCACCTAGGCAGTAAGGAATTCCCTCCCTAAATCTTTCCATCTCTCCATCACTCTCTCCTTTAAGATATTCCTCTAAGCCTATCCTTTTGACCAAGCTTTTGGTTGCTGTTTTCCATATGTGACTCAGTGTCAGTTTTTTATAAAATATCCATTTGCATGATGTAGGTATCACAGGCAAGACCCGCATTTTCTGTCCACCCTACTTGCCCCTGAGAAATTGGAGGGTACCAATTTCTTGATCCATTGTTCTTCTTGTGGTAAAGACTCTACCAGGATTTCAGCCAGTGCTGCCGAAGGGATGGCGATATAATTCCAAGTCAGGATGGTGCGTGACCTGCAGCAAAACCTGGAATCTTAGAAACCCTACAGCACAGAAAGAGGCCATTTGGCCCATCAAGTCTGCACCGACCACAATCCCACCCAGGCCCTACCCCCCATATCCCTACATATTTACCCACTAATCCTGCTAACCTACGCATCCCAGGACACTAAGGGCAATTTTAGCATGGCCAATCAACCGAACCCACACATCTTTGGACTGTGGGAGGAAACCGGAGCACCCGGAGAAAACCCACGCAGACACGAGGAGAATGTGCAAACTCCACACAGACCGTGACCCATGCTGGGAATCGAACCCAGGTCCGTGGAGCTGTGAAGCAGCAGTGCTAACCACTGTGCTACCATGCTGCCTGTAATTGGAGATAGTGGTGCTTCCATGCACTTGCTGCCCTTGTTCTTCTAGGTGGCAGAGGTTGAGGATTTGGGAGGTGCTGCCAAAGGAACCTTAGAGAGTTGCTGCAGTACATCTTTTATCAGGTTGCTCTTGTGGAGAACCTTGAGATGCTTTAGCACATTAAAGGCTTGTTGTTGTTATGAGTTAAGAGGGTCTTCAAAGTTCGGCTGAATTATTTGTGTTCTCAACTTGTAGATTAAATACTTTGTTTATTTTCCCCTTAAGCCAAACTTGGAGACACAAGGGATTTGGAGGATTTTATTGCAGACCTCGACCAGACATTAGCAGGTACATAATTATTTAAACATTTTTTGGTAACTCTAATAGGTTGTACTTACAATCTGCATTTCCACTTGTTTCATTCTCTCCCTGGAAAAATAGAATAATTATTTTCTCAGGAAGCAATAGGTGACCATGACTGGACTAAATTGCCCCTTGGTTGCCTCCTAGATTCTTCTTCTACTCTCAGGTATGGATCTATTGTCCTGTTATCTCCTAAAATCTGATTTAAAGCTACTCCTCACTGGTAAATTTGCTGTACATCTGGGATGATGTTCCACACCCTGCTCCCCGCTAGTTTAGTTCACTTCAGCTTCAGTTGGTTCCAGGTTCATTGTAACCTTGATTCAGATGTGTTTTAAAGAGTTGAATATCCAAAGGGAAGAGAACTGCTGGCTTCTACATTTCAATTAAGCTGACCATGTGAGTTATTGGTGACAGAGGCTAATTTGCACATCCCCAGGACAAAACAGCAGGAAGTATCTGAGGTCCAGTCACCTTCCCTCCGTCATAGTGCCCAATTGGGACAGTTCTCTGATATTTGCATATTGTCAATTAAATTCAACAGGCAGCCTCCAATAACCAGCTCACAGAAAGATTTGGACAACGCCTCAGGTCTGTTAGGTAAACAGCTAGAAACAGTTGTGCTGTGTTTGCCATGTAGTTACCATCCTGAAAAAGCAAAAAAACCTAACCTCCTCTCACTAAGAACCGACATTGCCAAACTTCTCACCATCAAAATGTTGCCATTGACTTCAACATTAACTGCATTTGTCTTTTTAAAACCAGAGTAGGGAACCTTAAAACCCAAGAACAAATACTTAAAATTACAGGGGAGATGTTGGCATAATGGCAATGTCACTGGACAGGAATCCAGAAACCCAAGCAAATTTTCTGGTGTTATGGTTCAAATAGCAGCACGTGGAATTTAAATTCAATTCATAAAATCTGGAATTGGAAGCTAGTTTCAATAATGGTGAGCCAACTGCTTCAATAATGTTCTTTCGGGAAGGGAATTTGTCGTCTTTACCTGGTTTAGCATATGTGTGACTTCAGATCCACAGCAAGGTGGTTGACTCTTAACTACCCTCAGAAATGGCTGAGGTTCGGGGGCAATTGGGGATGGGCACTAAATGCTGGCCCAGCCCAGTGATACCCACATCCATTGAAAGAATAAGGAAAATTAAAACCTGATGAGCTTTGCAGCAGCGGAGGCAGCCCACCAATGACTGGCAGTGGAATCCTAATGTCAATGGCTTTCTTCGTTGCTTGCACTCTCCCCTCCTCCCCTGTTGAGGAACCCGCAGTGGGTAAGGGGAGGGATGCTGCTCTTTATTTTTTTTAAAAGTGAGCATTCATATACAACCACAGGGCATTCTAAAGCATTTTCCAGCTAATGAAGTACTTTATGAAGTGAACTTGATGTTGTAATATGGGAAACATGGTAGCCAATTTATGTACAGCAAGCTCCCACAAAGAGCAGTGAGATACTGACCAGACAATCTCTCTTGACGATGTTGGTTGAGGGATAAATATTTACCACGACACTGGGAAGAACTCTCTTCCTTTTCTTCACCATGGGATATTTTACATCCACCTGAGACGAGAAGGGGGGGTTTGGCTTAAGTCCTATCCAAAAGACGGCACCTCCAACATTGCAGCACACCTCAATCAAGTATCAGTTTGGCACCAATCTGAGTAGAGTAGGGGAGTTCTCCCTGGTGTCCAGGCCAATATTTACACCTCAACCAGCTTCTTAAGATTTATGATCATATAATCCGTCTTATCTCAGTTTGGGGGCAGCCCGCTTTCCTGCGTTACAACACTGATCACACTTCAAAACTGCTGCAATGGTTCTAAAATACTTTGAGATATCCTAAGCTAATGAAAGGTGCTACTTATTTGTTAGGGCAGAATTCTCCTGCACTTCCCACTGGTGAGATTTTCTGGTCCCGCTTAAGATGACCCAGCCCATAGCGGCATGGGTGAGGAATGTAAATCACCGCCGTCTTCGCTGAGGCCCAAAGATCCTGCCGGCGGCCAATAGTGAGTTGCTTCCGCAACCAGGAAATCGACCACAGGTGGGGGCGGGCTTGGGGACAGGATGGTTTTGGGGAGGCTGTAGCATTCCGCCCAAAGCCTCTGTTTCTACCATCTGCAGTTTGCAGGTGCAATAATGAACAGTTTTGGTTGAAGTTTTGTTGTATCTCCCTCCTTCCCCTCGCTCATATCTTCCCAATCTAAAACGTAACTTCAAGTGTCAGGTTAAGCTAGCAGGCCTCTAAAAAATTTCACCTGTGGGCTGGAATACTGTCACTAATTTGTGATTTTAAAATAATGATCTTGGGGGATAACCACATTTGCTGTTTGCATATATATCTCGGAGGATTTGCGGAATACTGAACAACGACTCATTATCTCCACAGCCTCACCACACAGATCAACCAAATTATTGGGTGGGGCTGCAACAGTTTGACTTCTGATATGTCAAAACCTTGCCCTGGATAAATGCTTCAATTACCCTGTAGGCTGAGGCAACTTCTAGACGGGGATTGTAATGTAGATTTGCAGAGTCTTTTCCAAACCCTGTCATTATTTATGTGATGGTTTTACACTGCAATTAACAAACACTGTCTTCCTTCCCCACTTTGAATTTGCCTGGAACAATGTAGAGTAAACATTCTTTCCCTTGTTGCAGAGATGATGTAACTGGAGAAGAGGCACATTCGCAAGGAACCGCAGCGCTTGAAGAGATTTTTCTGACCGGATGCAGCCTCGGACAAGCTTAGCCTCTCATGCTCCAACACTTTCTTGCAACGCTGACACAGAGCATGCTGACGGAACTGTATGAAGGATTGTCGCTGCTTTGTGCAGGCAACCGAGCTGCACAGGAAGGAGATTGCATTGCAAATTGATTCAGTTTTCTTTATTGTTGTAGCAAACTTCCTATATGTCATCTTGAAAGCAGTATCAAGTTCTTTAGCACACTAGAGGCAACTAGCAATCAAAACTGGAGACCTACTTACCTGTACATTTTGTAAAGTAAATATTTATCTATTTGAAACCAATAAAATACTTGAGCTCTGTATATTTTGCTTTCTGAATTAATTCTCCTCTAAGCTCTGAAATATATTTACCTTATGCAGTAGCACGAAGACGTGATCGCAAAATGAATTTTTCATTCCCTATCTCTGTCCCAGGATATTCAGATAGGGGTCACGGTGCTGGTTCTTCATGGGTTCAAACACCACTTCGAGACTTGAGCACATAATCCAGTCTGACATGCTGGTACAGTACTGAGGGAGTGCAGCACTGTCAGAAGTTCAGGCCAACAGGGAATGTTTCCTGATATGGAGGTCAGTGGGAAATTGTGCATTATCGCACAATGATGAGCTAATTAATTATGCATTTGGAAGTTTCTTGATGTTTTGTATGGTGGGGCTGGTTGGGTGGTTCGCCATCATATCTGGGTGCCATATTTAAAAGTTGCCCGCACATCACCTTACTCACCACTGAAAGAGAGGATCCACCGACTGGAAGATCCCGTACAGAAAACCCACGCAGTAGGTTATTCACCCAGCCACTGCTGCATGGAACTTTGGAACTGTGTCCCAGGGTATGGTCACTGCAGGCCTCCATCTTCGACTCAGATCTCCGCAGGCTGCCTCAGGCCTCCTTGCAGGTAAGTTCAACATGTGCACACCACGTTGGTCTGGACATGATATCCCGCTGGCGGTGTGGAAGACTAGTTGGGGACATTTCCAGTTGAGCCTTCATCTTCCTCCCATTAATGGAATGTAAATTGGTTTCACACTGGCTGCTGGAGAGAATAGTGACTCCGCCATAGAGAGTGGAAGTGCACATTCCTGCCATCATTTTATGCCAACATTAAACCTCCTGCCACATTGTTGACCACCACTCCCTTGCTACCATCACCCACCATTAAACCTGCCATGGAGAGGACTGGAGAATTTCACCACAGTCTTTAAATATAAAATATTATAATAAGGCCTCATCTTCCCTCTCGGGTGGATGTAAAAATAGAGCTGGAAGAGAAATTGTCCCACTTTGCTATCCAACATATGACCCTCAACCAACATTGCAACTGGATTATCTGATCATTTAATTCATTTGTGATTGTGAAATCTTAATGTACACAAATTTGATGTTGCATTTTTCCATGAAGTAACTACTCTTGTTTGCTTCGCAATTCTTTGACACATCCTGAGGTTATGAAGTGTGCTACACAGACTTGTTAATTTGTTTGTGATTTCACTCTATTTTGAAGAGTGGATCTAACACTTCAATTTCTTCACATTCACACTGCCGTCAAATGGCCTCTTCCGCATTTGAGGATACTTGGGTCCACCGTCAAGCATCTTTTTAACTAGATGGGAAATAAAGGGTGGATGCTCACAGTTCCATGTCGATGATTGCTGAGGCTCAAAGTCCATGGTAAAAGCTCAGAAAACTGGTTCTCTTCACCCTCCATCAGTACTGGATTGTTCAGAGCCAGTGGGCAGGTCTGACAATGGCTCCATTTTGTTTGGGACCAATGATTTTAGCTCTATCTCTAATAAATATTTACTTTCCAATCAAAATCCTTTGTAATACAAATAGGGAAATCAGACATTAATGTCACTGAGTTGGTAAGGGTGAATAATTTTTCAAGTGTGAATTAGCACAGCATGCTTCCCAGAAGATTACCCCACAACATTATTTGTTGGAATACAAATTAAGATTCCTTTCATAATTTGCTATGATTTGCCAAGTCTGTGTGAAGAGACAATAATGGGCACATTGCAATACCATGCAGGTCTCTCATTTTGAGCATTAGTTGCATACCAAATAAAAAGTAACATTAAAGGCATAAAGAGGCATAGCTTGTGGAATAACAGAGAGGAAAGGCACCAAAGGTTAGATGGAGACAGATTGTCTAAATGGACAGGATGGCTACTTAGAGCTGTTTATATTCCTCTATTGTGCTGGAGGTTTCATGAATTGAAGATTAATCCGTTTAGTATTCCTGTGTGAAATCTGGAGACAAAAGACAATCACAAGGACATTATTGATCAAACAGTGTGAAGGTGACTAATGGTGGGAGAATAGCGGGTGGGAATGTTGGGAATGAGAGGTCATATATTAGATCTCTCTGATTACAATGCAGCCAAAGTTGATATTCAGTGCCATTTTAGTTGGAGGAAGGGGAAGGGAGGGAATGGTTGCCCAGGGAGATTCTGGTGCAGCATTGACTGTTGCCTTATTCCTCAATAAGAATTGCAGGACTATGCAACAGAAAAGCTGACATGTTGTATATTATCCAAAATGTTTGAAAACAGCAACTAATGGGGTATTGGCTTAGATTTAGAAGCTGTTAGCTAACCGCACAAATAAATATTGTTTGAAACATCACTGACTGCTGTCTAAAGCTATTTGCAGCCTTATGAATTTTAGGTGAAAACTGTGTTCTGTTCTATTTTGAGATCTGGAAGCCAGTGGCCAATAGGTGCAGAACAGATGGTGAGTGAGGGAGCTGATGGCTGTCAGTGCTGAGGGAGTTCATAGAATCATAGAAGCATATAATCCTACAGTGCAGAAGGAGGCTTTCGGCCCATCGAGTCTGCACTGACCACAATCCCATTCAGGCCCTATCCCCATAACCAATGCATTTACCCTAGCTAGTCCCCCTGACGCTAAAGGGCAATTTAGCATGGCCAATCCACCTAACCCGCACATCTTTGGATTTTGGGAAGAAACTAGAGCACCCAGAGGAAACCCATGCAGACACAGGGAGAATGTGCAAACTGCACATAGACAGTGACCCAGGCCAGGAATTGAACCTGGGTCCTTGGCACTGTGAGACAGCAGTGCTAATCACTGTGTCACTGTGCCACCCCAGTTGATGGTTGAAGAGAGATGATGATTGGGAGAAGAAGATTCTGGTGGGGAGTGGAGCAGGCAGGTTGTGAGGACGGTGGAGGATAAGTGGTTATTTGGTAGATTGTTAGGTCTGGAGGAAACACACCTGCTTCTCCTGGCTCACAAGGGGTGCTCTAAAAGTATTTACCTCATGAATTCAACCTCCTTTCAGCTCTCAGATTTCCTGAGATCTGGGGAACCCAACCAATAGGAATTAAAAATAGCATGTCCATTAAAGTGAAGATGGGCAGCCTCACTATAATATCTAAACGAACAATTTGGTATCTGTGAATGGATTGGTTGCCCCCTCTGCCCCCTCCTCCACCCCCCGCTATCTCCAACAGAAATCATTCTCACTTCTGCTCCCTCAAATGAACTTAGGGTGGGGTTTTCCCAGTGAAGATGACCCCCAGTGGCGGCTTCTCCAGCATCAGGTTGGGTGAGACACACACAGCACTGTAGACCTCGGCGGGACTGGAAAATACAACCGGTGGCCAATGGTGAGCTGCCTCCATCGCCAGAAAACACACTGCTGGGGTCAGTGGGGGACTGGAAAATACCCCCGAGTCTCCAGAATGAATGATTCCAGCCTCCTGTTTCTGATCTTATTTATTTCAACCTGACCCCAAACCATCTGATCATGGAAAAAATGATTCCATCAAAAGCTGTTGTCGGGTCCTGTACGAGACACATAACAATGTCAGCCACTATATTCAGCTCTCACGATACAGGCTGGAGTGGAAAGAATCGCAGGAAGCTTTTGTGCTTAGCTTTGCCTTTCTTCCAAAGATCAAACAATTTCTTTGTAAGTGCAGCAGGTGTGTGACCTTGTGTGAATATGTGTTTCTCATCTCCTTTGGGCCCACACCCTGTCTACTTTTATCATCTAGTGGGTAACCCACTGTTTGCTCACTCCTTCTGTATACGTTTGGGAGAAGATCTACATGGCGACAACATTTCTCAATGCCCATTTGGCTGAAAACACAATCCATTTCTTAAATAATTTAGACTCATTTACACTTCACAGTAACTTTATTGCAGTGTTAATGTAAGTCTTACTTGTGACTAATAAATAAACTTAAACTTTAACTTTATTTGAAAGCTGCACATTTTAACTTCTCACCTTCTCCAAATAAGCTGAGTGTGGACTCTGGCATTAATATCCTACTGACACTTCCTCCTGCCTCAGTGAACAAGATCTTTCAACGCAAATTCTAACAGCTATAATAGATATGCCAGAAAAACGGCTTAAACAGGAAAGATTTTTTAAAAATGAAAACCTTTTTAAGAAGTATGGTTGTTATTGTTTGGGTAAAAGCCATTGGCCCGTTATTTTTCTGTTCTTAGAGATCACTTTGTACAAACCTTTCTTGCATTCATTTCCTCGGGTGTGCTGATAACCCAGGTGTAGTAGGTGGCCCCTTTAAGGAGCATACACCGGGATGGTCATGTGACCAATCACCCACCAGGGAATGAGTGTGGGGACCTTGGTACAGTGCGTGGGCTTTTGCAGCGAGAATAGATCATAGAGCTGTAAGTGTAAACGTCGTGAAAGTACTCCATATATTTATCTGTTTGTAAATAAACCGATATGTTTCATTACACTAACTGATGGTCACCAATCCTTGAAATTACTACATTGGCGATGAGGTAAATCAGAGCGACTTTATTTGCAGCAAGGAATTTGAAGAAAACGTCATTGCAAAACTGCAGAGTGAATCAGATTAATCCCAGCCTGAAAAAGAGGGAACAGGCATGCTTCTCATTAGGAAGCTAGAAGCCTTCAATGCAAGCATTGAGAACTAATTACAGTGTGTGAAATGGTTGGAGTATTTTTTCAGGGCAATGGAATAGTGGGGGGAGGACAAGAAAGTAATTTTACTCACTGTTTGTAGGGCAGGTGCTCCCAGATGCTCCCGGCATAAAGACATTTGCAGAGCTTGTTGAGCTTGCAAAGGGGCCTTACCACACTAAAGCCTCAGTAACACTGCAAAGATGTAAGTTCAACTCAATGGGAAGGGCCCCAGGGGAGATCATTACAGCCTTCATAGCAAGGTCAGCTTTAAATGACATGTTAAGAGATCGATTGGTATGAGATGTATGTAATGCAGCTATATAAAGGAAACTGTTGGCTGAGTCTGAGTTGACTTTTCACAAAGCGATGGAAATGTTGACAGAAATAGAGATAGCTGAGAAGGGCACCCAGGAGTTACAAAATGAGCAAAACAGTAAATAGGCCATCCCAAAGACAATGGACACTTTGGTCAAACATACTTGTTTACCAGACAAAGGGGAGCCTTAACCCCTTATTTGGGAGGGAGGTCTCTGATCTATGTGCCTCCAGCACCTACAGGCATGGCCGTTAAGTACACATGACGCGGAGATGCCGGCGTTGGACTGGGGTGAACACAGTAAGAGTTTTAACAACACCAGGTTAAAGTCCAACAGGTGTATTTGGTAGCAAATACCACCAGCTTTCGGAGCGCTGCTCCTTCGTCAGATGGAGTGGAAATGTGCTCTCAAACAGTGCACAGAGACACAAAATCAAGTTACAGAATACTGATTAGAATGCGAATCCCTACAACCAACCAGATCTTAAAGATACAGACAATGTGCATGGAGGGAGCATTAAGCACAGGTTAAAGAGATGTGTATTGTCTCCAGACAGGACAGCCTGTGAGATTCCGCAAGTCCAGGAGGCAAGCTGTGGGTGAACCTGCCTCTTACTGCGTTAAGTACACACCCAGAGATCGGTGTGGCAGCACCTGATTGGACTCTTATCGATCAGGGTGATCAAGCCTTGATCGATTGATTGACAAGAATCAGGAGACTGTCCAAAAGGACACAAAACCAAGGAGGGATAAAAGATGCTACACAACAGTAGAAGCTCTCTCTCTCTGACCCCACGAACGAGCTACAACAAAGGTGACCGTCGCCAGCAACAACCAGCACGAGGAGAGTGTGGTGATATAAACAGGGCCTAGTTTTAAGGCAGATAAAATTGGATATCCTAAATTAAAGAATTGGGCATATTAAAATCAAACACAGTCAAACCGCAGGCAGGCCAATTTTACAAATACACAAACATGCCTGGGCCTGACCCATCAACCACCCATCAAAGGTAGTTGCACTCTACTGATACTTAGCAGGAGATCATTGCACCTCATTGAAATGCACCGGCCTATTGTTAGAAGCCCAGATCGGGCCAGACTTTCTGTCACCGAAAGTTCCTGCAGTTACATGTAAGCAACAGCATGGAGATGGGAGTCCTTTGTCCATCTTGCAAATAAGGGCACGGGGTAAAACCTTGGAGTAAGTAAACTGGTCGAAAGTATCTGAGAATTAACAGGTACAACAAGAGCCACCACACCCAAGAAGGAAGGAAGACCTGAGCCAGAGTGCCAGACAAGATCAAAGGACCAGACTACGCAGAGGACTATAGAGACCAGTGCACAGAGAAAGGCCAATATCTGCTTGGATACTTGCCAGTCACGCAAAGTTAAGTCAAAGTCCAGTGTTGGACTTGAACTTTAGTATTTTCTGTACGATAACTTATTGGGTGGATGATTATTGATTGTGTTTTAAATAAATATTGGTAGTACTAACAAAAAGTCTACTCGCAATTCTTTGTCCATCGTATAAGAGTTAAAACAAACTGTGTGGCAGGCACAACAATTGGTGACTCGTGGGATATCGACAAGAAGTAACTTTGTTGCTCCGATATCGAATCCCACAGAATCTATATTGAACAATTATTTAAAACTCAGAGGCAATCGGTGTAAACTCCTTCTTGGACAAATAACTGCTTTTGGGAAATTGTTCATTGTGCATGTATTGTTACTAACAAGGAGGATAGGGTAAACTCCGTAGGTTTACATTAGAATCCGGAGGAATTAGGACTGGAACATAGCCCAAAGCCGTAACCCCAGTCCGATCAACTCCCTACCCCTTGTCGTTGAACATAGAATGGCGGGAAACAGCACAGCGACAGAGAAGTGTCCCATATGTCCCATAAAAATCAGAGAATATATTGAGAAGAAAGGGTGGACCCTATGGGCAGAATCTTGTGCCAATACTGAGACGGGATGGGATCCCTCGGGCAGAAGTATTGGGACGATCTGAGGAAAGTTCAGGGAAAACGGGCAGGCAAATGTGAGAAAGCGACTGCCATTGTGAGCTGCTTAGGACAGCTGCTGGGAACAGAAAAGGAATTAAACACAGTTGGTAAGGAACTGGAGGAATCGAAGCAGGCACAGGAGGAAAAGGAGGAGGAGATTATGAAACTAAAGGAACAACAGCAGGAGAGGATAGAGCAGATAAGAGCCGAAAAGAACAGAGAGGTAGATGAATTAAAGAGAACCAATCAGGCAAATTTATTACATCTGGGCAATTTTCAAACCCAGTATGAGAGAGCCTACCAAGACGCCCAGCACGCTGTCTTGGCCAAAGGTGAAGCCAAGCGGACGGTAGCACTATTGGAAGCTAAGTGCACCGATCTGCAGGCGGCAATAAAGGCGCTACATCAAGTCAGTAAAGACAGAGACAGGCAACCGCTGACCACTCCAAATGCCAGCGAGAAATCTCACGGCTGGAATCCCTATTATCGGTTCAAAACGGATTTATGTGAACCTTCGGGACAGGAGAGGAAGAGGAGATAGAGAATGCAGATTGCAGAGCATTGAAAGAGAATGCTAAACTGTACGTTATGCGAACCAAGGGTTGGGATCCACCACCATCTTTCCCGGGGGAAGTCATACCCCCAGATTCACCTCCAGGTCCGATGCACCCAGTGACGACTGAACGTCGGGTAGGAGAGTCTCAGGGCCCAGCTGTTACATACACGACCCCATTTATGGTGGCACAATTGGCCGAAATCACAAATAAAATCACAACCTTTGAGCCATTAGCTGACCCACACGGTTTCTTTGAGGAAGTTAGGCAGCAGAAGATAATGCATGGGCCAGATGAAAGGGAAGAAGTGAAGCTGATAGTCATGTGCTTAAGCAAGTCTGTACGGTCTGCCCTGCCAACCCCTCAAAATGTCGGGGAAGGAACCTTAAGCGAAATTAAGGAAGCGATATTGACGGCGGTAGGGTTTAATAAAGGGGATCCTGTAGATGGGTTAAATAAATGTAGACAAAGGAAAGGGGAACATCCGACTGCCTTTGCCAGTTGTTTATGGATCCACTTCACGGGAGTGTATGGGGAATTAGATCGGGCTAGATTAAATGAAGCCGATTCATCCAAATGGGCTCGGACATTAGTCTCGCACACCACAGAGGAAGGCAAGAAAACCTGTGCTAATTCTGACCCTGCAGAGACCACACACAATGAAGCATGGGTTCTCCGATGGTTAGCTCGAGTCTGGGAACAGGAAGTTCAGGGACCCCCAATGTTATGGTCAGATAGAGAAGCGAGAATGCTTCCGATGGAGAGACGAGGGTAAAGGGGCTCCCCAACACCAGAGAGGTACTGCTCCACCTTACACAGCAGCCCCGGGGAGAGATAGAGGGACATGTTTTAATTGCGGGCAGCCAGGACACTTTGCCCGAGATTGTAGAAGACCCCTACTACCCTATACACGGTCCCCGAGACAAGCAGGACCACCGGCTCCACCAGTTAGGCCAGTTCCTAGAGCTTCACACACTCACGTGCGCAGCAATCTTGCCATCATGACTAAAGCAGGAAAGTTGTTTGTCGGCCGCCTGAATTTCAACACAGACGAGCAGTTCCTGGAAGAGGTTTTCTCCAAGTACGGGCAGATCTCTGAGGTGAAAGTGATTAAAGACAAAGACACCATGGCGTCCCGCGATTTCAGCTTCATCACTTTTGAAAACCCAGAGGACGTCAGGGACGTGCTGCAGGCGATGAATGGAAAATCCCTCGATGGGCGCCAGATCCGGGTGGGTCATACCGAGAAAAGGGCTGGAGGCGGCCGTGGGTATTGTCGAGGTGACTATAGCGGCGGCTACAGTAATAGTGGCCGCAGGAGAGGAGCAGAGGTGGCTATTGGGATAGTGACAGGAAAGGCGGCTATAATGGCGGAGGCTGGTATGATACGGGAGACCGGGATAGCTATTCAGGTAGGTACAAGGGCCAAGGTGGATACTACTATGATGGTGGTGGTGGTTACGGAGGCTGTTCATACAGAGACTATGACTGACAAAGCAAGAGAAGCATTTCTGCCAGATTCAGGATCAACCTCCCACCTTGTTCCTAAAATGGCTCCTGGAACCACAGAAAGCATTATCTGATGAAATTTGATTTGCCTGTTATGTTAAAATGCTAGAAAACCATTTTCACCATGGTTGTGGATAGTCTGGAGGGATGTCAGAAGTTACAGAGGGACATAGATAGGATGCAAGACTGGGCGGACAAGTGGCAGATGGACTTCAACCCAGATAAATGCATCGTGGTCCATTTTGGTAGGTCAAATGGGATGAAGGAGTACAATATAAAGGGAAAGACTCTTAGTACTGTAGAGGATCAGAAGGACCTTGGTGTCCGGGTCCATAGGACTCTAAAATCGGCCCCACAGGTGGAGGAGGTGGTTAAGAAGGCGTATGGTGTGCTGGCCTTTATCAATCGAGGGATTGAGTTTAGGAGTCCGGGGCTAATGATGCAGCTATATAAGACCCTCGTCAGACCCCAGAAGTACTGTGCTCATTTCTGGTCGCCTCATTACAGGAAGGAAGTGGAAAAGATTGAAAGGGTGCAGAGGTGATTTACAAGGATGTTACCTGGATTGAGTGGCATGCCTTATGAGGATAGTCTGAGGGAGCTCGGTCTTTTCTCCTTGGAGAGACGAAGGATGAGAGGAGACCTAATAGAGGTGTATAAGATGTTGAGAGGCATAGATCGGGTGGAATCTCAGAGGCTTTTTCCCAGGGTGGAAATGTCTGCTACGAGAGGACACAGGTTTAAGGTGCTGGGGGGTAGGTACAGGGGAGATGTTAGGGGTAAGTTTTTCACACAGAGGGTGGTGGGCGAGTGGAATCGGCTGCTGTCAGTGGTGGTGGAGGCGAACTCAATAGGGTCTTTTAAGAGACCCCTGGATGAGTACATGGAGCTTAATAGGATGGAGGGTTATAGGTAGGTCTAGAAGGTCGGGATGTGTTCGGCACAACTTGTGGGCCGAAGGGCCTGTTTGTGCTGTAGTTTTTCTATGTTCTATGTTCTAATCTTGTAATCCAATTGTTGACTCGGTTAACTTGGTTATGAGATTTGAACATTTCATTTTTTAAAAATAAGCCATGTGGCTTTTAATGAATTTAAATGTCTTCACTTGGAAAATTAGCATGGAATGTCTGTGGCGGGATTGAGGCTGCAAGTTGAATATTGCCAGCAATGTACCCAATTACTTTTGAGTCATTTTCCTTGCCACAGCAAACTTTTCCTGTAACTGATTACAAGATTCTTTGAAAGCAAATTGATGGTCTTTTGTTTTAAAGCTCATTTCTTGAAAACTGTATACTGATTTTCAAAAATCAAAAGTCATTTGTTATACTTTCATCAGCTGGCATGGTCCTTTGAACAGAATGTTGCCACTTGGGAATCAAATCTTTTGCCAATGGATTATCTGAATATAATGCAGCTTCAGAAAAAGAAAATGGGGGGGTGGAGGGGGGGGAGCGGCATGGACAGTTTAAATACATGTATATACATCAGATATTAGATGCGATAACAACAGAAATTACATTGATCTCCTCAGGACAACGACGGACAACAACAGACATGCAACCTACGATCTACCTCATCGGATTCATCATCAGGATAAACACGCAGGACACCCCAAGCAAGATGAACTTTTCGTATCCCGGCTACTTGTGGTTTGACACAACGATAAGACGTGGGGTCCGGCCTCGAATCACGGTCTCCTATAATTCATTCGCAGAATGTTTACAAAGAACCCGCCGGATTGCACTTTGCACTAATGGACAGTTGAAAATCTTAATATCGGAACGTACCTTGGGCTCGCGATTGTAATGTTTTTTTGAATGTTTGGTTGTTTGTAATTGGCTTATTGGAATTAATTTGGTTTAGAATGTGTGGTTATTTGTAATTCATGGTTAACAGCAGAATATTTGTTGTCTGTAGCTTCTGGAATGTAAATATGTTGTAGGGATGTATTATTACTGTGCATGCTAATGCTTGGGCCTTGCTTGACTGTTGAGTGATTGGGGAATTCCTGGCAGATACTGGTCCTGAGTTTGTGATCCATCACGTTTCGCGTTCAGGATCGAAGGGGGGACTGTGGCCAAACGGGCCACTTAAAATGGCGATTTATAAAGCACTCTGGGACAATTGGGCAAGAACTAAAACAGCAGGCTGCAGCTTAAGAGACAGAGATACACAGGCTGCAGCTCAGATGACTGAATACACAGGAAATAGGCCATCGCAAAGACAATGGACACTCTCTGGTCAAACATACTTGTTTACCAGACAAAGGGGAGCCTTGACCCCTTATTTGGGAGGGAGGTCTCTGATCTACGTGCCTCCAGCACCTACAGACATGGCCATTAGGTACATACCCAGACATCGATGTGACAGCACCTGATTGGACTTTTATCGATCGAGGTGATCAAGCCCTGATTGATTGATTGACAAGAATCAGGAGACTGTCCAAAAGGACACAAAACCAAGGAGGGATAAAAGATGCTGCACAACAGAAGAAGCTCTCTCTCTCTCTCTGACCCCATGAACGAGCTATGACAACGGTGACCGTCGCCAGCAATGACCAGCACGAGGAGAGCCACCACACCCGAGAAGGAAGGAAGACCAGACTCAGAGTGCCAGACCAGACCAAAGGACCAGACTATGCAGAAGACTACAGAGACCACTGTGCAGATAAAGGCCAATATCTGCTTGAGTACTTGCCAGTCACGCAAAGTTAAGTCAAGGTCTAGTATTGGACTTGAACTCTAGTATTTTCTGTAAGATAACTTATTGTTGGTTGGGTGGGTGATTATTGATTGTATGTTTTAAATAAATATTGGTTGTACTAACAAGAAGTCTACTCGCAATTCTTTGCCCATCGTATAAGGGTTAAACCAGACTGTGCGGCAGGAACAACAAGTTATGGCGCCAGAAGCAAGAACATGGGATCAAGTTCAAGCAGTGAGTTAAATGCAGAAGAATGAAGAATCACTAAATACCAAAGATTTAAGCAGTCAAGGAGTGCTTTCAATGTAAGGGAAGCTGCTCCCCAGAAGTGTGTAGATTTAGAGGAGTAGAGTACTTTGAGTGTGTAAAAAAAGGTCATTTAAGGCATAAATATAGAAGCAAGCAACCAGTACAAGGGGAATAAATAATCCAGCCCCAGTGCATAACATGGAGAATTGTTGAGCAGGGTAATGAAAGGTCATGTCATCAAATAATTTGGAAACGGGCAAGATAGCCCCTGTCGCAGTGGTGTTGTTAGTAAATGGACGGCCACTGAAGATGGAGGTAGACATGGGGGCATCAGCCACTGTTGTGAGTGAGTAGACCTACTGTGGTTGTTATGGCTGCACGGTGGCACAGTGGTTGGCCTAACAGCCTAGGGACCCAGGTTCAATTCTAGCATTGGGTGATTGTCGATGTGGAGTTTGCACATTCTCCTTGTGTCTGCGTGGGTTTCCTCTAGGTGCTCCGGTTTCCTCCCACAGTCCTAAAATGTGCAGATTAGATAGATTGGTCATGCTAAATTGCCCCTTAGTATTCCAAGATGTGTAGGTAAGGTGGATTAGCCACGGTAAATGCGTGGGGTTATGGGGAGAGGGCGGGGGAACAGGACTGGGTAAGATACTCTGTAGAGTCGGTGCAGACTCAATGGGCTGAATGGCCTCTTCTGCAGTTTCTAAGTCTACCGTATCTTAAAGGAGGAGTTGAACCCATAAGTTGATGAACATTGGAGCAAGACTAGCTACATCTACCAAAAAGATAGTAGGCATAACTACAACCCCTGTGAGTTCCAGACAGCAGTTGGCACAGCTACCACTGCTGGTGGTGTCGGGCCAAACACTGAGCTTAATGATGTATGATTGGTTCTAAGATATTAATACACACTGGCTGGAGATCTTTAAGATAAAGGAAAGGGACCACCTATCACACCAGGGTTTCAAGGATGGGCCATTAAAATGGGCAGTAATTCACTCCTCTGAGCAGCTGAAGTCTTTTTCCTTCCTTTCTCTCCTGCCTGCTGAAGGAGAGGTCAATGGCATTGGCTGCTCGTCAGTACTTTGTCCAATTGACCATTCTTCATTTGGAAGCCTATAAATAGGACATTGAGTCAGAAACTGACGTGACCTGTTTAGTTGACCTACCTAATGTCAGTTTTTTTAACAATTCACACATTTTGAGATTATTATATTGCTAAGGACATAGAAGAATGAGACATCAGTGAGGAGCGTGGGGTATATAGAGCAGGACATAGTGAGAAGTCACTGGCTCAGTGGGAATGGCGAGAAGCAGTGGCAGAGCCAGAGGCAGAGCTGTTTGGGATCGATGGAGAAGCAGCTTCCTGCACATATTGGGCCCTATTTTACCATTGCGTCGTGCCTGTTTTCGGGCGCGAAAACGTGGTAACGTCTGGTGTGAGGCCATTAACGCGATCCGCGCCCGCGTCCACGCAGATGGCCACTTTACCGAAACCCAGGAATGGCCGCGATCCACTTCACGCCCAAAACAGGCGCAACGGCGATTTAAATGTGTTTGCATGTATTTCAATTGAATTAATGAACTGCCCGCCCAACTTTATCAGCATTTCCCTCTTTACCACAGTGTTCGCCGATCCGGAATCGTGCCGAAATGAACCTGCTGAATAAAAGTCTGAATCGAGCGCTCCAGCTGCTGAAGAGCGAGTTCAGTGCTTCCAACGGCTCTCTGACTCAGATCGGTGGTGGGGGGGGGGAGGAGGGAGGCGGGCCAGATCATTCTCTGGTTGGGGAGGGGTAGGGGAGTGAGGCCAGATCGTTGTTTGGTTGGGGGGGGGGGGGAGCGTGGTGGGGAGGACGAGGCGGGTCAGATGTATCTCTGGTGGGGTGTGGGGGGGGAGGGAGCCCCGATCGTTGTCTGGTGGTGCGGGGGGGGGGGGGGTGAAGGGTGATCGTTGTCTGGTGGGGGGGGGGCGATCGTCTGATGGTGGGAGTGGAAGGGGTGATCATTGTCTGGTGGGGATGGAGGAGGAGGTGGGTCAGATGTTCCTCTGGGGGGGAGTGAGGCCAGATCGTTCTCTGGTGTGGGGGGGGGGTGGGGGGGAGGTGAGTGGGGCCAGACCATTCTCTGGGGGGATGAGTGAGGCCAGATCGTTCTCTGAGGGGGGAGAGAGGCCAGATCGTTCTCTGGGGGTGGGGGGGGGGGGGGCGGGGGAGTGAGGCCAGACCGTTCTCTGGGGGGGGGGGGGGAGCAGGGGAGGGGGTGGGGGAGAGTGAGGCCAGATCATTCTCTGGAGGGGGAGGAGGGAGGCCAGACCATTCTCTGGGGGAGGGGGGGGCGGGGGGGGGGGGGGAGAGGAGGAGGAAGGTGGGTAAGATGTATCTCTGGTTGGGGGGAGGCCCGATCGCTCACTGGTGGGAGGGGCAGATGGATCTCTGGTGGGGGTGCCAGGTAGGGGGGCCAGGGGGGTCCGCTGCCACTCTGCGGGTGATCGGTGGGGGGGAAGGGAGCAGGGGGCTGTGATCGGTCTGGGTAGCGGGGGTGGATGGGTGAATAAGGAGGACAGTGATGTCTGTGGGGGCCATCGTTCCCGCTTTTCGCTCCCGCTTTCTCCTCTTTCTGCGACCTGGGAACGATCTGACTCGGGCATGCTTTTTCAAATTTTTTTCTAACTGCGCATGCGCAGTTCAGAGCTCCGATCATTTCGGGCGTGCTAAGCCCTGCCCATTGCACGATTCAGACACACGATGTTTCAGGTGCTGAGCCCGTATGGGGGCACCTGAAAGCAGATTTCCAAGTCGGATCTGAATTATGCCCAGATTCAGCACTTAGAATGAAAATGGTAAAATCAGGCCCATTGAGTTAGAGAGGAAAATATTCAAATAATTCAGCAAAGGAGAATCAATGAATTAAAAAGAAAGAGAAAATAGAATATGAAGTAAATTAGCGAGGAACATAAAAACAGACTGTAAAAGTTTTGAAAGCTTTAAAAGTAAAAGTATGTATGTAAAAAGGAAAAGGTTAGACAAGGCAAATGTGGACTCATTACAGGCAGAGAATGGAGAATTTATAATGGTAATAAAGAAATGGCAGAGAAACTAAAATATTCTGCGTCTCTTCAAGAGGAAGATGCAAAACCTCTGAAATATTGGGGAGTCAAGGGGTGAGAGAGATTGAGGACCTGAAAGAAATTAGTATTAATGCAATAGATTAAGGTTGACTCAACTTGGCTTTAACAATAAAAGGCTTTATTGCCAAAAAAATAATATTTATCCAACAAGGTCTGACTAGATTACAAATGCGACTGCTCTGCTCGACTCCCTGGCTCCAACTGTGAGTCCCTCCTCGACGTGTGATCTGCACCCTCCTGCTGATAGGCTCAGCTTCCCGCTTGATCTTCACAGATCACGTAACCCTCGGGAAATATCCCCCTTTAAGGGGCCACGCTACTACACTCCTTCCCCCTAAAATTCGAAACATCCTAAGGCGAAACAAAGAACTGGGTTAGTAAGGCACACAACAGGCTCTTAAAAAGGGCAATAGAAAGAACCAATGGAAAACTCATTAAAGTTCAATCATTCTGGAGACTTCCGGGCTCTGGTACTGTGCCTCAGTTAGATGGTAGGTACTTCTACATTTAAAGGGACCAGACTGGACAGATGGAAAAGGCAGACTCATTAATCCAGGATCTAATGGTTTTTTGGCAGCTTCTAGCTCCTTAGTCTCCACAACCATCGGTTGCTCCAATCCCACATTCTCCACTGAAATCTCAGTAATTATATCTGGCATCCTCAACCTATCTGCAGGGGTCACTTGTGGATCCCCTGTGCCCATCACTGCTCTCCTCCTTAGGTCCACGTGTTTCCTCAACCTGTTACCTTGTATCTCTACGACGTAGGAGACTGGTCCTATTCTCTCCACAATTTTACCAGACACCCATGATGAGCCTGTTGCAAATGTTCTGACCAATGCTACATCCTCCACTTTAAACACTCATTTTGCTTCCTGAATCATGATTTTCCTTCAGGGAGGCTTGCCTCGCCTCCAGCCTCCCAACCAATTTTGGAATACCATGTCTAATCATGTTTTTAATGAGGTGCCTTCAGTAACTAGTGTGACCCCTGTGGTCATGTTTGGGGTGGTTTTTTAATGATAATAGAAAACTTGCTATACATAAAGGAAGGAATCTGTTCACCTGTATTTTTATTGATGACTTAAATGTCTGCACCGCATGCTCTGCCAGTCCATTTGATGCTGGGTGATAAGGTGTCGACCTCACATGACGAATACCATTGGGCTTGAGAATTATTTGGAATTCTTCCACCGTGAATGATGTGCTACAGTCCCCAACACCACCACTTCTGGAATGCCATGGATAATGAATATTTTCCTTAACCTGTCAATGGTGGCCGTGTCTGTTGTGGACTTCATCTACTCCAGGTCTAACCACTTGGAGTGTGCATCTACCAGTATAAGGAACATATGACCCATAAATGGCCCAGCAAAATCTGTATGTAGCAATTCTCATAGTTGGCCTGGCCATCCCCATGGATGCAAATTCATGGGTGGTGGTAAAGCCTGCTGAGCTTTGCAACTAAGGTATTGACTAACCATTTTTTCTATTTCCTTGTCAATAGTCAGCCACCAAATATAACTCCTGGCTTAGGGCCTTCATTCTATTGTGACCTGGATGGGAGTCATGCAGTTCTTGTAACAGGAGTTGTCTCCCCTGAGGTAGGACTATAACTCTTGCCCTCCACCCTCACAGTGACACCCCATCTTCACATGTTATTTCCAACCTTCTACTTGGGTAGGGTTTTAACAACTGTGACTTCTCATACCGTCACCCTTCCATGACTACCTTTCTTACTTTCACTGGTACAAGACTCTCTTTCTGTCCACAACTTTAGGCATTTTGCTGAGACTGACAAGGTGTCTACGAAATGCAGAGCCAGAATAATCTCTTGATGATTATAGACTTGAAATGTTAATTCTGTTTCTCTCTCCATGGATGCTGTCAGATCTGCTGAGTTTATTCATCTTTTCTGTTTATATTTCAGACTTCCAGCATTGGGAGTATAGTGCTTTAATTTGAGTGCCCAAACACCGATTGGTTCCAGTTATAAATATATTTATCTGAGCATCATCGCTCTCTGAGGCAGAGAAATCTTGTATTGGTGTGTGTATTTTCAGTGTCCTGCATTAACATTCTGCCAGCTTTATTTTTTCTCCACTGTGCTCATCTTGTAGAGCAGTTTCGATCGCCTCAGGGGGTCGGAGAGGAATTTCCCAGATTTTTTTTTTTCCCCATATTGGCCCTGGGGTTTTTCACTCTGGGTTTTCGCCTCTCCCTGGGGATCACATGGTCTGGAATAGGGGGGTGGGGGTGAGTTAATAGGTTGTAATGAACAAAGCATCGT